>NW_024426996.1:34609419-34787581 GCF_017311325.1 Ursus maritimus | reverse complement strand
AAAGAGTGGGTGGAGACTGGAGTATCAGATGCGTGGGAGAAAATGATGAGAGGTCAGGCTTAACAGTAGTCTGGAATAGGTAAAAGAAAGCCATTGAAGCAGAGAGATGACACAATCATATTTATGGCACTGTAAATCTTGGATTGGAGAGGCAGAACTGGCAGGGAAATCGGTGAGGAACCATATTCAATAACCTAGGAGAAAATATCATACTTGGAGTGGGGGAGGGAATAGTAATGGAAGTAGGCAAGTGTGAGAAGGAAAAGAAAATCAAACTTACTTGAATGTGGATTTAAAGGAAAAAATGACTTAGATGCTCATCTCGAACACTGGGTGGCTGGTAAGGCTAATAATTTAATAAGGAAAGCAGGAGATGGGGCGTCTGGGTGGCACAGATGATTCAGGGGCTAACTCTTGGTTTTGGCTCAGGTCTTGATCCTCAGGGTCATAAGATTGAGCCCTGTTGGGCTCCCTGCTGAACTTAAGACTCACTCTCCTCTTCCCCACCCCCTCTCTAAAATGAACAAATAAATAAATAAATCTTTAAAAAAATGAAGAAAGCAGGAGAATTTGGGGGAGGGAACAAGCGTAATGAATTTGTCTTAAGTTTATTAAATTCTTAGGCTTATATCTAGGTTCCTTGAAGTCAGAACATGATTATGCATCTTAATAATTTATACTTGAAAAACACAACATAACTGTCTTATTTCAGCTCTCCATTCCCAAGGATGGAAGTTTTTTGTTTGTTTGTTTGTTTTAATGACTAGAAAGAGAGGACATGTAGAAGATTCTTGTTTAAGACGCTCACTGCTGTGGGAAAATTCTTTTTATTTGAATTTATTTTTGTCCTAAAGTATGTTTAATATAATGTGTCTCGAAAAGATAAAATGGACTGACTCTGTAGCATTTTAAAACAGAAGTTAAAAGACTCAGATACAAAACCGTTTTGTTCTAAAACTTGTGTACTTGTTCTGACCCTTTTGGTGGCAAATTCAGCCAGTTTTGTATCAATGAAGTCATATGGCTTCCTCAACTAAAGGCCACTTCGTCTTTGTTTTTTGCAACACAGTCTGTTTACCAGCAAATGAAGTAATTTTCCAAATCCCATTGCAGCATACACAGCTACATTCTTTATAAATACCCTATTTTTAAATGTTAAATGAGGATTTACAGGAACTCATGCTCTAAACAATATTTCAGTACTTGCTTCTTAATCTTACTTATAATTTAATGGATTTGTTTCTTTCAAAGCACTTGGAGCCATGTCATTTTATCCTTAACGAAGACATTATTTATTGTCACTGCTCATTTTTTTATGTTTATTATCTAAGGAAACCCTTAAAAATGTCCAAATTAAATTAGCATATAAAATAGCTAACATTTAATTTCTTTTTATATTTCTTTTGAAGGTATTACTGATCATATGTTATGTACACTTATGACGTGAACATGTTGTCCTTTACTCTAGACTGGTGGTGTGGGAGTAATATACAAATTCATAACACATTTTGGCTCTCTGTACTGTTTCTATTCCTCCTATACTCTATTTCTCATTGAAAAATCATTTACCAGTGTTTCAAAGGGAGAACAAGATGGAGATAAACGATAACTAATTTCAAATATCAAAACTTTTTATTGTTATTCAATAAGAGTGATGGTGGGTACAAGCGCAGATTCCACTGTAAGTTATGTGAGATTTATATGAAAAACTCATTAATTCACTAACACAGGATTTAGATGGTTTCATTTTCAGTGGGTATCATTTTAAATACACTGCAAATATATTTGATTCTGATGCCTGAGTCAGTGTGTGCTATTAGATGAAAAATAATGACAGGAATTCATATTATGTAGTATCAGCAAAGAGACTATATTTGCTGGCATGAAAAGGCACTCCTTGTTCACAATATCAAATCAGTTCTTATACATGTAATATCGAAATATTTAGCATGCAATGTCATTCTGTTTATGAGGGTGTATTTATATTGTTCCTCACTTGATGTATTAGTTTCATGTGATTAATTCCTTCAGATGAGGAGCTTTTAGAAATATTGGAGCTTTGTCTATGGTCATAGGCCTTTGATACTATCCTCCCAGCCTGTCAGTTCTTGAATTTCTAGCTTTGTCTCCTTGTCCAGACTCTTGGATTTGCCAATGGTACCTCTTCCAACCCCAACAGACACCAGACTTGATGAATGGTATTTGTCTTGATATCTGGACCCAACCTCTGACCTGAGCTCCCTTTGCTTCAACCTGCAGTTTGTTCACTCACTCCAGTTTGTGTATGCCTGGGTCTTTGATGTATATCACTTTCCTAATCTTCTAATAAATTCCAGAGACCTTGTTCTTGGCACTAGCTCTTACTTTTTGGGAATTCTTGCATTCTTTTTATCATTTACTTTTGTCATTTGATCTTTTATTATAAATATCCCTTTGTGTCACTACTTCTCCATACACTCAAACTGCACTTTGTTTTTTATAATCCAGAATTGGCTTTCAGCCAACCCCACCCAGTGTGACCTGTATTGTCTTAGTCTATATATGGTGGTTATAAGCTACTCATGAACCAGGTTTTATCATTTTCTTTCCCTTTGTAATCCCTGGATTCTTAGAATAAACACTTTTGATTAGGTTTCTTGAACCTAAGAGATAGGATTGATAACTGACAAATTATTAGAACATGATACTTCCATGGGGGATTTCCTTTCATGTTTTAGGTTCTGGATCTTGGAAGGAAACCTAGGCCCTGGCCCATGCTTGATGCTGGCAGAGCTGCCCATAGGAAAAGATGTATTCTGCATGTCCTGTTTAGGATAGTTAGTTGGGAGAAATAAAAATGAGCACAGTAAAAGTCAAGAGATTTATTGCCTATATAGGTAGGGGCAATCTTGTTTTTGTAAAATCCCCAGAATTTCTCTCAGTGACATGCATGGAACTGCAATACGGATTGGTTGAAATCACTAATGGTGTGCTGATAAAATCTTCCCCTGCTTCTTTCTCAGTTGTAATCAGCCAGGTGTGTATTTATTTAACTTCTTGTAGACCTAGGCTAGAACAACAAAAAAAATGTATTTGCTAGCAAATTATTTGCTATTGCAAAACTAAAAAAAAAAAAAAAACTATTAAGGAGAAGTGGACATAGGGACAATAATGAGAGATAAAATACTTGGGGAAATAATTCTAAGTATACTTGCTAACAGTGAGCCTGTCAGGAAAATATGGGGCAAGTTATTTTACCTCTCTGTGCCTCAGTTTCTGTCCTTATTTGTGGAATGAAGACAATAAGAATACTTCATAGATTCTTGTGAGGTTTGAATGACAATTGCATCTAAAGTGGTTGGCAGTTTTTCAGCATATTAATCATTTGATCAGTGTTGCACATTACATCCTGTGGACTTTAAGTAATTCGGTTGAAATCTAATTCAAATATATATCATTAACTGCCTAAAGGGCAAAAATGGCAGTGGAGGTGGTATATAGGGAAGTTGAAATTGGGCACTGCATCTCTTTTGCTAATTGCTGAGTGTATTTGGGGTTTATGAGCTAACTAATCACATAATAAATTGGCATGTTCACTTTGTTACTTAGTTTTTTTATTAGAGTTAGATTTTTAGCTCACCTTGATAAATATGTAGTAAGAAACCTTCATAAATCAGGGGCACCTGGGTGGCACGGTGGTTAAGCGTCTGCCTTCGGCTTGGGGCGTGATCCCGGCGTTATGGAATCGAGCCCCACATCGGGCTCCTCCGCTATGAGCCTGCATCTTCCTCTCCCACTCCCCCTGCTTGTGTTCCCTCTCTCGCTGGCTGTCTCTATCTCTGTCAAATAAATAAATAAAATCTTAAAAAAAAAGATTTGGACGGTATATCTTCCCAGCCTTTAAAAAAAAAAAAAAAAAGAAAGAAACCTTCATAAATCAGTTTGAGAATTTGGAGTGATATTGTTTGAATATTTCAGACCAGAAAATAATGTACATGTAGGGAAAAAATAATCCACTGTTTTTCAAGTCTTTTGGTGTTTTGACCACAGGCATGTATAATCTGTAGAGTGTATAGTTTGCTAAGAGTAATGGAGAATGGATGGATATGGATATGTTGCCTCCACTTTCCCTAAAATGAAACAGAAGACAGGATTTGAAAATTTATAGAATAATACTATCTTTTAAAGATTTTATTTATTTATTTGACACAGGAAGAGAGAGAGCACAAGCAGGGGGAGCAGCAGAGGGAGAGGAAGAAGCAGGTTCTCTGCTGAGCAGGGAGCCCGATGCGGGGCTCAATCCCAGGACCCTGGGATCATGACCTGAGCCAAAGGCAGATGCTTAACTGATGAGCCACCCAGGTGCCCCTAGGATAATATTATTTTTGAGCTTTTCTCTTCTCTCTACTGGTGTTGCATTTCATTTTTCTCATAATAGTACAATTTCAAAGCCTATAAACAAAATATTTAATCACATGATATTTTTGGACAACATTTTCATGTGCATTGCTTTCTAATATTTACAAGATTGTCATATACAGATGTATAGGTTGTTTACTGTACAATTCAAGGAGACAATGAAGCCTGAGACACAGACTCTGCTTTCACCTCCCAAAGCATGTACTCTGGTATGGGGATAAGTGTGCATGAATTGGGAGTCTTTTTTGAATAAATTTGTGTAAAATTAACCTATGGGCTAAAAGTAACCCTAAATATCTGGGTCTGACATTCATCTAATGTAAAAGTGACAATAAGCATTAGATAATATAAGTGAATTTTCTATCACAGATGTGTTATGTCCTAGAGTTATTCAATGATAGTTATAATTATTCTACAGAGATAATTTCATAAAAGGGTACTGCCTACCCTCACACTCATCTTTTAATTATTCAGAACAAACTCTTCCTAGACATTTCATTATTCTCTTTTTATTAAACAAATGAAGATGGACTGTGCAATTTTAATCATGACTAGAATTCACTATTGTAACTTAAACCTAGAGTTGAAGGTTAAGATCACCTTATTTCTCTATATTGCTTTAGATTAATAAGATATTCACACAAATAATGATAAAGGTCCTGGTAGAATGTTGAGAGGAAAAGTCAGATTATAAGGGGTAAATGAGTGATGTATTTGTGGAAAAAATGGAAATCATTCATATATGGTTACTTTATATATAAAAGAAGCAAAGGGAATTTAGTCAAATATGAAAAAATATGAAGGAATGGTTTTTTAAGTTCAAACTTTCTAAAAGGCATAGCAATCCTATAGCTTCCTTTACCCTAGTTGTAAACATATTGATATTCCAGCCTTTTTATATACCATTGTATTGACCTTTTTTCATGCCATATGACTAATAAATTATAGATGGTTCAAAGATTTAAGTATAAAAGGTATAATATTTTAATTAAAAATGGTGAAATATGAAGGATTTTATAAGCTTACACATAATGAAAAATATCACCAAGAATGTAGAAACACTGTGCGGATGTTAGTAGATTCAAGAATTTCCAGAGTGATGGATAGACTAGCTCAGATACTACCAAGGTAAATAAATGAGTTTATTTAGATTAAAACCTAACCGAAAAACTCAGAGCAGTCTGCATACATGATGGAGGGCTGAGCAATATTTTCTATTATAAATGGACATTCAAACTTTGAGCTCAGTTTCCTCACCAAAGGATAGAAAGGTTCAGAAAATAACATCTGATTGAGTGAGGCTTACATCACATCTTCTGGAAGCCCCAGTGTATTCTTCAGAGTCTCTTTCTCTATATGTATACATAGTTTATGCATTTGGAGTAGCCCAACACATAGCCTAATCTGGACATAATCTGGACACCACATCAACTCGTTAGCAGTCCTCCTTAATCTTTTCTGATCTCAGTGAAACAAGAATAGGGCTCAGTTTCCCAGAAGTCACTGGGAAGTTATGGTAAGCAAGCATACCCGCTAAAGACCTACAATAGACTAAGGTTAATATATACTGAACTTGGATTTTATATTACTTTATTTTCAAAGCTCTTGCCTTCTACCTATACAAAATAAGTCACTAGTAGTAATGGATGTTGTATTACGTTGTCCAGATTTCCCCTCTCTAGTACTGGTTACTCCATTTGCCTGGGGGTATGGCTGCTTTAGGCTAATAGCTGAATCTCTCTGCAGGAATTTCTCTCAGGCAAGGAGTTGCCTTGCTCGAGATTATATCTCTGTCCTAGGGTAGTTTTCCTCCAATGAGTGGTCAATACTATGAGACCCAGACCCTTTCCAGTGCCTCACTTCTGTGACAACCTAAAGAGCCGTCTTGCCTTACAGTCTCCTGGGGAATAGGCTGAGGCTTCTGTATACTTATCATAGTTCAGCCTTTCCCTCCCAGATCTACTTTCCTCACTCCCTCTTGTGTGTTGTTCCCAGGAACCCTCATGCAAATATATCTCAGACTCAGAGTCTGCTTTCCAGGGAATCTGACCTACATCACTAGTCACAGTTAGGACGATATTCCAAAATTTGCAGATAATATCTCAGTTTTTTGCTGCTTCCTGGAAGAGGGATACAAACTATTTTTCTTTGTTGAACTTCTGCAGGTAATATTCGAGGCTCTTAAATGTACCTTGCTTGGCGTTTGAAATCATCCCTGACATCTTGTAAACTATTGACAGGGTTTTAAGGCACAAAACATGTAAATCTGATCCTGTGTTCTCATTCTCCCTAAAATTGTAGGCATAGGTCTAATGAATGTGGTATGTTCACAATCCATTTTGAGATTTGGAGCATTTGTGGCATGTGAAATCTCATGATGTGCTGTCTTTAGAAATGGAATAGGCAAGTAAGACAACTCTTATTTTGCAAAATACCTGAAGCAAAAATGTCAGCATATAAAATAGCTTGGCAATTTATAAAGGATTTATTATTATTTTTTTCCTGAGTTTTTAAATTCTGTCGTATAGATGACATAGGAAATATTCATCGTAAGTTTCATATTAATTTTCTGATAGCCCAGAGAGACACGCATAAATTACATTATTAGAAATTATATACTAAGCTGTAATTAAGTGATAAAGACCATAAGTACTGTTGTAGTTCAGAAGTCTCATAGTATGACTGGGAAGATTTGTAGAAGAGAAAAGATTAGGTCAGCAGTGAATGATTTGGGAACAGCAATGCAAGAACATTCCGAGTAAGGTCAGTTAAGATGGATGTAGGTTGTGAGAGGTTTTGCATAATAGTCTAAGGTCATTGTACTTTATTTTGTAGGTAGTATGAAGTTTTAAAGGATTGAAGGGATAGATAACATGAAAATATATTGCAGGTTAAAAAGCGATGTGTAAGATGAATTTGCATTGGAAGAGAATGGTGGAAGGGCCACTGGGAAGTGATCTCAGTGTAGGACAGAGGTCTACTAATCGATTACCTTCTCAATCGCATTATTCAAAAAGTTTATGCATTTGTTTACATTTTATATCCCTTGGATTGATTCCTGGGGGTAACTATTGACTTGGATTATCTCATATTGTCATATAACTTTTTGATAGTTGAATATTGGCCTGTTGAGTCACGGAATTATCATTTTAATTTGTAATGGATGCCATATCAACGAAAATCATAAAAATTTGCTGAAATGGACAGATTACGTATGTTCCTTTCTTCTTATCTACATTGACTCTTAAGTTTATCACAGGAGAAAATTAAATTGATTTGGAAGTATTTATACTTTACAAAGCCATGTTGGTTTTACCTCGTACCTCATGTTTGTGTGGATATTTTGAAAATTGATTTGAACTCATAGGTACACATCAATCTATAATTTATTGTCCACTTCTTATATAAAGACATAGTTTTACCTCTACCATACTGATTGAGGGACTTCTGTTAGCCTCCGCTAAATGCTTCATTTTATTTAAAAAACATTGTAATTGGTAGTAGCACCAGGAATAATATCTTAAAGTTGCACAAGTACCTGCACACATACACTGTTTATACCTATAAATATAGGATAGATACAAGTAAAGATAGATATAGATATATAGATCCATATCTATATGGATATATGTAGATATATCAAAATATCTGTGTATCTATATCTATATTTACTTGAATTGCTTTCAAATTGCTGTCATCGTTCATTTGTTAATTTTAATTGAATTAGCATAGGTAATCCAGATAGGCCGTATTTCAAAATTACACAACTTGTTTCGTATCTGCATTTATATTTTACTTGTTTTAGACTCTATGAACTTCACATTTGCTAAGAACGCTCCCTATTTCCCATTGGTTGATGGAAGTAAGTAGTATCACTTTTCAAACTAACATAAGTGTTATTCCAAACCAGACTTGTATCTTCCTCATTCCTAGCTATTCACTTAATTATAAATAGAAAAAATTTAAAAGCTATGTGATTTATGTAAGTGGAGATCATTTTATGTTAATGGAGGTTGTGTATGAGGTAACTAAAAAGTAAAAACTTGAAGAGTAAATAACAGAACTAAAAATACAGTCGATTGTATCATTTTATTTTTTTAAAGAATTTAGTTATTTATTTGAGAGAAAGAGAGACAGGGAGGGAGGGAATGCAAGCAGGGGGAGGACCAGAGGGAGAGGGACAGACAGACTCCATGCTGAGTGCAGAGCCTGATGCAGGGCTGCATCCCATGACCCTGAGATCATGACCTGAGGGGAAACCAAGAGTTGGATGCTAAACCAACTGAGCCACCAGGGGCCCCTGTATCATTTTATTTTTAGACTTGTTACAGAGAAATAACTTCTGTTATATTGAATACTAGTCAGGATTTTTACAAAGAAGTAGCAAAACTATGAAAGGTCTATGTCTTTATCATCTATATCTGTATCTATAATTATAGGTAAATATATTTTTAAAACTTTCCTATTCACTCTATTAATATCAGTGACTTTTCTGTGTTCTATTCATATAGTGAATTACAGTATCCTTTAATTGTATTATCATTGTTTTTGAATTTTTTTCTTGCCTCAGCTTTCCTGTCTTTTTTCATGTTCTTGTTCTTTTCTCTAGTAATATTCTTTAGGGCCATTGCTGTATTGTTAGTGTTAAATAAGAAAAAGTTGTATAGATGACCTTGGTAGAAATTACTATAAAATTAGTTATTAATGAGAAATAAGATTCTTATGTAGAACTTATGGAGGAAAGATTAAAGCAAAGTACAAGATTTTTTTCTGCAATTAGGTAAACAGTGACTGTTTTATATATAAACTTTTGTTTTTATTTATCCTGGATTTATTTTTATTTTAAATTTATGGTAGTTTTTTTCATCTTTAAAAATTATATGGACTCAGTTTCTGCAATATAAATATTTATTTTCCCTGTACTGAGCATGTGGTAGGCTATTGCTATGTGTTTGGTTAATGAATTGTTAAAAATGAACAATGTTAATTTTCATTATTGTAAGTTTAAATCTGATGAGTATGTGATATAGTAATAGTATGTAGTTAACTTTTACTTAGATTTGCGTGGCAATGTCTGTAATATATATGTACCACATATATTTTACTGTGACTCCAAATAAATGATGTTTACTTGTGAATTTTTATCTTTAATCTTTTCTCCTCTGTTGTCCACCACAGGGCAGAAATCTTGCTAGACAAAAAGAAAATATTTGTGATTGAAGTATTATTATTATTGGATATTTTTTTGGAGTTTAGATAAAAACAAAGTCTACTTTCTCTTTCTCTGAATGGTCATAAATTCTAATTTCTAGAATGATAATTCTAATAAAGTAGCAAAAATAAAAAGTGTATTTTAAAATTTGAATTTAAAACGTAAATTAACTGATCTGTTTTGAGGATCATATTTAGGTGGTTTTATTCTGCTTGGGCACTCCATGTTTACCTAATTGCAGTTGTGAATGGCAGCCTCTTGAGCTAGTACTGTGGGCAGAAAGGCAACTGTCAGGTGCCTTATGCCTTTATAATGGTTTGCTATTGTTCATAGCTTCCCCTAAAAACAAAAGAATACATTTGATACTGTGTTTTTTCTGAGCTGTCCTTTATCTTTAATTTTGTATATATAACACCATGCTAGCTCATATTTTGATGGGGGATACAAAGTTGTTAATGCTCACAGTTTTTAGTAGACTGTTTTAATCAACAATTCTGTGATTTGGCATTAATAAAGAATTCTTGAGAAAGTTACTTCTGGGATTTAAAAATGCTCTTAAGATGATAATAGCTTTCTTCTTGCAATTTATAGATCATTTCAGAATAGCAGCTGATATGTAGACCTTAAAACATTTTGAAGCTTGGAGTAGTGAAAAATCCATTATTGCAATATTTTTTTCTAGGGAAGAAAGTACTTGGGCATGAAAAGACCTTAAAACCCATGTCTAGACATAACAATTTTAAATAGCAATTTGCTGTGAAGAACAATTAAGATATTCCTGAAAAGGAGATGAATATGCAAGACAATGTAGTTTAAACTCACATACGATTTGTAAGAAACATTTATAAGGGAGAAGTAAAACGTAGTGTTGTTAAAGAGAACGTATGTGGACCAGTCAGCTTTCAAATCCTGGTTCTGCCAGCTGTTTGCTGAGTGGCCTTGGGCAAGTCACTTATATTCTCTATTCCTCAGTTTACTTATATACAGATTAGGGATAGTAAGAGTTCTTACTCTGTAAGGTTGTTGTGAATATTAAATGAGTTAACCTGTATGTAAAGTGTTCAGCCAAGGGCCTGCCAGGAGGGAAAGCCTCAGATATTATGGTTGCCTATCCTTGAATTAGAATTTTTCCTGCAGCTCTGAATAGCATGAGGTTTTAATTAAACAACTGCTGTGACTAAGGTTCACCTTAACTTAGCAGTCTTGGACAGGAAGTTAAGAAAATCTGTACTTCTGCTTTCTGAATACCAGTTTCACTGAGAGAGAGAGAGAGCAAAGATATCTTTAGCAAAAATAAGTGCTTTTGTCCTTTCTTCCTTCCTTTCCTTCCTTTCTTGTTTGCTTGAGTTGTTTTTCATTCCTACCTCTTTTTTAGAATAATATTCAGATAACTTTTAATGTGACACAAATACTTTGCATTTTAAATTTATTTCAAAATAAAGATTTATTTTTAAAACAGAACAATGAGAATGTATGCAAATAGGATGAGTTTTTTTGGTGAAAAGTATGATATATTAATATAGTGTACTGCAGCATGAAGAACATGATTTATAACCCTAGATAGTTAATGTGAATAAATCAAACATTAGAATAGTGAGCTTATTCAGAGATTTAGAATACCTTCTTTTGCATATAGTCAGAATGAATTTGGCTGAACAAGTAGTAGCTTTTTTTCCTATGCAAGTGTATGTGTTTGTGTATACATATGAATATACATACATATACATCACCTTTAACTTTTGTGTATCTAGACTCATATACGGGTACTTTTTCTAAAGTCACATACTAGACAATCATAAAATATATGATAGGACAGAATGGAAGATATTTTTTTATTAATCTAAAAATGAGAGGAGTATCTGTCTTTGGAATTTCTTTTGTTTAGAGCTCACTTTACCAGGATGCATGAATGCCTTTCACATTAGAAATCCTTTCTCAGTAATAGTGTGTTATGGAATAAAGATGAGAAATTTCATTATATGGCTAGTACTATATTTTACCTGTTAGAGCAAAAGCAAAGAACAACAACAACAACAACAAAAACCAAACAACAAAACTCTCAAAAAAAACCTTTATAATTTTTTTAAGAATTTATTTTTAAGTAATCTCTACACCCAACATGTGTCTCAAACTCATAACCCCAAGATCAAGAGTTTTCCACTCTACTGACTGAGCCAGCCAGGCACCCCCCGCTCTATAAGCATAAACTAAGTTTATAGTGGTTCTCCTTTTAGTGCACCTAAATATAATAAAAAATAGTGGTGGCATGGGGAAGACTATTTTTAGATTTGAAATGCTTCAAAGAGATTATTTCCTAATTAATGATGACTCTTTTTTTTTTAAAAAAAATTTATTTATTTATTTGACAGAGAGAGAGATAGCCAGCCAGAGAGGGAACACAAGCAGGGGTAGTGGGAGAGGAAGAGGCAGGCTCCCAGTGGAGCAGGGAGCCTGATGTGGGGCTCGATCCCAGGACCCTGGGATCATGCCCTGAACTGAAGCCAGACACTTAATGACTAAGCCACCCAGTCGTCCCTAATGATTGATGACTCTTGAGGCAGAAAGAAGATCAAATGAAGGTTGGAGGAGTAGACAAGGCAGTGGGAAAAGCAACTAAGCAGTATTATTATAAGTGAAAAATGAAAATTATAATTTTGGAATATTTCCATAGTTGAAAATATTTTCCTGTGATCAATGGTTATAGATTTGTAAACTTATAACTAGGAAAAGTTAGAATATGTGAAAGTTTAGCTGTATCTTGAGGCTGGATGCTGAGGGTACAAGATTCTAAATAATTCATCCATTTATTCACCAAATTTCCTTAGCATCAGCCATGTGCCAGATCCTGAGATTTAGGTGTGGGAAAAACAAAACAAAACAAAACAAATAACAGATGACATTGTTCTCTTGGAATTTATATTTGATTGGTGGGAAGTAGACAATTAAAAAATTATAAATATAATAAATCATGTTATTACATATTGTCCACAGCTATTCTACTCTACTTTGCCCTACTCTCCATTCCATTCCATCCCATCCCATCCCATCCCATCCCATCCCATTTTATTGTATTCTATTCCATTCTACTTCATCCTATTCTTTACTTGATTCTGAATTGTGGAAAAAAAAATTCCAGTAAATACCCTATTCTACTTAATGAAATACATTGTTTTGTATCATCGAGATACTTGAAACTAAATAAAACTGTTACTTCAAAATTAGATATAAAGCACTATTGATCTATAACAATGTAGAGGTACATGTTTAGTTATTTGTTCCAGAACAACAACAACAACAAAAAAACATTTTTACATAAGTACTCGGAGTTGTATATGTTTCATTCACTTGGTCTCTGCCAAAATGTCTATTAATTCTTCATATTATTAATAATAAACCAGACATTTGAATGAAATATTATAAAACAATCATGAACGGTGCTCAATGACTGAGTTATTTAAACAGGCTTTATTCCATACCTAATCTGTCTTGACTGTGTAATTTAGGCAGATCAAATGTAAAGCAAAACACAGCCCCTGGAGTTTTGGGAACAAGTAAGGACAAACAAAATGATATGTGGTTCATATAAAACTATGTAGGGATACCTTTGGTTTTTAGAAGAGGTAAATTAGAGTTTTGAAATGAGGTGTGTTGAGTTAGGTCTGGAAGTAATGCATAAGAAGTTATCAGAAGGAGAAGATGGGAAATGACTTTGCAGTTATTGGTTAAAATATAGTCATACAGATTAATTATATGGTAAAATTTAGGAAGTTATATAACTCAGTCTCTCTTCTAAATTTCTTTGTGATGTTTTCCTTCCAATAAATATCATTTGCTATTTTGATATACTTCTTTTTAGTCTTTTGAAAAATATGCACCTATGATTTTCTTTCTGATTATAGTCTTTATGGCCCAGAATACATGTGTAGTTTGTGTCATTTACTCAAATTAATATATCATGAGGTCCTCTTCCTACTCTTAACTGTTTTTAGAATGTGATTGAGTGGCTGTTTCCATTGTTTAATAATAAACAAGCAAAAACAATGCCCCTTTATTAAATCACGATTTGAGAATATAAAATTTCCCAACTTAATAATATTTTTCCAGATATAAAATAGAGTAATTTAGTAGTTTAAACACAAGGTTGTATGTAGTCATTCTCAAATATTTGAGATTGTCTCTTGGTATTTATTCCACTTAACTTGGAAGATTATGGGAAATTGATTATTAAACATGAAATAATAAAACAGATTTTTATTAAATCACTTATCTCCAAAATTAAGAAAAAATTTGAGAGATTTTTCAAATTCAGAAAATTCTATCCATTAGCTTCTTTTCTGTGAATACAATTTTGATAGCAGAATTTTCAGATGAAATCATGTAACAGTTATGTTCTGCAGTAGCTTAGTTTGAAAACCTCTGTTAAAATGCAAATTACATACTATTGAATAATGGGAATTTAATCAAATTAATGGGGTTTTAATTTACATTTTTAATCCCTTCTGACTTGTTTCTTGTTCTTTGTGACTGATCAGATTCAGTATATTATTCTAGAATGAGTCCTGAACTGGCAATTAAGATTCATGTGTGTTCCCTTTTAAGGTCTGCTACTATATGCGTGAATTTTAGGAAAGTCATTTAACATTTCTTACTTTATTGACTTATAAAATGATTAGATTGGACAACGTTGGAAATTCTTAGCTACTCTTGAAGGCCTTGAGTTTCTGTATAAAATCATGTGTATATAGGGACACCTGTGTGGCTCAGTCAGTTAAGCATCTACATTTGGCTCAGGTCATTATCTCCAGGGTCCTGGGCTCTGTGCTCAGCAGGGAGTCTGCTTCTCCCCTGCCCCTCCATCTCGCTCCTGCTGTCTTTTTCTCACTCAAATAAATAAATAAATAAATAAATAAAATCTAAAAATCACGTGTATATATACATAATGTATGTGAGTGTGTGTGTACACATAGATATTTTTCTTGCAGTTTCTAATCTCCAAAAGTAAATAAACAACCACTGATTTTTAAGATCTCTTGCAAATATAGAATTTAGTCTTTTTGAAAGTCTTCAGATATAATGAAGTGCTTTTTTGTCGCAAGTTTGTCAAGATGGCTTTGTCATTGAGTTAATATGTTTGTAGACAGTAATTACCTAAAAATAGAGTGCATGTGACAGTATTCTTGTTTGTGTCATAATAGGGTACTTTGCACTACAATTTTGGACCACTTCTGTTTGATTTGCATCTGCATCTTGGGAAGTGAGAAATAACTAACTAGATATGTCCATAGATATAAATGTTTTAATTCACAAAAATATGATGAAACAATTTAGTTTACTTATAATAATTCAGTTTTTCCTTATTTTTTCTGAGCTGAAAGAATTACTTTGCTTGATAATCAAGGATATTTAATCACAAAGTAATAAGTAAAATCTTTATTAGTAATTACTGTTCAGAAGAATTAATATAATTTTAGGACTAGAAATATCACCTCCAGTAACAATTCTTTGTAGACCAAATATGTACTAGATACATTATTTATGAATCTGTTTAAGACAAGAGCATGATCTAATAATATTCCTATCTAAGACAAATCACTATCTGGATGAATTAGGGAATGTAATAGGACTAGAAATAGGAAAATTCCTGAAATTTGATCTTGGATACCAATTTATTCCAACTTTTAAATAAGACAATATAATGCCTTCTTGCCAAGAAACTGAATTTATCTCATCAAATCCAGAACAAATTGTTTAGGTTACCTAATATTACTGACTGAAATTAATTTTAAATTATATTAGAAATATATTTTAAATTATGAGGTCTTTGTTTATTTCCTTTTTAGAACTTTGTTATCCCTAAACATTCTCTAGCTATTTTGTTTTTTGAAATAATGAAATCGCAATGTGATTTGCATGACACTAGGATCTCATAATTTGAATTCTATTATTCTAATTCCTCTTTATCACATTTTAGTTTAAAGGATTTCATACATTTGAACGTATGGCCTTTTTTCCCCCAAAAAACATGTTACTGATTTATGACATAATTGATGGTAATATATTTTTAGGAGTTCTGCTGAATATTATTTTCTTCACATTATAGAAAATGATACAGAGGGAAAAAAGAAAAAAAATATGCTCACATTTTCAAAATATATAATCAAAAGAAAAAAATTTCATACTTAGATTGCATTTTGTTAAACTATTCTTGTATTCCCATTCATTTATTATTTAGTTAACCAATGTTTAATGGTATCTGATTACTCTTTTGGGTCCGTGGCTTATATTTGGCAGTAGAAAAAGTAAATGTTTTCCTGGAAGACATATTCCACTTTGAGGGACAGAAATAAATGAAACATTAGAAATAAAATAATATGTCATTTATTGAAAAATGATATGGAGGAAAATGAGATTCAGAGCCCTATATGTAGGTTATTATAAATGTGCATGTACTAAACTGAAGGGATAAATTTTATATATATCGCAGCCAAAAATGAATTTTATTTTACCATAGTCAGCTCATGTTCTAGTGTACATGAATTACCTTTATAAATTTGTATTAAATGTTAAGGATTCATTTTATTTTTGAATTTTAAATCCATTGTTATTCATGACACTAAAATTTTAGGCACTTATCTTAAGAGCCAGTAATGGTTTAAAAAGTCATTAGAACCTGAAATATTTCATTTTCCTAAGACACCAGCATAGATCTTAGTAGCTACCATATCGAATGGGTGTATGTAAACACTGTGCTGTAACAAATGAGACCCAGGCTGGATCAGTGATAAACCTCAAAATTACAACCAGTTCTAGTTCTATGCCTTTTTTCTGTTGTGAGTGAACTCATAATTGAATCCCGTATGTTTTGTTACTTATCTTCTCAGAGAGGCTGCCTTTTCCTAATTTAAACCAAAAAGATAATTTTTTTTTTAATAATGATTTTTTATTATATTATGTTAGTCACCATACAGTACATCCCCGGTTTTTGATGTAAGGCTCGATGATTCATTAGTTGTGTATAACACCCAGTGCACCATGCAATATGTGCCCTCCTTACTACCCATTACCGGTCTATCCCTTTCCCCCACCCCCCTCCCCTCTGTAGCCCTCAGTTTGTTTCTCATAGTCCATAGTCTCTCATGTAAACCAAAAAGATAATTAAAAAATCAAACAAATAAAAACATCATAAATGCCTAAATATTTGTTATTAACTGTTTGAGATATTATAAAATATAGTATTTATAGATGTAATTAAATAGCATTTTCTTATAAAACTTATATTTGACCTTTTGTTTTAATAGCCCTTTTAAGGAAACAGTTTATCTCCACTGAATGCATACATGGAGATAGGAAGAAATATACTGTCATCAAGTGTTTCTAATTTGGGCTGAACTTAAAAATAGGACAGTAAGTTATTGTTTATGTATTGTGATTTTAAGAGTACCAGAAAGCCTTTGAATCCTCTAACCTCTTACTTTGCTGATGAGTGAGGTCTCCAGTAAGATCATTTCTTGGCTTTATTACAATGCTGATTTTCATGGGAAGGATGAGCCCTACAGAACGTCATGTTTTATGTAAGGGAGCTTATCACACTGATTCCTGAGTAAGGTGGATAAGAAGGAGTGAGGCTTTGAGAAAAGGGGCCTGTGAAAGGAAAAGGAAGTATTAGTGTGGACGTAGTAGCTTCAAAAGAGAGGAGACTGAGCGACAGTTCTCCTCCATGCTTTGGGCTTGTTTAGCCCCCTTCACTGAATCAGTAGAAAAACATTATATACTAAAACATAATTAGCAAAGGATACAATGACTGATAGTGTTACTGTCCCTTAATAAACTATTCCTTAAATGCCACTGAACAGAAGGAAGAAATAGAGCTGAGTATTTTGGAGAAAAAACAAAACCAGAAGATCATGTTGAGAGTTCTGTTTTAGACTTGGCTGAGTCTATAGGGCCAGTCAGCCTAGCCAGGTGCCTCGGTGTTAGCCCAGAAGAAACAGCCATTGTTCAGGGAGTATAATGATTGTACAGTACCTGCTTTTTGTACCAGAGCTCAAGAGCACAATTCCTCCACCAAAGGGATGAAAAATTAGTCACATTTGGGTCTAATCAGAGCCATTTAAATGGTCCACTGCTCAGATGCTTGCTTTTTCCCTCTTTTAGGGTGTTCAGTAGAAAAAAAAGAATAAGCCTCAGTTATTATAGAGCTCATATTCTTATAAAGGTGACACAGTTTGAAAGTAAAGTGAATGTAGAAAAAATATGACAAAGGAGTAGTTATAGCCCCTCTTAATTTCACCTGTTGCTGGGTATGGTTAAAGGGGAGGAGAAAAGGGATTGTACAATGACCTGCAATATTCAGGACACACTCATACTGAAAAAGTATACGTTGTTCATCAGAAATTCGCATTTCACTAGCACTCGGCATGATTTACTTTAATCTGACAAATCCTAGTTTAGGGGCAGAACAGTCAAAAACTTCATTTTGAAAGAAAAAAAAAGATAGGAACATGATAAATATAATAAATATAGTGCTTTACCATGAAAAAGATTTCCTGTTTATTGTAGAAGAGGGTGTCAGCTTGTGAGTTACTGTGAGGAAGGGGGGGTATGTGGGTTATCTAAAATTGGATGGAAAGTTCCAGCACCTGTTGTAGATGGTCATCACTCATATACAGTAAACTGAAGTCACTATCAGACACTGGGAGATGTCTTTATGCATTTTGTGGATCCCTCTGCAGCTTGGGTCAGTTGAGTACAGCCATTTGGGCCAAGAGATGGTCTGTTTTAGTTACCTCTAATTTTGAACCATGACGAAGTCTTGGACAATACACAAAAGAAAGGGCATGGCTGTTTACAAAAACAGGCCACCTGCTGATTTTGCATAGGTTTGCAGACCCCTGGCTTAATGTTTCTTGCCTACAAAATCTCATATAAATTAATGCAGAAGTTGCATTATGCTCAAATAGTTTCCGGAAGACATAAGTTGTATTGGAACAAATGTATGTTTTCAAAACAAGTCTTATAGTTCATTCTTAAGTTTGGCATGTTAGGATAAGGAGTGCATGGACATACAGCAAAAGGGTAAAATTGGAACGAGTCATTAAGGCCTGTCCTGGGAATATAAGTAAGCAAAACTGTTAGTCGGAACAAGCTCAATCAGATTCACTTTCTCTGCCAAGACATTTTCATATTTTCGTTTCTTAAATTTAACCTTTGGTTTGCACTCTTTATCTATATGATATTTTAAAATATCCATTTTACAAATCCCTAAACATCTTATATCATGGTGTTTCATGTGGGAATCAAGAATAAAAGGTCTACTGGATAAATTTCCATTGTCGAAGTTATAGTTGGTCTAGTTTGGTGGAACAGGGGGATACATAAATCAGGTTATGCAGGAGTGCATTTTATGTTATATTGTTCATGCTATTAAATTGCCAAAGATTGGGCTCAGTACTACTTAGAGAATTAAATATTCTCAAGAGATTGTAAGTTTCATAAGATTTGTTCTATACTCTGCTCTGTCCCAGACTTAGAATGTCTTGTACAAAGTGTACATTGAATAAATATTTGTTGAATGAATGATGCCTACCTGTGTTTATTAAACCAGTAAGAATTTGATTAAACCAATAATAGTTTGGAAAAATTGATTTAAATTTTTTTTCTTAATTTTTAAATAAAACATATCCCAGCTTGAGTGTCAGCTTTGGTGATTTTAGACCAGCTCCTAGTGTCTTTTTTTTTTTTTTTTTTTTTTTAAAGATTTTATTTATTTATGTGACAGAGAGACAGCCAGAGAGAGAGGGAACACAGCAGGCGAGTGAGAGAGGAAGAAACAGGCTCCCAGCAGAGGAGCCTGATGTGGGACTCGATCCCGGAACGCCGGGATCACGCCCTGAGCCGAAGGCAGACGCTTTAACGACTGCGCTACCCAGGCGCCCCTCCTAGTGTCTTTTTGATCCTTAGTGTTTTACATTAATAAAAAATGGGTGCCAGTATTTAAATTGCAAAACTGTTGTAATGACTGAGTAAAAAACAACAACTATGTTTAAGGAATATAATACGATGCTTTATAAAAAATAGGAACCACACATTTTAAAAGAAACTATTTTAAAACTATATGTATGAATTGATTTGTTCATCAACCTTATGATAATTACCTGCTATACCAAGCTTTGGTTTAGGTCCTGGGGATGCAGAAATGAATAAGACACAGCCTGGAGGGGTTCAAAGTCAAGGAGAAGGAAGAGTTATAGAAATCAATAATTATAATACTAAATTTTTAATGCTTATAGTAGAGGTGCAAACATTAAAGTGTTAATGGAGCCATGCATTTTATCTTAGGTATGTTTTGTTTTAATCTCTCATCTGTCAATGTCAAAGCTTCCATAGTTGCCTCAAGTCCTTAAATATATTGCTTTACATTTCACTTCCATTCTCTACTCTTGAAATTATTTTTATGGTACTGTGGACCGTACGTTTAAAGAATTTCAGGGACACCTCTCTGGCTCAGTCAGTAGAGCACGCGACTTTTGATCTCGGGATTGTGAGTTTGAGCCCCATGTTGAGTGTAGAGATTACCTAAAAATAAAATATTTTTAAAAATCAATCAATAAATCAGTAAATAAATAAATAAATAAATAAATAAATAAAATAATGAATTTCAGTGCTTAACGTATATTTAATTAAAGGAATCCAGTCTGCTACTCTATAAATACCTGTAGAATGAATGAATGAACAAATTAATGAGACGTTTGATTGATTTCTGGTGTGGACACATAGCTATGTAAAATAAATGAGGATTGAAGTATATGTAGTTGGAGAACAGTTTCTTTTAAAACCTGTGTCAGTGAAAGGAACTCTTATTTAAAGTTGAAACACTCTTGAGTAGAAGTGATCGCTAGTTTCCTCATCACAATTTGTGTTAATATAGCTAAATCGCTTCCTAATTATTTGACACCTCATTATCCCATTTGTAAACTTTGCAGTCCCACTTCCTTCAACAATTTCCCTTTTTCATTAAAAAAAAATCTTTGATGAATTCTCATTCTCTCATGTTCTCTCTCTCATGTATATTTTTGATTTTTGAAACTTTGAAAAAAATATATACACCCACTATATGCTCGTCTCTATTCATGACTATGGCTGCATGTCTATTTTTTCTCTTTAATTACGGAGTTGATATATACATGAGGGAAGAATATTGTAGTCATTGCAGAAAATTGTTCTTATTACCTCGTAGCGTTTTGTCAAGGAAAGGATAGATTAGACCCTGATGAAGGGAAGTATACCATGATATCTCAGATAATAGAGTAAAAAGGACATGGAGAAGAACACAAGTGTCCAGAGAAGAGAATGTGTGTTATTCTGCCTACTGTTGACCAAAATCCTACTGACAACCGTCTAGTAACATTTTTTTATGTGTTATATATATTATATATGTTCTTATAATAAAGTAAGCTGGAGAAAAGAAATATTATTAAAATCATAAGGAAGAGAAAATACATTTACTGTACTGTACAGTACAGTATTTATTTTAAAAAATTGCATACAAGTGGACCTATGCATTTCAAACCTATGTTTTTTCAAGGGTCGCTGTAATTCCTTATTAGAGAAATTGATTTAGGAGTTTTAGTGGGACTCAGATTCTTTCTTGGCAGATGAATTAAATGATAATAACATTGATTTTTCTCCTCATTAATGATGTTTTTCATTAATAGTTGATATTTTTCCTTGTAAATATTTTGACAGTTTCATTATAATTCTCTATGCCTTTCAAGATATTTTCGGATTTTAATGATGATTGATTTATGTCTTGAGGAAACTTTAAAATGGCAGCATTGAATATTGATGCAAAAGCTTCTACTCTATCAAATTATGCCTTTTTTTCCTCTGAACATCTATTGCCATCCTCAAAAAATAATGCTTTGTAAAAGGCCACATATGATAGTTCTCTGCTATGTGTGATGTATAATAATTTCATTTTAAGTGATTTCACAAATATGAACTTAAGTTCTGACACATTCATACACATATTGCTTTCCTTTGCTTGCGTGCTAGGGAAGCAATAAATAGCCAGGCTCTAACAGGCTTTCCCCTATAGTCTCTATAGTTAGAAAAATCACTTTAGGCTAACAGCTCTCTAAATCATTGCATGCCTATTGCAACAGGTGCTGCAAAGGAATTAAATGTAAAAGGAAATAAAACAAAGTAACAACCATTGTTGAAACACAGTTAACCACTGGCATAATTTCTTCCATCCCTTCTCCTGAACTCCTACCCATGTAGCTGCCACCATCCCTTAAGCAAGGGTCAGGTAACTTTTTGTGAAACCATGTCTGTGTTTTATTGCCAGGCGTATAAATACCAGGTAGCTGGGCTTCAGCAGTTGTTTTCCTGACTTTCTGGCTTTGGTGAATCATTATGAGGTGCAGCTGGAAAACCAGTGCTGGGTGGCTAGTGAGGTATCGCTTTTCAACAGGTCTGCTTTTGTCAAGTCACCCTGAAAGGAACCATTTTTCTCTAAGTCTTTTTCGGAGTGTCCTAAATATTCAGTAATATACAAGACAATTAACATTTTAGATAAAATTTCGCTTTATCAAAACCTGAACCTCAACTGTGTTAAAAATCCCTTCCTGGGACGCCTGGGTGGCTCAGTCGTTAAGTGTCTGCCTTCGGCCCAGGGCGTCATTCCGGCGTTCTGGGATCGAGCCCCACATCAGGCTCCTCCGCTGAGAGCCTGCTTCTCCCTCTCCCACTCCCCCTGCTTGTGTTCCCTCTCTCACTGGCTGTCTCTCTCTCTGTCAAATAAATAAATAAAATCTTAAAAAAAAATCCCTTCTTTTTGTCCAAAATAATAGTTGTCTTATGAATCTGCATGTTGCAAATAGTGGAGAGAACAGTAAGAAATTTGCAGTAGAGGCTGGAAATAGGACTAGGATAATTATTAGCAATTGTGAGAAGTCATTGTTTCTTGTTTAATGGACTTAGTAATAAAGGTTTTGTTACAGTGGCTGGCATAAAGAGAGTGAATGTTATTTAACAGAGCCTACACTGCAGACTCAACCAGAGATAAAAGGGCACACTTCCCTACTTGAGTCATTGACTATCAACACAACTACCTTTTTGTACTGATATTGTTCCCATTTCTCAAGTAATAGGTCAAATGAAAAAAAAAAAACAGGTTACTAATTAAACTCTTTCTACTTTGTATCGCTTGAGCCAGACTCAGAGTTCTGGATTGTACGGTCTCCTTGGCTGGGCTATGTCATATAGCTCTGTCCTGACTCTAGGAAGCATTAGAGCATTGAAATTTTTTCTGTCTTTAATGGGAGGTCTGGCAGCCATTACACCAAAGGACTCCTACTCAACCTTCAGATCTTAGAAGGGCAATATTGCCTTGTGGTTTAGTGTTCAGACCCTGGAGTCACCCTGCCTAGTTTGAATCCCTTTTTTGCTACGCTCTGACTTAGTGAACAGTGATGCCCTGTTGGGAAATTAATTGTTCTGTACTTCACTTTTCTTATCAGCAAAAGAAATGATAGTAAGAATTATTATGAGTATTAAATAAGTTAATGTTTACACACAGTAGGTGTTCAGTATGGGGAAGATGTTACTCAGTAATGACCTCTGTTTAAAAGCTCTCACAGCCTCATAGATTTCTCTTCAAAACCATTGTTCGGAGTTGCAGTTTTAACTTTGTGGTAATGTTTTATCACTTGTAAAATATTCTTACTGACTCTTTTGAGGTTGACTTAGATAGGAAAAAGAGATAAGTAGATTTGGCCATGTGAATCTGAAGTTCTATGTGTTATCCACTTTCAACCATCTATAGTTTACAGCACGAGAACATTAGGCAAAATTCAAGTGCCAAGAGAATATGTATTATAGAAATTCATTTAAGGTATAGTTATGGATGATTTGTTTGAAAAGTCAAATGTAACTCCAGTGCTCCTAACTGTATATGCCTAGGAAGGAAAAGGAGACAGTATGTTTTTATCATCATTGTACCCCTAATAAGATTTCATTTTATTCTGACTTTTTTGTAAAAGACCAAAACAACAACAAAATACACAAAACCTCTAAAGCAATGGATATGCTTTCTACTAGCTCAATGCTTTATTTTTCATTATTGATTATACACACTAATTAGATAAGGCTAATTTAAATTCAGCTTTTCCCTTCTAATCACCTTTTTTTTAATAGTTTCAGACAATATATCATAGTAAGATTCTAGACAGTTGAGAGGAAAGTCTTTCTTTCATATAATCAGGAAAAAATATGATTTTTAAAAAGGGACTGGGGAGGAAAATCTTGATACCAGATAGCTTCTGAGGAAGATTAATTTTTTGAAAGAATATGTTGAATTTTTGGATCCTGAAATTGATTATCTTAAAATTACCTGGGATCCCATGCCTTCGAGAGTCTTTCTGTACTCCCAGAATAGGCACACCTGAATTTAAAGAGCACTGTATTAACACTTAAGAAAGAGTTTTTGCTAATTCTGAACATTTTTTTAAGGTTTCAATACCTACTTTAAGGTTTCAAATGTCATGATCCAAACAACAAAACGAAATCACTAGATATATTTGAGAAGCAGTAAACCCATTAGCACAAAGTGGAAGATTGTGGTTGACTTGAGTACTAACTTCAGTATTTTTTTTTTTTTAAAGATTTTATTTATTTATTCGACAGAGATAGAGACAGCCAGCGAGAGAGGGAACACAAGCAGGGGGAGTGGGAGAGGAAGAAGCAGGCTCATAGCGGAAGAGCCTGATGTGGGGCTCGATCCCGGATCGCCGGGATCATGCCCTGAGCCGAAGGCAGATGCTTAACCGCTGTGCCACCCAGGCGCCCCTAACTTCAGTATTTTTATCATATCCTTGGATTGCTGTTATGTTAAAGACATTGCTTATGGGATACTGGTTAATAGAAACACACGGTATGTATGATGGTTTTGGAAAGATGCAGTAGAACAATGCAAAATGATGTGGGCTGAAGAGGTACTTAAACTTTTGCAGTAGTCTCAGGATAGGATGTTGTCTTAGTTATCTTTGCTGCAAAAAATACCTTAAAACTGTCATTTTAAAGCAAGTGTCATCTCATAATTTATCTGAGTCATGAATCTGAGTGTTAAGCATTAAGCTGAGTGCCTCTAATTCTGTATTTCTAATGAGGTTGCAGTCAAGCTGTTGGCCAGGCCTGCAATCTTAGTGGAGGCTCAACCGAGGGGAATCCTTTTCTGTGCTCACTTAACGTGGGCCACTGTACAGAGTTGCATCGTGACATGGCAGCTGAATTCCTCCAAAGTGAGCCATACAAAATAGAGGGCCCACAATCTTTTGTCATCTAATCTTGGAAGTGACATTCCATCATTTCTGCCGTATACTTTTTGTTAGAAGTGGATGAGTGAGTCCACTCCAGCCTCGTGGGGAATGGATTACAGAAGCTTGTGAACACCCGCAGGCAAGAATCATGGGGGCCTACTTAGAGGCTGCTTACTACAGATATTAAAGCCTGAGATGTAGATTTGGTAGAAGTAGAAAGAAAGACCTATATTAAGGTAAGTATTGATAGATTTTGGAAAGATTTCTCTAAATTTTAACCATGGCTTACTCAAGGTAAGACCTTGAGAGAACTTATTTATCTTCTTTAGGCCATAGGTTTCCCATTTGTACATTGAGGTACTGGTATAATTGTATAATACTGGTAACTGTATAATTGAGGTACAATTATACCCAAGTTTCTTTATTATTTGGTGCTATGTCATTATATTTCTTGCATCTGATTGTAGTTTAGGAGCCAAGGAATCTGCTTGGGTATAAAGGTCATCAGTGCTACAAATGAATTAAGTTGATTGAAAACGATTTAGAGGCCATTGGATTTGACAATTATAATAAGGCCAATAGAGGATTTTGGGAGAGAATTTTCAGTGAGTGAAGGAGACAGAACCTGGACTGAAAGTAATTAGAGATTGAAGTGGCTGTGAGGTAACGGAGCCAACATTTATTGGTTGCTAAGGAGAGAATTTGGCAGTGAAAGGAAAAAGACACCTCTTCATATGTGTTTGAGGGTGTATATGTGTCTTTTTTATTTTTTATTTCTTTAAAGCATGAGAGCCTTTCATAAATTTCTGAGAAAGATAGAGAACAGGGATTTAAAAACACCTTGTTTAGTTCCTCTTTGTACCCTGGGTGCTTTGTACAGTGCCTAAAGCAATGTAAACAGGGCGAGGTTCTGGTAAATGAGTGGAAGCAGCTTCTCTTTCTTTCGTCAGTGGAGGCAGAGAGTAGACATTCACAGTGGTCTCTAGATTGAGACTGCCTGGTCTGAATCCTGGCACCAGCTCTTCATCCGTTTGCTGACATGAATTTGCAGAAGTTTCTGGAAGTTTTTGTGGCTCAGCTTTTCCATATGTAAAGTGGTGTAATTTCAGACTGCACAAAAAATAAATGAAGAAAAACAAGAACAACTAAGACAAACCCAAAACATATACATTAATTATAACAGAGCATAAAACATGCTAAGAGCTTAATACATATTAACCCTTATTATTAACTAGTTTTATTTAGGAAAAACAGATTTTCAGGCATTTTCTCTTTGACCTAACCAACTCTCATTTCTCTGTTATCTGGAACATTAATCATGGGCTTGTTTTGTTACAATTTAGTGAGGCAGATATTTATTGACCTTCTATTAGGTGTGAAGCCTTGTGTTAGTTGATGGGGTCATAAAAATGAATAAAACGTGACCTGTCCTTTTGGGCCTTATTGTCCAGAAGGAGGTATACACATGTGAAAAAATGAGAGTAATAAAGTATTCTTGACCCTGTGATAGAATTTTGAATAGGCATTTTGAGGAATTCTGAGGAAAACCTTTGCGGTGGAAAAAATCCATGAATTAGTGTTTATTTTCTGACCAGAAGAGCTTAACAAATTGATTGATAATATGGATGATCACGGAGCTCATGCCCAAGGCTTTACTTTTACCATATAGCTAGCAGACAGAACGTTTTACCAAAAAAAAAGAAGTTTTGGTATATAATAGGAATTTAGACAATGTGTGTAAAAGAACACAGAAATACTCAAAATGTAGTCTTGGCATTTAGTTACAAGTGTCTTGTATGAATGACTTCTAAATAAGGAAAATAAAGAAATGAAAAAGGTTCTGTCACCTTTTGTGAATGATGGTGAAAAAAATCAGTTTGAATCTTTTTAAAATTTTGATTTCAATATAGTTAACAAACTCAATTTGAGTCTTTTGTGAGGGAAGCTTTCTTCCACCTCCCTACCATATGAGGTCCTGAGAGTTAAGTACATGTAAACAAGTTTCACTGGGTTTTATAAGTAGCATTTTTAGGACACTGAGATAATTTCTTTCTTTCTTTACATTATTTGTTGAATACAGGTGTTTTATAGAGTATTATTAGTTGCTAAATTCATTGAACCAAAGTGGCACCATTGTTGACTTAAAATCTTGATTTTTTTTTTGACAGCAAACTGTTAAAATATTCATTTGTCTAACAAAAAGGAACAGTGAAAACAGTTCAAATAGCAAAATAAACCCCACAATGAGAAATGTCCTTGTGTTCCTTTTCATAATTTTTTTCACCCTAAACAAGAATGAATATGTTAATTTCATCAGCACCATGATAGATTTTATTAATAGGAAAAGACCTCCATATCTCAAAGCTTAGATCTAAGGAATTACCTCTTTAGTATCGAAGACATAAATGCATTTCACCTTAGTGTTATTTTATAATTTACCTGTTTATCCAAATGTAGTGTATCTCTTCCGAAGGTAAATCATTTTCTCCCACAAGATTTGGCTGCTGGTTAAATTAATATAAATTACTGCCCAACTCTCATTAGATCACTATTGCCCAATTGCATAAAGTTATGTTTTTAATTTAAAATGATTAATCTCGCACCAAGGAACGTGTACACCTCATAACAATCAATTAAACTATTTTAGACTAATCTAACAAACTATTTTAGAATGTGGAGGGAAAATGTAAAATAAATGTCTTCTTTGCTCTAATTGAACATTGCGAACAGAGTTTTCACAAGCTAAGGGATTTTCTGAAGGTTCTAGCTTGTCACTATTTATTCTGTACTAGTATTTATTACATGCCACATGCCATAGCATCCCTTCATTCTCTGTATAAAAAAATAATTGTATTTGTTTAAATCATGAAATTTTAAGCGTATTTTATTAGAACCTGAAGAGGATGAAACAATTTGGAATACCATTGACAAAACTACTATTACTCCAGCTGAGAGAGAACGAAAATGCTTCATTCTGGTTGAATTCAGAGCCCATTCCTGAAAGTGACAAAGATTTATAGTTTCTTTTCTGTCATTCCCGCTTAGTCCCCATGGTACTACATCTTTCTTGAAGTATATAAGAAACAGTTAGTGCTAATGGCAAGATATTTTCTATAAAGGTGTATTTTAAAGGTGAATTTGGGAAATGTTGGCAAAGCCATTCTGATTTTTTTAAACAGTGATGAATTATGACTACCAAGAGTAGGTCTTGATTAATATTCATAAAATATATCTTACATTTTCTTTGTTTTGTCAAAATACCTGCCAAGATCTTGTGTTAAATGCTACGATTATAGAGATTCCTCAGGAGCTTTGATATTATTTCAAGGATTTAAACTTCAATTCGAGTATATTAAATCAGGGATAAATGAAACTTCTAAATTCTCTTCAGTAGATTTATAGACTATTTGCATCTAGTGTTGAAATCTATAGACATCATCTTATTCATTATGAAGCAAATCTACAGATCATATACTGCTAAAAAAATAATGGTGACATTTAATTTCAAGAACTTCACAATAGTACACAAGTATTTTAGTAAAAAATGTGGGTGGATTAGCAGTATCATAATCCATGTTGGCTGTTGGACCCTTTGTTGGGCTATGCTTCGTTTGATTCATTAGACTCCTCATATTTATCATTGTATTTATAAGTCAAATTTTCTGTTGCACAGTAGCCATACTATTCTATCTTATGGCTAATTCCTTTCTAAATTAAGTATTCTTTCTACACTTTGTTAACAATTGATTATTCAATTAATGTTCTTACATATCCGTTGTTTATAAGGGTGATTACTATTGGTAGGTCTCTTCTATCCCACCTCCTACTTTCCACTTAAACAAAGAACTTGAACTTACTTCATGTGAAAACACTAAAGAAATATACAGAAATAAATGAAAATTTATTGCACTAAATCTCTTTCTGATTTGAAAAAGCATTACTCAGACACAAATATGCTTGATACGTAATTTTTAAACATCAGTATTTTGTTGCTTTTTAGTAAATTTTTGTTCAGTATATCTAATTTCAACTAGAGTTTGGGCCTCCATACAAATACTACAAAACCACAAAAGTCAACTGCATCAAAGAAATTAATGAGATTTCCCATAACTATGTTAGAATCTTCATGGCCAGCATTTTTTACCTGGCAGTATGGTCAAGCTTTGGTGTAGTGATCATTTCTGTTTAATTATTAAGCTATAGTAACATTTACTTTTTAAAAATAGTGATACTTCACTTAAAAAAGAAATAATTCACATAAAAAATTATAAAAAAGAAGAGTCAAACCAAAAGAGCCTTTTTTTTAAAAATAATAAAGCTATTAATGTTTCATGAAGCAATAAATTCTCTGGACAAAAGTGCTACGTACAACAACGTGTGGAATCAAGAATTTGAACTTTAGTTCCTTGTAACAGAAAGATACTTCTCAACTGTATTTCACACCTTCTTCAGTTTAGGACATTTGACAATGTATCCCAGTAGTAAGAAATATGTGNAGGGAAAGCGTACAGAGAGCTTAGGGAAGTAGGATATAACATTATTTCCTCCTTACTTGGTTTTTAAGATTTGAGAGGCTGTATATAATTGGAAATATGTCTTGGAGTATATTTTGGGTTTGGAGTTAGTGAATTCTGCCACAATATTATGATCCTTCCTTACCTTTATTATTTAAGAAGCTTTAATTATTTTGGCATAAAATATATTTTTACTAGAGTGTTCATGAAAAAAAATAAATCAATTTTTGATGTTTAATGCATTACATTTCTCTTTTAAAAAAGAGACTTGAAGTGGATGATTTTAACAGTTTTCCTAAAGCTCTAATACACCATAATTACCCAAATATGGACTCATGTATATATTAAACTATTTTAGTTAATTTCTCCATAAAATATCTCAAGAGTCACGTTTCATTTTTATTTCCTTATAAATTTGCTTGAAGAATAGAACATAAAATAATAATCACTTCATTTGGAACAGAATCTCCCAAAGCCAATAAAAAGTTGATCTATGTCAGAGTAATTTTTATGGGTATCTGGGATGAACTCTGTGCTACAAGGATTAATGCTACATTTCTTTTTAGGCAATTGTGTATCTTCTGTTTAACTTTAAAATACACAAGCTCACATTGAGATATGTGTTTGTATAAAAGCATCTGCATTGATAACAGGGTGATTCTGGTAATAGTGTTAGTGAAACTTTGCTTTCTTGGCTGAACACTGTGAGTCAACAAAGCAAAGAGAAAGAAAAAAGAAAAGGAAACATAGTGGGGTCATGTCTGAGAGTAGCTAATGGATGTTTTTGGTTTAATGATATCTCAAATGTATTTTTTAAAGCTCCTTAGAATTCAGAGAAACTTTTCCATTACATTAACTGTTTTAATCGCTGGGAACACTGATGTTCTCCAGACTGCCAGTCACATTTCTTTTTGGCCTCTGCTAAATGCTTTCTTTTCTGAATTTAAGAATTGGGAATCCAGTATGGGACAATTTGACACTTTCCCTTTCAGGTAAAGATCATCATTGTTATACCTATTTCTTGGTTCTAGATGAGGAAGATATTTTATAGTTTGATATTTACTGGCAGTATTCAGCAAATTTTGCCCTTAACTATTGATTTGTAATAATACATCCCTTACTATCAAAATTTTAAATGTGCATGTGTGTGTGCTTGTTTTATTTATGTTTATGTGAAATGAAAGCACATTTTATTTCAGATAATATGTTTCCGTGGTGAAGAAAAAATATGTAGGTAGATTCTAAAAAACTTTTCTTTATGTAGCATAGGTCATATAGGAAATTTTGAACATATCTTTGTTGCTTGATTTATAGACATATGTACTGACAAAGATTTCCTGTTTTTCTCTTCCTTTTACTTTAGATTTGGGTTATTAGCAGGTCAACTCTAGACAGAATAGTCAAGGAGGTGCCTTTTTGGCATTTTAATTCCCATTCTATTTTTTTTTTCACACTAGGCTCCCAACCATATCCAAGTTTTCATTTCTGTTAGAAGAAAATTAATATTAATAAACAAATAACCCCTGAGTATAAATCAACTATCCATGGTAGAAAATTTATATATTTAAAAAGGATTTTATGATATTTGGACACATATAAACTTTATGTATATGGAACACATGCGCACATAATCCAAGGTGGAGGGCATATACTCAAAAAATACTTGGTTGTATTACCTACCTAACTTCCTCTGGAATTCCTTGGGGTCAAATACATTTGGGCCATAGGCATTTCTTGAATTTGTAAAAATAAAAAATGTAGGGTATCACCCTTTCTGTTAGGAGTGATTCATAAAGGGAACTATTCTTTGGAAACCTTTCTAAAAATATTTTTTACTATAAGTAAATGTAAAGAAGTTTAACACCATGACATAAGTCTAGATTAAGGTGATAAAGGAAATTTGAGGGGTAAAAATATATTGTAAATTCACTGGAAGCATGTACATCAAAGTGTAATGAACATACAGTGTTTACATGATATTTTAAAATGTGTACTCCGTAATCATATTGTTTTTAATGGTACTATTTCTCCTTTTTAATTTTATTTTTTATTTTTTTTAATTTTTTTAATTTTTTAATTTTTAAAGATTTTGTTTATTTATTTGACACAGAGACAGCCAGCGAGAGAGGGAACACAAGCAGGGGGAGTGGGAGAGGAAGAAGCAGGCTCCCAGCGGAGGAGCCCGATGTGGGACTCGATCCCGGAACGCCAGGATCACGCCCTGAGCTGAAGGCAGACCCTTAACGACTGCGCTACCCAGGCGCCCCTTAATTTTATTTTTTAAAGTTCATTTATTTATTTAAGTGATTTCTACAACCAATATAGGGCTTAAACTCACAACCTTGGATCAAGAGTTGAATGTTCTTTCAACTGAGCCAGTCAGGTGCTCTTCTGCTTTTTTTAATTAACATTGTTACAGTCCAAGGATGCAGAATTTTTTTTTTTTAATTGAGGTATAATTGACATACATTGTTGTGTCAGTTTTAGGCGTACAACATAATGATTTGATATTTGCATATATTATGAAATGATCAGCTAAGTCCAGTTAGTATTCATTACCATATATAGTTACAGAATTTTTTTTTTAATGATGAAATACACAATATGGTATTATTAGCTGTAGTAGCCATGCCTACACTATATACCCATGACGTATTTATTTTATAACTGGAAGTTTGTACATTTTGATTTCCTTCACCTGTTTTATCTATCCCCATCCCCCTGCCTCTGGCAACAACTGATTTATTTACTGTGTCTTTGATTTTTTTTTTTAAACTCCATATGTAAGTGAGATCATACAGTATTTGTCTTTCTCTGACTGACTTATTTTACTTAGCATAATGCCCTCAAGGTTTATCCATGTTGCCAGAAATAACAATAAATTTATTCTTTTTTTGGCAGAATCATATTCCGTTATATATATGTCACATTTTCTTTATTCATTCATCTATCCATGGATACTTAAGTTGCTTCCATTCCTTGAATATTGTAAATACTGCAGTGAATATGGTGGTGCATGTATGTTTTTGAGGTAGTGTTTTAATTCTTTCTTTTTTTTTTTTTAAAGATTTTATTTATTTATTTGACAGAGATAGAGACAGCTAGCGAGAGAGGGAACACAAGCAGGAGGAGTGGGAGAGGAAGAAGCAGGCTCATAGCAGAGGAGCCTGATGTGGGGCTCGATCCCATAACGCCGGGATCACGCCCTGAGCCGAAGGCAGACGCTTAACCGCTGTGCCACCCAGGCGCCCCTAATTCTCTTTCAATAAATGCCCAGAAGTGGAATTGCTGGATCGTATGGTAGTTCTATTTTTAATTTTTTGAGGAACCTCCATTCTGTTTTCCATAGTGGTTATAGCTGTTTACTTTCCCACCAGTAGTGCACAAAGGTTCCCTTTTTCTCCACATCCCCGCCAACACTTATTTCTTGTCTTTTGGTAATAGCCATTCTGGCAGGTGTGAGGTGATATCTCATTTGTGGTTTTGATTTGCATTTCCCTGATGATTAGTGATGTCATATATATTTAAATGTACTTGTTGACCGTCTGTATGTCTCCTGTGGGTGGGGGGGAATGTCTATTCAGATCTTTTGCCTGTTTTTAAATTGGGTTGTTTGGGTTTTTTGCTATTGAGTTATAGGAATCCTTCATATTTTGGATACTAACTCTTATCAGATATATGATTTGTAAATATGTTTTACTATTCGGTAGGTTGCCTTTTCATTTTGTTGGTAGTTTTCTTTATTTTGCAGGTTTTTAGTTTGATGTAGTCCTACTTGTTTATTTTTGCTTTTGGTGTCAGATCTCAAAAAATCATCATGAAGATTGATGCCAAAGAGCTTACTACCTTTGGTTTTCTTCTAGGATTTTTATGGTTACAGTTTTTGCATTCAAGTCTTTAAACCAGTCTTAGTTAAATTCTGCATATGCTATAAGATAGTAGTCCAATTTCATTCTTTTTTTGTTGACATCTCTTTTCCCAATACCACATATTAAAGAGACTGTCCTTTTTCCATTGTATATTTTGGGCTCCTTTGTCACAAATTAATGGGCCATATATGCATGGGCAGCTTTGAAATATAGTTTGATATCAGGGAATCAGGGAGAGTGATGACTTCAGCCTTTGTCGTCTTTCTCGAGATTGCTTTGGCTATTTGAAATCTTTTGTCATTCCATAAGTTTTAAAATTTTGTGTTCTAACTCTGTGTAAAATGCCTTTGGGATGTTTATAGAAATTGCATTGAATCTGTAGGTTGCTTTGGTAGTATGGACATTTGAGCAAAATTACTTCTCCCAATCCATGAGCACAGATATCTTTCCATTTGTTTGTGTCTTCTCCAATTTCTTTCATTACTGTCTTATAGTTTTCAGTTTACAGGCCTTTTACCTCCTTGGTTAAATTTATTCCTAGGTGTTTTTTTTCTTTCCATGAAATTGTAAATGGGATTGCTTTCCTAATTTCTCTTTCTGATAGTTCATTATTAGTGTATAGTAATGCAATATATTTTTGTATATCAATTTTGTTTTCTGCAACTTTACTGAATACATTTGTTCTAATAGTTTTTTGGTGGAGTGTTTAGGGTTTTCTATATATTGTGTCATATCATTTGCAAATAGTGACTGACAGTTTACTTCTTCCTTTCCAATTTGGATGACGTCTATCTATCTATCTATCTATCTATCTATCTATCTATCTATCTATCTATCTATCTATCTCTGTTTTTCTTGTGTAATTGCTCTGGCTAGTGCTTCCAATAATTTGTTGAATAAAAGTAGTGAGAGTGGATATCTTTGTATTGTTCCTGATCTTAGGAGAAAAGCTTTCAGCTTTTGACCATTGAGTATGATGTTAACTGTGGGATTACCATGTACAGCCTTTATTATGTTGGTATACATTCCCTCTATGCTCACTTTATAGAGAGTTTTTATTTTAAATGGATGCTGATTTTTGTCAAATGATTTTTCTGTATCTAATGAGATGATCATATGATCATCATTTTATTAACGTGGTGTATCATGCTGATTGATGTGCATATGTTGAGTTATCTTGCATCCCTGGGATAAGCCCCACTTGACCAGGGCATCTGATCCTTTTAATGTATTGTTGAATTTGGTTCCCTAATATTTTGTTAAGAATTTTTCCATCTGTTCATTAGGGATAATGGCCTGTAATCTTCCTTTCTCTAGTTTTGGTATCAGGGTAATGTTGGCCTCGTAAAATGAGTTTACATGTGTTCCCTCCTTGTCTAATTTTGGAAAGAGTTTGAAAAGTGTTGATATCAATCTTCTTTGTGTGGTATAATTGATCAGTGAAACCTGCTTGTGGACTTTCCTTTGTAGGGAGTTTTAGAATTATTGATTCTATCTTTTTAGTAGTAATTGGCCTGTTCTAATTTTCTATTTTTTCATGATTCAGTCTTGGAAGATTGTATATTTCTAGGAATTTATTCATTTCTTCTTAGGTTGTTAGATTTGTTTGCATGTAATTGTCCCTAGTGGTCTCTTATAATCCTTTGTATTTATGTGTTATGTTATAATCTCTCTACTTTCATTTCTGATTTTATTTATTCAAGACTTCTTTTCTTTGTGGTGAGTCTAGGAAAGGTTTATCAAATTTGTCTTTTTGAAGAACCAGCTCTTGGTTTCATTGGTCTTTTCTACTTTCTTTTTTGGTCTCTATTTCATTTATTTCTGTTCTGATCTGTTATTTTCTTCTTTCTGTTACCATTGGGCTTCATTTGTTCTTTTTCTAGTTCCTTGAGGTATACAGAATTCTTCATTTTAAATCATAATGAGTTCCTCTAAAAGACATTGACTTAATTACTGAACAGTTTATAATGGTGAATATTGATATTTTTGTATAATTATAAAACTAAAATGTGCCTAACACACCTCTAGTATTATACTGGCTATAGTAATGAACAGTCATTTATTTCAGATGCTTAGAGTCTCAAATCATATAATTGTCAATAACCTAATTATTATGTAATGATAAGTTCAATGATGTGATTTAATCAAATTAAAGAATTTCATGCATTTTTTCACTTTGACTAAAATGACCTAGTAATAATAAAGTTTTATTTGCACAATGACTATAAAATGAATATAACAAGAAGGAAGCAAAAGAAAGATATGGTGACATTATAAATAATGTCATGTACTGATGAACAATGCTAGTATGTAGTAAGCCTCCACAGGTGTAATGAGGGAGCTTGAGGAAGATGGAGCTTGGAACTTTAAATGACTTTAAAAGATCCAACTTTAAAAAGCCCAGCAAGTCTCATCACAAATTTACATGTTCTCTATGTGGACAAAACTGATATAGTTTGTTAGGATTAAAAGAAGAAAACACACATGACAAGATAATGAAGGGCCATTAAATAAAATTAATTCATGCAAAACTTTATGTTAGGAATGATTGGGACTTTATATGTATTAATTGGGTACTTTTATTAAGACCACGGGCAAGTGTGAGATAAATTGTATTTATCTGTGTTTTATTTGAATGCCACTATTTGAATATAAATTTTGTTAAAGATAAAGAAAAAAACTAAATAAAGAGGAAAGAGAAAGAAGGACATTTATCAGAAGACCACTGTTTTAGTTGACTAAATAATCTTATGCTTTCACAGAGAAAACTAATGGCCTTTCCTTTTTTCAAATGTGTTTAGAATATAAGAAGTAAAGGAGTTATACTCTGTGTTTAATCTCTGTCATCCTCAGGCATAGCATTTAAAAAACAAAATCTATGCTAAGACAAGACTGTGTTTTCTTCCTGAGTGCAGTTGTCCTGACATATTTCAGGAATCACCTTATTTCTTCAAATCTGTAAAAAATCGATGTCTAAAATGCAAAGTGAAAATAATCTTTAGGTTGCTTTTAACTATGTCTTGTTCAGTGTTCAGTAATCATAGACATGCTAGAAAAAACAAAGCCAGAAAACAGATAAGTACTGATTCTAAAGCAGGTAAAAGAAAGATTTTTGATTATGCTAATTCACATAATTTTTCAATTCTTAAAAAAATTGTACAAATACAATTACTCAATTAAGAAATGTTTTTAAAGATGTTTCATCATTTTTCATAATATTCTTCCAACTTGGCTGTTTTTGATGGATTTTCCGTCACAGTCAATCTGTGTTCCCCTACTTTATTTCTAGCTAGAGCCAAGTGTTAAACAATGACACTATATATCTTTTTGTAGAATTTGCCAATTTTCGTTACTTTAGAACCTAGGTGCTCCTGAATTGTCCTTGTGAAATCACCATTCTGCAGAAAAAGGACTGAACAAAGAAATGATTCATGGACTGAAACTTCAATGCAATTTTTAAATCACATAACTCAAAAGATATTTTTACCAAAGAGGAAAAAATACCTTCTTGTGGGGATCAAAACAGTGGTATCTTTAAATAAATAGAAGTCGTTCAGCCATTTTAGATGTCTTAATGATTAAAAAAATAAAATTTTGTGAGAAAAAGTGTCTCGCAGGCATGTATCTGAAGCAATCTTTATTAAAATGATTTTGGACAGTCACTTTTATGCTTCTCTTTTTCAAGTTTTCATTCCTTCTGCATTTCAGTGTAAAGTCTTTATTTAGAGTGGGTTGCTGTGTGGCCTAAATTTATTTAAATATAACTTGGGGATAATTATATAACATATCTTATTACCTAATGGGAAATTTTTTAAAAAGTCATCCTATAAAATACTATCTCGCTTAAATCAGTGAGTTCATTTCATGGAAGTTCCTAGGTTTTAGACACTTTGAAAAGTACAGCCAGCCAGGGGATACGGTGTAAAGTGTAGGTATGCTAAGTATGCCGTTTTTGTGCTTAGCGCTTCATTTCCTTTCACATTTCTTAATGAGGCTCTTCTTTTTCAACTGTTGTTCTTCCATTTAACCAAAGCTTTTTGTTTGTTTTCTACCAAATTTTTATATATATACCAATATTTATATAATTATGAAATGAAAATGTGCCTAACACACCTCTAGTATCATACCGGCTGTGGTAATGGAGAGTCATTTATTTCAGACGCCTAGGGTCTCAAATTATATAATTGTCAATGATCTAAGTAATACGTAATGATAACCTCAATGATGTGATTTAATCAAATTAAAGAATTTCATACATTTTTTTCATTTTGACTAAAATGACCTAGTAATAACAAAATTTATTTGCACAAAACAAGAATAACAAGAATAACAATAATTGTCTTAATTAAGTTACTATGTTTGGTTAGTTTTATTATCTTGCTACATAAGAAAATATATTATTTGTGTAGATATCTTTAGGAGTCAGTCAGTCAAATTTTGTAAATGACAAGTGCTTGACATTATTTAATTTGAGGTGCCACTTATTTTCACCAGTAAGTATACCAGGTAAACAGATGGTACACTGAGATATAGCAGTTGACTAATGACAGCTTTTAATGTATTCATAAACATTCTCTTGTACTAGTTTATTAAAATCACAATGATTTTGAGTTGCAACATTTATTGGATAAAAATATGAATAAAGGGTATAATAAAAAGTATATGCTATTGTGTGTAGCTATAGGTATATTTAAATAATATGTATTTCATATATACAAATGAGTAAATATGTAATTAATAAATACACATTCTGTTATAAAATTCCTTAATTATGGAAATCTAAATAGGACCTTTTCTTTCTTTTTCTTTCTTTTCTTTTCTTTTCTTTCTTTCTTTTTCTTTCTTTTCTTTTCTTTTCTTTTCTTTTCTTTTCTTTTCTTTTCTCGTCTTTTCTTCCTTTTCCTTCCTTCCTTCCTTCCTTCCTTCCTTCCTTCCTTCCTTCCCCCTTCCTTTCTTCCTTCTTTTACTTTTGATTTTTTTTCTTTCCACACAATCTTTCACTTACTTATCCCCAGAACTAATTTGGTGCCTTTTAGTGTTTCCTTATTCTATCGCATGTCAGTTTCTACAGTGATAGGACAAGCAGAAGTAAGATGAATGGAACAAAAGGATAGTTTCATTCTAATTTCTTTTTACTCCCTGTTTGCTATTTTGCAAACCAATTAAAGCTCTAGAAGTTGTGGAGATATTCTTGGGGTGCCTGGGTAGCTCAGTCGTTAGGCGTCTGCCTTCGGCTCAGGTCATGATCCCAGGTCCTGGGATCAAGTCCCACATCAGGCTCCCTGCTCACTGAGAAGCCTGCTTCTCCCTCTCCCAATCCCCCTGCTTGTGTTCCCTCTTTCACTGCCTCTCTCTCTATCAAATAAATAAATAAAAATCTTTAAAAAAATGCTTTAGAAATTGAGAAGGTATTCTTGATGGGAAAATAGGCTTTTTTATCCTGAAAGCTAGAATGCCAGTATCTCCATCTTGTAATTGTTTTATATTATTAAAGTAAATGAAATAATACATGTAAAATGCTGTCAATGTGTTAACACCTACTAAGAACCCCTACAGAATAGCTGTTATGATTATTTCTAAATTATATGCATTTTACTATAAATATTAAACTTACTTTAGGTTTTTTTTCCTTCCCCACAAAGAATACATTTTGGGATCCAAGTAGCTATCTTAAGAAAAAAGTGAACTTTTGTAAAAGGATCCATTTCACAAGCTGGTAGTACCTATAAATGCTAATTATCAAGACACTGCTATAAAAATGTATTGATGCACTCATATTTTTAATCTGTGTCTTGGGGTCATGCTGAACCTTACTGTGGTAGCTATTGATTTTAAAACAATAAATATGTGTTTAAATAAACTTCCAGTCAGTCTAAAGTTACAGCAGAAATATTGCATCATATGCTTCAACCTTAGAAACTCTCCCTTGGCAGTAATGGTCCCTGACTCCCTTTGAGTATTTTAGGCACTGATACTCCATAATGGGCCATTAAGGAAAATGTTTAATTTGAGACCTATCCAGGTGTACCCTACTGAGATGAGATAATTTCAAAACATGTGTATTTTTTCTCCTGCCTGGTTGCTACTGATATACTAACTACAAGGAATAAAATACGGAAAAGCTTTGTTGGAATACTTTATGGATCACAAAAGATAATACATTTCTTTCATAATCTCAAGAAAATTATTTAAAACATAGATAGCCTTTTTATTTAAGGAAGTTCTAAAGGAATTATGTTTAGACCTTATCTGATACACATTTTTTAAAAAGTTTCCAGTATTTTTTCTTTTAATACTTGTTCATTAATACAATTAACAGTTGATACTAAACTGCTTTTGAAAAGGAGACTTATGGAAGTTTTTAACAATGTGAATATCAGGGGTTTACAGTCAAAATGTTTATATGAAAGAGATGAATGGAAATGACCAGTCATGATAACTAAACCACAATGAAACGCTGATTAGTCATCTAGCTCATGATGAGATTTAGCTTCCCCTTGTATTCCTCTGGGTTTTGGAAAATCTTCAAAGAAAGTGTAAGTAGATGTGTATTTTTCCTTATCTGTCTGAAGGAATTGAAGGAGAATGAATTTGATGCTATTACCTCATTTCTTATAGCTTCTCCATTCTAGACTTTATTTTTAAAGTGAGTTTCTTTGTAACAGGCATTGTTTTCAGAGAAATAGTATTAAGAAATGAGATGTTTTCTAGTTCAGTCCCCTGAATTCATTAATGTGGCTTGATCTGATTCTGGTCATCAAATTTGATGTTTAAAGTTCATTGTTCCTAGCTGTGGAAATAGGTTTTAACCAATCTCAACTATAGTGCTATTTGCATTGATGGTATGTTTTAGATTGTTATAGGAGAAAATGTGATTTTTTTGGTTTTAAATCAAACGCTGGAATTTTAATTATAACACAGACACTAGATAGAGTATATTATCATGGTTTTCAATCTTGAAGTACTCAGGTGATTTCAGTTATAAAATTGCCAAAAAGAAAAAAACATAAATCAGTACTAATCTAGCCCAATCATAAAGCCTCTGTAGATAATAAAAATCCAACAAATATTAGAAACATTTGAGATTAGCTTGATTGTTCGCTTGTTGATTTGATTCTTTATTTTTGAGATTTATTTATTTATTTGAGGAGGGAGGGGCAAAGGTAGGAGAGGGAATCTCAAGCCGTCTCCCCACTGAGCATGAAGCCCCACACATGGCTAGATCCCAGGACACTTAGATCATGACCCGAGCCAAAATCAAGAGCCGGAAGCTTAACCAACTGAGCCACACAGGTGTCTCTGTTGATTTGTTGACAAAGTCACAAACAATTCTACTTTGAAGGTACGTCTGTTCTTTGTTTTGTTTTGTTTTGTTTTAGTAACAGCCAAAGTAATCTCAGTTCCCTTTTTGGAAAAATTACTTTAATAAGATTAAATATTCATGCTAATTGGAATGAGATTGGTAGATTTTGAAATTTTCAACATTTTATTTGGAGATATCTTTTTATTTATTTTTCTTGATTGTTTTCGGCTCTTTGTATAATTTAAGAAGCACTTGCTTGTCACCTAAGAACATCCCAAATCATCATTTCTGGGTTACTCACTTAATGAAGTCTGTGGTCTTACACCTCACTTACTCAAAACAAGCATGAATAAAATGGGTCATTGGTATCTATTCAAATGTACCAAAGACATACATGGTGCTAGGTAGGAATTATTTAAAAATGGAGATAATGAAGACTTTCTGTTGATTGCATGATTCTCTCAATCTGAAGTTTGTTTGAATATATCAGTGTATGTCTGTATCCTAGATCTCTAGCTCATGAATGAGATGAATGAAATGAATGAGATGAGTAAAATTAAACACTAACTTTGCCTAGCTAAAAGCACCTTATATTTACATAAAGGGTTGTCTTAGCACAGGAATCCGTAACAAAAGTACCATAGACTGGTGTCTAACAAACAACAGAAGTTTATTTCTCACAGTTCTGGAGAGTGGAGGTCCAAGATCAGGGTGCCACTTTGGGGAGAGCTGACTTCCTGAGATTATAGACAGCTGGGTTCTCTCTGTAACTTCACATGGTGGAAGGGGCTGGAAACCTCTCTTGGGTTTCCTTTATAAAGGTACTAATCCCATTCATGAGGGCTCCATTCTTGTGACCTATTTATTTACCAGAGGCCCCACCTACAAATGCTATCACATTGAGCATTAGGATTCAAGATATGGACTCTAGGGGGACACAGACATGCAGGTCGTAGTAGGTCTGCTGCACAATCAGCGGTCAGTGGAAGTGATGAGGTGGTAGAATCAAATGAAGCACAAACCATAGGTCTAGACTGTTCAGCTGTAAATCTGGGCTTGTTAATTTTTAGCTGTATTACTTCAGCAAGCTCTTTAACTTTTTGGTCCCTGAGTTTCCTCATTCGTTAACTATGAATAATAATAGTCCCTTTCTTTAGAGTTTCTGTAGGAATGACAGTAATGTTTATATTTAAAATCAATGAAATGAGTTGATACGTGGAGAGCTCTCAGGACAGTGCCTGATATATAATGGCTCAGTAGGTGTTTACTGTTGTTATGAGGAGGACTGTTTTGCCTGCTGCATTGTAGATTTTGGAACAGATTCACATGTTCCTATTAGAAATGGAATTATTTACTCTGAAGTAGATACTTTTTATATTCTGAATATTTTAAGTGTATTTGCTTGCCCTTCCTGATTTCAACTTCTCTTGGAAACATAGAAGTCAATCCTTGATTATAATCATAAATGACATATTGTAAATCAGTTGTTGATTTTTCGAATATTCTTTTAAATAGTAGCTATGTTCATTCAGACTTTTTTTTTCATTCTGACTTATTTTTAACAGCTAATATTGGTAATAAAATGTTGAGATTTTATGAGTACTGATGACTCTTTAACAGCATGGGCTTGAACTACATGGATCCACTTATGCATGGATTTTTTCTCCAGTAAATACAGTATAATACTGTAAATATATTTTCCTTCTTATGATTTTCTTTTTTTTTTTTTAAAGATTTTATTTATTTGACAGACATAGAGACAGCCAGCGAGAGAGGGAACACAAGCAGGGGGAGTGGGAGAGGAAGAAGCAGGCTCACAGCAGAGGAGCCTGATGTGGGGCTCGATCCCATAACACCAGGATCACGCCCTGAGCCGAAGGCAGACGCCCAACCGCTATGCCACCCAGGCGCCCCCCTTCTTATGATTTTCTTAACATTTTCTTTTTTTCTAGTTTTATTGTAGGAATACAGTATATGATAACACATAGCATACAAAAATATGGGTTAACTATTTATGTTCGTGGTAAGGCTACTAGTAGTTAAGTTTTTGGGGAACCAAAAGTTTTACCTGGAGTTTTGACTGCACAGGGTCAGTGCCCCCTACCCCTGTATTGTGCAAGGGTCAACTGTATTTTTATTTCTGAAGAGTGAAGTAAAGGATCTATTTTTCAAATCAGTTACATGGAAAGAGTATGAGATCTACTTTTTAATTTGATCTTGTTAGATGCAATTGAATTGTTTTCCAAACTAGTTGCTTTAATGTAATTATTTTTACTTACCTTAATCTCAAACTTATTTTATTTCCAATTGCACATATTGATGGAAACAAATATTCTCTTATTCAAAGCCTGTTGGAAACAGACTTCAATCAAATGCTTTGTAGGATCTCAGGGAAGAGGTTAACTCAAGGACACTTCTCAAGAAAATGATTCTGTGTAAAACATCAATCTGTTTCATGGTTAAATGATATGCTGCCCTAAAGCCAAAAATAGCCATGTTCATTAAATCCAAATTTGTTCCTAAACATTAATAGACACTTATTAGATTATAACATTATCTGAAAGACAATTACATGGGACTTTTACTCTAGAGAACTTTCTTATTAAAATTACCTTCCTAGATTACTTGTTTTCTAACATAGCATCAAACTATATTTGAAATATAATTATAAGGAGATAGGTGTTTTACTTGAGCAGTGAGAAAAGTCATTTGCTAGTTTTTGAGTTTTGAGATTTAGCATTTCCTTGCTTGAAAAGTGTTGCAAGTAACCTTTAAAAAAAAATAATTGAATACAAATAGGTCTTTCTGTGCTCTGACCTCTGAAACTTGTGGAGGAGATAGGGAAGAAATGAGGGAAGAATGGCTTGACTGAAAGTTGCAGGAAAATGCAGTTTTATTCCTAAGCTACACTTCCTACTTCCATTTTGATTAACTTTTTTCCTATATCTTCTCTGCCCCTCCTCTTTGTTTTCCTTCTATTTCCCATCTGATTTATTTTTCCTTCCTACCCCAGAAACATGTAACTGTGATATTTCTACAACTTGAAAAATTGTTGTCTTGACTTTCTTCAAATAATCTATATTTTAAATCACAACTCTGGACATGTAGGTCACTGTGAACTCCCACCGTACTAACTCTGGCAAATACTGTCATTGACACCATTAGCCTAAGGTATTTTTTCTTTTCTCTCCATTTTCTTCTATATATCCCTACCAATTTAATCTAAAAGCACAGTGTTTCCAGTGTACCTTCTGATTCTATCTGCTTTCCTGCTTAACCACTCACAAACTTCTGTCAAATGTTCTGTACTACTCACCTCCAAAAGTATAAATTGGAGACCATTTATAACCCAACTTTTGAATATAAAACTTTTCATTAAATGAAAAGAAGGATTTTTTTTCACTTATTGAATGTCTACTTTTGCCAAGAATCTTTATAGGTATGAGATATATATATATATATATATATATATATATATATATATATATACACACACATATATATATATATATACACATATATATATATATACACACATAGCTTTTGTTTAAGCCTTATAACCACCTGGTGGAACATGTATTAATTTCAAATATGAACATTAAGGTATAAAAATTGAAGTAATCTGCCTGTGGCCATACAGCTAATAGTTTGAAGAGAGAAGACTTAACACTTTTTCTCACTCCAAAGTTCATGTTGTACCTTCTATTTTTTCTGCGTCTGATGGCTCTGACTTATGCAGTATTTAATACTTGAATACAGGAGCTTAGATTTTTTTTTATGCAGAAATAAAAGATTAAGAAAAATATGGCCACATCCAGTTTTAAGTCGAGGCACATACAAACATAGTAGGTATGAAATTTCTTCCAGGTATTTGACTTCAGTGTTATAAAATGTACATCTGTAAAGATAAATAGTACAGTTATAGTTTGTTATTTGGTAGTAATACATTGCCAAATGTATAAGAGTACCATGGTAGCAAAGTGTTGTGATCCTCTCAAATAGAATAATAGCCACTAAGCAGTGTTGGCAAGTTTGAAACCCTGAAATAAGTATCATATCATACAAAGTGCAAAGACTGCATTATCGTTGTGTGGTATCATGTTAGTACTATCTAAATACTAGTTAGTTCATTAATTTAATGATTCACATAATATCTCTATTTCAGTTAATACCTCTATTAACTCTGGCTCTTTATTTCAAACCAGAGCTCATTTATACAAATTAAATTCAGAACAAAATGTTCAAGTGCTTAGGAGCAATAGAGAGGATTATAAAAATTTTTGGAACATATTCAGTATAAATATTTACTCATTCTTAGAAGACAGTACTTGCAGTAATTTTTATGTATTTATGTAATTTTTGCCTTTAAATAATACAAAATCATATTTACCTTTTTTTCAAACCAACTCTTAACCCAGGACTTTCATCCTTCAGTCATTATTTAGTGAAATCTTACTCAATTCACTCATTTCTACACATGTTAGCATAATTACCATTCTCTTCTTCCAGGTCTTCCAGATCTTCCAAGCTTGATTATTTCCTTTATTTTTTTAAACTTTCTTCTTTATGATATTTGGACTTATATTTTATTATTTGTATTTCCTGTGTTATCTCTTCTCCTCCTCTGTCCTGCCTTTGCATTGTTCTCTTCCTGCTCTTCCTTTTCTTCCTCTCCTTTCTACAATGCAAGAATCATGCCATATATATGTTATATATATGTATAAGACATATCTCTTATTACCAAAACAATTTACATTGTTTGTATTCACTGAAGATCTCTTGGTACACATTGCCAAAGAAATACATGTGTAGGTAGATTGAATTCAATATTTTTTGAAAATATTAGACAGGATGATTGTGTATCTGTCCTCTGAGTCTCCAAAGGGATCTAGCACTATTTAAGAAAGTATTATTACTAAATTACTCAGCTCCTTATTTTTTTTTTAAGAAGGTTGCTTTTTTTTTTTTAAATTTATTTATTCAACAGAAATAGAGACAGCCAGCGAGAGAGGGAACACAAGCAGGGGGAGTGGGAGAGGAAGAAGCAGGCTCATAGAGGAGGAGCCTGATGTGGGGCTCGATCCCATAACGCCGGGATCACACCCTGAGCCGAAGGCAGACGCTTAACCGCTGTGCCACCCAGGCGCCCCTACTCAGCTCCTTATTGCTACTCTATAGTTAAATACTTTTTAAAGAAAATTTGATGCAAATAATTTAGTCACTCACACACAATTATAGGTGTGCAGTTGAATATTCACTTTGTTCCAGTTTTTTTAAATCAGAAACTCAATTTTTAAGTGATTCTAAAAATAAATTCATGTATAAGAATTTTATATTTTTCATGTCTCCCTTTTTTTCCATCATCTCTGAAAGTATGTCTCCTCCCGATTCCTTTCTCCAATGGAAAGGAAGAGAATTTTCTCAACACTAGTATTGATCCCTATATCATTTATCCATTGTTTCAAAATTTATTGGATACCTAGTACTTGGCCCAATGCAGGACAATAGGAGTATAAAGGAAGAAGAAGGGAAGTTTTCCAGGAAAAGTTGTTTAATTACATTTTGAAGAATGAGTGAAGTTATAAGAAAGAGGAAGGAGGCTTGAAATGAGAAAAGACAGCACATTCAAGAGACTGCAAGTGCTCTAGAATGGCTAAAAGCACAGGGTCCTCTATGAAACATAGTAGGACCAATCAAATATCAGTAGAATATGTGATTCATCTGCATAGCTATCACTGTTTTCTTTTTAAGTGTTTGTGGGTTTTTTTTTTTTGTTGTTATTTTGTTTTTTGGTTTGGTTTTTTTAATCTAGGGAAACTCTTTATTTTTTTTGTTTTTTAAATTAAAAAAATTTTTAACGTTTTTTTGAAATTTATTTGAGTGGGAGCAGGAGGAGGGGCAGAGGGAGAGGAAGACAAGCAGACTCCCTGCTAAGTGGGGATCCTAACGTGGGGCTGGATCCTAGGACCCTGAGATCATGGCCTAAATTAAGAGTAAGATGCTTAACTGACTGAGCCACCCAAGTGCCTCAAATTTTTTAAGTTTTTATTTTAATTCCAGTTAGTTTACAGTGTTATATTAGTTTCAGGTGTACAATGTAGTTAATTTAACAATTCCATATGTCACTCAGTGCTCATCACAACCAGTGTGTTCCTTAATCCCATATCCTGTTTAACCCATCCCCCCTAAGCCACTTCCTAGTTAAATACTTTCTTAATAGGTGTATAGTAGTATAATGGCTTTTGACTCCATATATAAAAACAGAGAAGATCCTTAACCTCACTGCAATGCTTTTGTTTTCAGAGTCAAAATGTTAAGACAAAGTGTTTAATTTTTAAAAACTAATATGATCAATAGGACCAAAGCTAATAGTATACTCACATCCATCCTTTTGGTTAAGAAATAATAGACAATTCTGGGGCGCCTGGGTGGCCCAGCGGTTAAGCGTCTGCCTTCGGCTCAGGGCGTGATCCCGGCATTGTTGGATCGAGCCCCACATTATGCTCCTCTGCTATGAGCCTGCTTCTTCCTCTCCCACTCCCCCTGCTTGTGTTCCCTCTCTCGCTGGCTGTCTCTATCTCTGTCGAATAAATAAATAAAATCTTAAAAAAAAAAAAGAAATAATAGACAACTCTTTCAGTAAATACCAAGAAAACTTTAAAATACTTGGAGATTTCAGAAACTGTCAATTATACCTGACATTTTTAAAAAATTATGTAATATACTCAGTCTAAACTCCTGTAAAATTCTTCTTGCTTCTACCCAGTGATGATCACACCAAACATTTCAATGTATTATAGGATTGTGATGGGGGGAAGCTGTCTTATAGTCTGATATCTTGTCTTGCTGCCCTGCTTCTCTTCCTTAAGAGTTAACTATTTCATAAGAGTTTCCATTCACATCGGAAGGAGTCTTTCATGTAGAACTGCTCTTAGAAAGGCACTTTTGGGAGAAAAGATCATCTGTCATTTCATAGGACATGGATTATGAAGCATTGCTGTATATCTGCTTATGATTTGCAATACTAGTAAATCATAGAAATCTTGCAATCTTAAATTTGAATAATGAGCATTAAAGACCCTCATCTAAGCATCTATGCATGACTACTCTAAGTGAATATATTTTCCAGCCTTATTAAATTAATATTTCTCAAAAACACTTGGCTCTTTTTGGTTACAATGGATGGCTCTTATTTATAAATGTGGTGAGCTATGTGCACCTAAATCAGATTATCTAGATGCTCTGTAACAGATAGTTACTTGTTAAGGTAGTGACAGATGGTAAAATAAAATAGTTTGATCTCCTTTATATTTATATTACTTTTCATTTATATTTAACTTACTTTTTCATAAGTTTCCATATGTCAATTTTATATCACATTTGTGATAAGTATTTGATTTCTTAATAAATGTAATTTCAAATCATTCAAATTTCCAAATCCATGTACTAACCATGGAAGAATACAGATAACACCGAAGGGATATTTATAAACAGTTGTAAAGTAAGGTTGTTCTGTTTTGTTTTGTTTTGTTTTGTTTTGTTTTGTTTTGTTTTGTTTTCCCTTGAGTTAATAGCTATGATTTCCCTATATGGAATGAAGGGAAAAAATCATGTTAAATGGGAAACTTCTGTATTATAATTAGCAATGGGGTTGTAGGATTATAAGCCCATTAATTATTAAAATAGCCACATGGGATTTTATACATCTGGCATGTGCCAAACATGTACAAAAATTAACCTCTCAGAGAGTCCTGTATGACAGAAAAAAGCAAATAGGCAAAATAAAATATGGATTAATTGAAATTTATATAGTTCATATGGAGTAAAGTTTGTAGTTAACAAAATTTGTGATAAGTGAACATATATTGCTTGGGAAAATGTACAAATATTACAAAAAGGATATAGTATCTTGTCCAGATTATTGTGAGGGGAAAGGTATAATAATAAAATGCAATTTTCCTTGGAAAAAATTGAGAGTAAATTTTCTTACAGAAATGTGATTAAGAGTAGCTCAAATGAAGGTAGTCATTCCAAAATGAATAACATACATATTGTAATACTAATATCTATTTGGAGTGTAGAAAGGAAGCAAAAATACAATAAAAATGAGTCTTCAAACATGTTTTAAAAAGGGCATATCAGAAACTTAAACTGGAAAAACAAATTATGACAATAAAAGTTAAGGTGAGAGTAAAATCAATGTTTTAAGTTTATTTTTTTAATGTTTAAGTTTATTGTTTTAAAAGATTTTATGTATTGCGTGCGCGCTTGCGCGCGCACGAGAGAGAGAGAGAGAGCGTGAACGCACAAGCAGGGGGAGCAGCAGGCAGAGGAAGAGGGAGAGAAGCAGGCTCCCCACTGAGCAGAGAGCCCCATATGGAGCTTGATATGGGGTTTGATACCAGGACTGTGGGATCATGGCCTGAACCAAAGGCAGATGCTTAACCAGCCAAGCTACCCAGGTGCCCCTAAATTTAAAAGAACTTTTGTTTTAGCAATAACAAAATTTCAAATATTGTCAGAGTATAGTGTTAGATGTGAGTACAGGCTAGTCTAAATCTAACAAGAAAGGGATTTTCTGTGTAGTTCATGAGAAAGGCTTTAGTTACATAAACATTTGTGGATTATCTTTCCATGTTGCATTTTTTTAACTTTTAGTAAAACTTCAGTCAAATCACACATTTTCATAATTATAATCTTAAATATTAATGATGTAAATTAGGACACTTTAATCAATCTCACTTTTTAAGTTTGAATATTTGAAGAGCGATGAAGTTGGGTAGTTTTGTTTGAGGACATATGAACTCCAAGTACCTAATCAAGGACTACACTAGAATATACTCCTTCCAAGTTTTGGATAGTGTAACAGGGAAAATCGTTCACCATATTGTAGTAATCTTTGATGAAAATTAGAAATGCCATCTTTCAAGAATAATTTTTAAAACATTAGTGTGTTGATTTATTATTGGAAATTAGTGTCATAAGTAATATATTTGAAACAAGAGAAACACTGAAAATTCTCCTTATGAAACCTCACATTATTTTAGTATGCATTGTTCAGCTATATAATTCTCAAGGAGAATGTGCAGACCTACACCTGTGCTTGGATTAGTCTATACGTTAGGCTAAGCTCACCACAAGTGTAGCTACCATCTGTCACCATACAACGCTATTACGGTACCATTGACTGTATTCCCTGTGCTGTACCTTTTATCCCTGTGACTTGACTCATTTCATTCCTGGAGGCCTGTATCTCCCACTCCCTATTGCCCATTTTGCCCACCACCACCCTCTCTCCCCTCCCTTGTGGCAACCATTAGTTTGTGTCAAGTGTAATTTTAAATCCTTTGCATTTACAAAAGAAAATCTGACAGCTTTTCACTTTATGTTCCTAGAACATCTCATTTAACACATACCACATTTTGCACAGCACTATAATTATTGGTGAATATACCTTTTAGCATTTATATTTTAATGCACATTTTAGACTTGTGACTACACTCTTCCCACTTGATCCCATTGTGATAGCACAGTGCGTGGTACATAGAGAAGGTGAAAAAAATTTTATTGGAGATGGAAATGTATTTTGAAGTTGACTTGTTAAATGCTTTATATCATTAGTAAATCTTTTTTTATGAGTAATTTTCTTGTTATATGTGACTTAATGAGTCTCTAATGCCTTTTCTTGGTTTTCTTCTCTATGTGTTTTTGAAGAGCTTTGTTTCAGAAATGTCTTGAGTGGAAATCCCTTTTATATGAAACCGATTGTTTTGGTAGTTAATAATATATAAATTAGAAAAAAAATCATCTCAGAAAGCTTTCTGTTTTTTTGATGTTAGTGTGCAAACATTAATGGTTTATCTTTCTGTATGTTATGAGCAATCTTGTCTTTCAAATTATCTATTAAAATTTATATAGTTTAATTATTGCAATTTTGTTAAATGTGCCCCCAAATTAGCACATTATTTCGAGGCTGCGGGTGAATGGTAGGCAAGTGGTGATGCTGGACTATAAGAACATGTTACCCTCTTCAAGTAATAGCTTCTGTTCTTTTCAACTCCTTTCCCCACCTCTGTTTATACAGTAAACATGAAAACAGATTCCTATGCCCAAATCCAATGTGAAATATCCTAATAGACATGGTTTTATGTCCTGCTATAGTATCTTAAATCATTATTATAAATAATATGCGTTTTCTTCTCCTTTTTTTTCCTTTTCCTTTTTATAAAGTAACTTTCTCCCACTGTTTCATCAATGTGGAAATACATATCATATGAAATGAACTATTCTGGATTTCACTAAAACCAGACTTCACAATAGCCATACTCATATTTCACTACGAAAATAATTTTTCCTGTTTCTCCAAAGGATACAATGTTATAACGAGGCTGGTTTCCTTTTTAAACATGTCTTCTCTTTCTCTTTGTCCCTCTGCTTCTACCTAATATATTTATGCTCTTCCAGGTGCTCCACTCCTCAAAATCTAATAACACTTTTAAGAAACGTCTAAGTATTTTTTTGGAAACTTGCTACATTGTCATCTTCCTTTGCACAATCAATACCCCTAATTATCCTCTTCTATTTTCTTATTTATTTCTACTATAGAAAGAGCAAAGAACATTGGTTTAGAATCAGACATTTGGTTTGAAATTGTTTCCGCATAACATTTCTGATTTTCCTCCTCAGTAAACATGAGATATTATCTGCTTTATAGATTTGTATGGAGAATTAAATCAGATAATTGTATAATATACAGAACGTTGCTTGTCATATGATAGGTACTGAAATCATGTTTATTCTTCTCTTCTTTATCTTGTGACTTCATTTCCTATGTTCTGTTTATCCCACTCCAGTGTGAGTTGTGAAAAAATTGTTCTACTTCATCTGCATTCTCAATATCTACTATGGTTAATATTTAGTATATATATTTCAAGTATGAATAAATAATTCACGTAGTAGCTGCCCACAGTTATTTCCCGTGGCAAAGTAGTTCTGTATATATTTATGTATATTTATATAGGTGTTTGTGTGTGTCTATATGCAGACATCTAATGTCAATTTTTGGCGCTCATATATTCAGTGAGCATAGAGGAAAGAAAAGAAAAGACACAGTAACTGAATGTTGAGACTATGGAGGCATTGTTTACTGGTTGATGGATCAATCATTTTTAGTACCCTTCTTTAAACGTCCATTAATTATTACATGTGTGTTAATGCAATTTTAAATTAGCATTTTTTTCAAAAGTTATTTTTTTGGAAAGAGTTACAAACTTATGGCAATTAAGAAGAAGTTCTGAATAATTTCTTTTAAGTCAGAGTGTGAATAAGAAAAAAATAAAAATATTTCACATGATTCCTTTACACATAGTTTCTCTTTTATCTCAACCACTTTTTTTCCCTCATCATTGCTTTTCCTATTTGTAAAAGTAAAATATTATGAGATTGTCTATTGTAAGCTTCGTTTTCTTACAATGTGTCTGTGAGATTAAATTTTTTTAATCTATTGTGTTCAGAGATAGTGTTCTTAGAGCCTGTCTATACAATAGTGACTCGATCAATATTTTTGAACTAAATTATTGAATGATCTTGCTTCTTACACATACATGTTTAAAGGATCAATAGGATAAAATAAAAACTAGTGATGTATAATAATGGTTAAGATATAATAACACTTATGTGCTAGACACCACTCAAGGCAATACATATTTTTATGTGTTTTGTAGAATTCAGGATTCTGAATTTTAGCTCATTGAATGTCTTATAGACATATCAAGTACTATTACCCTGTCCATTAACATAGGGAACTGAGGCACTGAGGGCTTAAATGAGTTGCCCGAGGTCACAGTACTGGTAGAGCTAGTAATTGATATTGGGTGGTCTTGCTCCAGAATCTGTGCTCTTAATTACCATGCTATAAATAATATTTCCAGAAATTCACATAAATCTGTGTAATTTTGCCTTATAACTAAGGCAAATATTTCAGAAATTTTTGGCTTTTATTTTGTCAGAATGAGGCTTATTAATGAGAGTCTTCCGTAAACTATCACTATTTTGTATAAATCTTTCCAGAAGTTTTTAAAAGTTATACTCAAAATATGAAATTGTTTTAAATATATATCACTCACCAGAAGACTGAAAGAGACAGAGATGGGGAGAGAGGGAGAGGGGAAAGGAGAGGAGAAGGAGAGTGACCCAGTTTGTACTGATTGATCCATTTTAAAGGTGCTATCTGTGAAAGACATCCTCAAAATTTGGGTCATGCTCCTTCAGTATTTTTGCTTCTTAAGATAAACAAGTGTGGTCTTTACGAGAAGGCAGCTGTATCAGTTTGGTGCAGTAAAATGACTTTCTTAATGCTAAAAGTTTTTAATGTCTTACATACATACTTAAAACTTTTAAACTACATTCTTCATCTTAATTTGTAAGATTCTGGAGAATAGTTTGCACATTTTATTCAATATTCCATCCCGTGTTCCTAACCCAGTGCTTTGTATTTCACTGGGCACTCATTAAACCTCTCTCAAATGATTAGCTATGTTTGAGCAAAATAATTAACATAAATCTAAGATCTTCGTAGATAACTTACAAGGATGCTTTGAAAAGCCATATATATAGTTAAAATGTAGAATAATTTCTGAATTGAATACTGGGCCTGGATTGAAAGTAAGACTCGTACATTTAACTTTGTTTTAAACTTACAGTAATGATAATGAATGAATTTTTCTCTTTTACTGTTCTAATGTTAGTAAAAATTTTATTTGTAGAAAATGTTTATACAAAGTAAGTCCCAACTCTATTTATATAGATTAACAAATTATATAAATCAATTACTAATTTATTACTATCCAAATTGATATAGCATATTTATATTAATTTTTCCAGTGAGACTGAATTATTTATTCCAGTCCATTTGAAGGCTGGGAAATAAACCCTGTGTTGATATGTGCATAAATAGAGTCCTGTGGGTTACTTACTCGTTTTTCTATATGACGCCAGTGTATATTACAATGAAGAAGGGCGGGAGGTATACAGATATTCTAGTCAGTAGATAAACCTTCGAGGAATTAAGATGAGAAAACATGTCTCTGATAACCCATTCTTTTTTCCTTGTTTGCAGGATTCAAATTTGGGATATCGGTGTTTCTGTTTTTGAGAAAATTTTTTTGAGGGATTTTTTTTTTTTTTAAATCATCGGTCTTGGAATACAGAAGAGGAACCAGAAAGACACTTATTTCATTTCACGTTGGGAACACTCACTTTGGAGGCACTCTCTCGCCCCAGTACACAGCCATGTGGCCATCACAGCTACTAGTCTTCATGATGCTTGTAGCTCCAATCATTCAAGGTAAGACCTTTAATGAGATTTTTGTGTGAAGTTTAATGTTGTCTCTGTTTGCACTAGATCCCTTGTTCTAAATCTTTGCTCAGTGGTTTAGCCCCTTTTGCCTACGATATATTAATATAAGTTAGATTAAAAAGGCCATTATATGTACCATCAGCTGCAAGAAATACAACTTTGAGTTTGATTTCTGAAAGTAGCTTTTGAAATGTATGTATAACCAATTCTTCGTTATCTTTAAGAACTCTTGGTGTTGGCTACTCTGTTCAGTCTTTAATACACAAAATGCAAACTAAACCTCTCATTTAAATGGGAATTGTTTTTCATATACCTTTTAAAGCAAAAAATATGTCAAAATGATTTTAACATATGCTGAAAGGTAATTTTACTGAAACATGCTAATCAACTCATAAAAAAACCATATGCTTTGTTCATTTGGACATTTTGGTATTTATAACACAAATATGATAGCTAAGAAATGCTATATCTTTGCAAATTTTATAAAAGATAATTATTTATAAATAAGATAAATTCTGTACAACTTAGGGTAATATTCACTGAATCTTTCTAAAAACTAGCAAAGTCTACATTTATATTCCTTATTGACAATTTAAAGTTTTTACTCATCCTCATTGGTTTTGCACTAAGATGAAAATGGTATAACCTAGTCACTACCTCATACATTAATGGTAATTATAGCAAAGAAAGGGACACAGCTGTATTTGCCACTGGTTTGGAGGTCTTAGAATAGTAGGGTGTAGCAACCACCTGAAATCAGTTTTTAGCCTCCTTAGCTCACTTTTGGTTTTTAATTGACTTCAAAAATCTATCGTAGTTTATCAGCGATATAATTCCGAATTTGGCCCATATTCTTGTTTCAACATGAATTACATTCTGCTGTCATTATAAAAACTGGATATAATACCTTCTGTGTCTTTTGACGTTTTCTTCTAAAGTTTTCCTGATTTAACACATTTTTTTAAGTAATCAGTACAATATAAGGTAGTGCTTTTTTAAGGAAATGAAAGTAAAACGATTCAACTGTCTAGTTTTAAATGATGTAAATTTATTTTAAAAAATTCAAAATGTTTCCTTAATTCATATACTGATGGAACACTTACTTTCACATACTTGGGCACATATAACATTTTGTGGTATGAGATAATAAAAGAATTATGCCCCTTTAAATAATTGTTTTTCTAATTATCTGTGTATTTAAAGATTATTCTAATTAGGTCTTGTTGTTATAAAGATGCCTCACTCATTAGGTTATTTTGAGGATTAAATAAATACCGTATGTGGAGAATCTAGCACAGTGCATGGCAAATACTCAATGTTTGAACAAACTAATTTCCTTCATCTTACTCTCTGCCTCTCTAGTTTTTGTTCTAATAAATTATAACAACCAGAAATTAGCTAACCATGAGAGCTGTTTCATTTGTTATTGATAATCAGAACCCCCCCCATATGCACGCGCACACACACACACACACACACACACACACACACCCTCCAAGGAATTCGGAGTATTTAAGAACTCCTCATAGAGCCAATAGAAAATTGACCTGGTATATAAAATATTTTGGACTAAAGTAATCGTTTCTGTTGTATGTGAGCTACTTTATCTTATCTTGACTTTGAACCATATTATGCTACATAATATAGAAGGTTTCTATTTATAAACTTTATCCCTGTTACCGTGAATAGGAATTTTAAAACTTTACCCCAGAGAAAATACAAGTCCGTTTTGTTTGCCTTCTGTAGAAGGCCTTCTCCATTGCCTTTGTGATACCACTTTGGACTTGTAAATAGAGGGCTTCATTATGAACAGCCTTTTGGGACCCAGCTTGCTCATAACTAAAGGAATGTATGTACCTCTGATCAGTGCTGACCTTATAGGATATAGACTTTTTTTTAGAGTCCCTAACAATCCTGTCTTAAAGGAATACCACATAACTTAAAACTTTATAGACAACTGAGTTAAAATGATGTCACAGTTACAGAAGGATATACTCTTATTTCCAAAACATCCCCTGGTAGCATCTCCTTGCCCACTGTTGTTGAGATGTCCCGGTTCATTTGCACTCTTGACCGTAGAGAATTAATTTATCTGGGAATGACTTGACTTGCTCTTTTCTCCAGAGCAAATAATAATGATGACTACTGATTTTTATGGCCATAAACTTTAGATATATTGGTATAATTAATCCTTACAACATTCCTATGGCTTTAATATTATTTACTATTACTATTGTTATCATTTTTTACAATAAAAACATTGAGATAATGAGCGGTAAAGAAACTTGACTGAAGTAACACAGAGACCCAAAGGAGATTTAAATGAAGGGCCTGGCTTCCTGAGCTCTGGTTTTACTGCCCATAGATGAACTATTACTATCAAGGCCATTCTTCCCTGCAGGGAATCCCATCTCAACTCTTGTAGCCATTGGGGAGAAGGTGAAACAGAAATGCAGATCACCTGCTTCTCCCGTGTTCTTGGGCACAGATGGATGAGGCTTTGAAGTCTTACAGACCTGAGATAAAATTTCAGCTCTGCCACCCACTAGTTCTGTAACCAGGTTACTTGGTAAACTAGTTAACAGATATCTATTATCACCCAGTGTGAGCCAGAGAACTGTGCCAGCTGCTCAAGATACGGTAGTAAACAAAAGATTTTAATTCTTCCCTCAAGGAGCTAACAGTAACTTAAAATTTTGTAAGCCTGCTTTTTATCTGCAAGAATGAACATTTATTCCATGCAGAGTTACTTGAAGAAGTAGATAGGGTAATGTATATGTATAGCTTCTACCATAGTGTTTGGCATTTGGTAAATCTTCCTTATATTTTGTTTGCCTACCCCTAATTACCTTGAAATGGAGCTAACACTCTGAAAATTAGATAGGGAAAATGTCTACTTACCTGGATTCTTACTGTGAGAATTGAAATAATTTTTTTTTCTACTTGAACCTCAACATTTAAGTTTTTCCAGTAAATTCTTGATACTGTTTCTATTCAAAATTATTATCAAGCCAGTATGTACGAAGGCTTAGTACACAATTCTCTCTCTATAATAATATAGTATATAACTGTCAGTGATGCAAGTATATAATTGTCAGTCGTAGTAGTATATAACTGGTAATATATAATTGTCAGGGACACATTTGTTCCACATGGGTAAAATTAGAAACTAAGCTAAAGAATTAATTCTGAATAATGTTTACAGTAGTTGAATAATCTCCATATTGTCCTAGAAAGTCTGGCCAGTATTTGATATAGGAAAACAAAATTAATCAGTACATCCACACTGTATATGTATATATACACAATTTTTAAATTTGGAAGTGTCTCTGGTTCTGTGTTTATCTGTCCATATTTCATGTCTCTGTGTATCTCCGTATTTCTCTTTTTCTGTTTTCCATGACTGTGCCCCCTTCCTGTACAGCCATAAAACCCTTATCTATAATGCAACGAGACCTGGCAGAAGTAAAAAGAAACCACTAAAGCAGATGGCCAGTTTTTTGCTGTTAACTAATGTAGTGTTGCATGAAGATAAAGGATTTTTTTTGTTCTATTGATATGGTTGGGAGCAAGGGAAAAGAAGGGAATTGGAGAACAATAATCCAATCATAACCTGGGCACTTGGGCTCATTGTGATTGGCAGTAAAGGAATACCAATGTCCAGTGTGATACATGGGCTAGGATATCTGGTACCCAAGCCACAAGGCATTGGGAGTTGAGAAGGTGGTTCAGGTGCTCAGATATCTTAACTATATCTCCTCTTAATTAAATTGTACTTATGAACCGTGTCACAGTTGAAGAGATAGAAAACAGAATGATTGGAACTCATTGTGGGTAAAGGGGAACAATATATTTTATGATACTTTTGCATGAAAAATGGGGTTTTAAAAAATTCTTCTATAACCACCATATGCATACTTTTTTTCTGCAAGTCTGTTTTTTAAAGCTGCATGTGTATTTATATATTTGTGGACTTTATAGGCCAACCTGCTTTTTATTATGTTCAAGGAATTAATTATAATGAACAGCCATTAGCAGGGACAAAACTGCTCGTCATATCCATATATATTTAGTACTATATGTTTTTTGTGAAATTTGCATTTTATTATTAATCTAATTTTTACAGTTATAATACCATTTAATGTATCAGTGATTGAAAATAATACACATTTTTTTAACTTCTAATAAAGTGTGAAGCTTGAGAAAATAGAAAAATACATTTCACTACATAGCATCTTACTATATAATTCTCTTTATGAAGTCATGTTTTATTGATTGTGAAAAAGTCGGCTTGACTTCTAAGCTCTGCTTAACTTTGTTATTTTTAGAAGTTAATCATCTTTGGAATGTTTATAATGTTTGTCAGCGTAGATAATTTGTAATACTCCCAGTAATATCACTATGTTTATGGTCAAAGATGTTATACAAAAAAATCTTCGTCATGGTCATGATATATGAGGCTACTGTGAACACATCCAGCACCATCTGCATTACCCACTGGGTACTGAATTTCAAAATATATATTTTTTAAGTTAACTATAATCTCTAATTTGCAGTATAAACCACAAATATGCATGGCTGATAGCTTTTCCTTTGTGAAAACATGTTCAGAAACCTTCCCCACATGGTTGGTATTCAGGTTAGCCATTGGAAAAGAACTTTCTTTTGCCTTTGCACTTGCAAAATGTGTTATAGGTGAATTTTATTGTCCTGATACTTTATGAGTAACATGTATATACTTTGAGAACAAAATAGCCTTTTCTTATTTTCACATTTTATGTCTGACTATTTTAGGATCATATCTTATTTTTTATATTTCTTGACCTTGGAATAGACTAGGACTGCGATAGGGTAGTTGTATGCTTGATGTGGAGTGAATTAAAAAACAATTGGCTTACATAACATATAAATATCTAATTATTTATTTTCCTCTTCTTTGTATTGCTATTGACTTTCATTCTCAATATAAGAATAAGTGTTCTCACATGTATAATTTCATATAAGCAGCCATAGTACATTTTTCATGCATTTACTTCCTCCATTCTAATTGCTAAATAGTTCTTTGACCACTCAAACAATTGAAATGCAATAGTTGAAATAGTCTCATTGATTTGTTATATAAATAAGAGACAATATATTGTATTATGATCTGTTTTGACAGTTCAGAATAAGACCCTGTTGAAAAATAGTGTTCATTCATTCTCTACTTTTTTTTTTTGAGTTTTTAATTGATAAATTGAAAACAAAGAACTCACATTTTGTCAGTAATTACATTTTTGCTTTATTTCTGTATTTCCCTTATATTGTCATCATAGCACAATTAGTTTTTTTAAATATAGAAAATTATCTTCCTATCAAAAAATCTGTCTTAAATGAAGGATTTGATCAAATAAGCTGGACTACTTAGGGATTTGCTAGAAAAATATGCTAGCTGTATTAACACAAGTAATGGATACTGGTCTTTGTGCAAAATAGGGTCTCACAATGACATTTGATAAGCTTTCTGTGTTTATTTCATCTACACATAGTTTGTGGTGATATGGATGCCCTAAAGTCAAGGTTGTAGCTTACTGGTAAAGTACAAGCACATAGTCTCATATATCTCTTTGTTTGTCATGACCAGTGTCACCTACTTTATTCTCAAAGTAACTCTCCTCATATAAATTTAAATCAGAAAGCAAAAATCCTATAACCCCATGACCCAATGACATAATTAATATTAATGCTTATTAGATTTTTCTTGCAGTCATGTATGTGTATACATTTTTTTAAATAGAATAATGTCAGAAATAAAGTTTGTCTTTCATTTTGACTTAACCTTAAAATGTAGACATTTGTGTACTCTATTTAAATTTTTTTTAATTATAGTATTGTATCATGTGAAGAAACCATTGTTTACCTAACCATATATTGATAGCTTAACAGAGAAGGTCATTGATGTATTGCCATTACCAATAGCACTATAAAGGAATACACTTACATATAAAATTTGACTTTATCTTTGTACCTGTAGAAGAAAATCTCTTGAGAAATAGAAAGTGAAAAAAAAAAAAAAAGACTTCTTTTTAGGTTAGTTAGTAATTATCTTAATTGAATGTTAATAAATTATCAATGCAGCCTTGCTTGCTATTAATATAGCTGTTTAAAACAATTCTGTAAGTTTTGGTTACTCTAATAATGAACAAAACATAAACAAGAATTCATATTCAAATAGTAAGGTATTATTTGCAATGGTATAATGATGTATTCAGAAAATTCAAGAAAGATAAACTTTCTCAGAATTAGAACATTTTAAGTTCAGATATATGATTCACACATACATATATGATTTGAGCCAAACAGCAATGAAATGTATGAGTTACTTAGGAAATATAGGAGGAAAAACATAGAATTTATGAGAAAAAAAAGTCTAAAACTTTTACTGGGAGTTATAAAAGAAGACATGCGATTTACTCTGTTTCTGGATGAAGAGACTGAGTACAGCAACATTGACAAATATTTCCAAATTATTTTTTATAGATGTTTACATGACTGCATTCAAAGTACCCATATGAGCTTTTTTATGTAGAAATTCAACAGAATTATTTTAAATATATATATTGAATATTAAATAAGAAAAAAGCTAGTATAAATGAAAGGAGTAATACGAAGGCAGTTGCCCAACTGATCATAAGACATATATTGTACAAATAAAATAATTAAAGATAAAAATCTCAAAATTAGGCAAATTGATCAACCGTAAAAATGAGATCCATGAAAGAGTGCTGCAGTTTTATCTCTGTGTTGCAATGTGATATCAATGACACCTCAGAAAATCAAATATCTAGGACAGGAAGTAGTTAAGTAGGGATCAAATCAATTTGTGTGTGTGTGTGTGTGTGTGTGTGTGTATGTTTATGTGTGTGTGTTTCAAATTATATACTATAAAAATTCTGGAGGAATACTTCTTTGTGTTATCTACCCTAATGTACATTTTTGAACAATGTATCAAATCGTGTAAAGTAGGCTGCAGTCACAGTATATTCCTAAATTAATTATGGCTTTCAGAGAACATTTCCTTGTTCACCAAGCATTGCAAGGCAGGAGGTGTTTCCGATCAGGGTGTTTGTGTATGGTGGGAAATAGTGATGGATGTCATTCTTTTGCTCTCACAGTTATACATAGAGCTAGTCTAATAGCATGAAGCTTGCAAAGTCATTTTGAGGGTCATTGCCCTTCCAGTCTGCAGGAAGGGAGAATGAGCATTGTGGAGATTCTGATGGAGAATTTTTATGGATACGTTTGGAAGTAATTCACATTACTTCTGCTGCCATTTCCATTAACTAAAACTTAGCCTCATATCTATACCTATAAAGGGGTCTGAAAGGTGTAGTCCTCTTGCAATAAATGAAAATATTTATAAAGGATGCCATGTAGCTTTAAAAAAAACTGGATTTAAAGCACTAATATATTTTTTAAATGTATAAAATGGAGGGATTTTTTTACAACTTTATTGAGGTACATTTAACATACTAATAGCTCTCTCATTTAAAGTATATAGTTCATGGGTTTTTAGTGTATGCAGAGTTGTGCAACCATCAACATAATCAATTTTAGGACATTATCAGTCCTCCAAAAAAGAAACCCCATACCTATTGGTGGTCACACCTGGTTTCCCCTTTCCCAGTCCCTGAAAATCGCTAATCTATCTTACATTTCTATGGATTTTCCTATTCTGGACCTTTTGTATCAATAGAACCATACAATTTTTGATCTTTTGTGACTCAATTATTTCACTTAATGGAGTATTTTTAACATGTAATAGTACTTGGTACTTTTTATTGCCAAATAATATTCCTTTCTCTGAACATACATAGAAATTTGGATTATTCCTACTTTTTGGCTATTGTGCATAATGCTGTTGTGAAAATTCATGTACAAGTTTTTGTACAGACGTGATTTTACTTCTCTTGGGTGTCCACATAGGAGTGAAATTGTTGAGTCACATAATTATATGTTTAGCATTTTGAAGAACTGCTAATCTGTTTTCCAGAGTGATTTCACAATTAAACATTCCAAACAGCAAGATGAAGCTTCTCATTCCTCCACATCCTCACCCACACTTGTTATTGCCTTTTTCACTTTATCATCCTAGTGAAGGTGACGTGGTATCTCACTGTGGTTTTGATTTGCATTTCTTTAATGCAGAATGATGTTGAGCATCTTTTCATATGCTCCTTGGAGAAATATTCAATCATTTCTTAATAATTAAACGTTTTTATTATGAAGTTCTGAGTGTTCTTTATAGAATTATCTCTTATTAGAAAAGGCCCGAGGGGCGCCTGTGTAGCGCAGTGGTTAAGCATCTGCCTTCGGCTCAGGGCGTGATCCCGGCGTTCTGGGATCGAGCCCCACATTAGGCTCCTCCACTAAGAGCCTGCTTCTTCCTCTCCCACTCCCCCTGCTTGTGTTCCCTCTCTCGCTGGCTGTCTCTCTCTATCAAATAAATAAATAAAATCTTTAAAAAAAAGAAAAAAGAAAAGGCCCGAGAATATTGTTAGAATATATTTAGATTTAAGAGTTCTTTCAACTGCACATTCTAAGAGAAGATTTTTTGCCTGGATTTACTCACTTAAATCTCATCTGCTTTGCATTCACTTTGAAATTTATGCCATTGATCTAGCTTGATCTAGCCTCATGCTTCCTCCCCTTTTACTTACATATTTAATTTCTAGTAGGTCATTAAATCAGGTTTTTATTATGACAAAAACTAGTAATTGACAGTAATTGAAATTTCATTCTGATATGTGAATTGTATAGTAGTGACTTATATACAAAATATCAAGGTAATTAATTGGATTCTTCTGGTAGTACCCAATTACTCTTCCCTAAGACCATGATAAAGAACATTAAGCTTTAATCCTGATAGCCAAAAGTATTTCTATTTTTGTTCTAGTCCAAATTATTGTCCTTGCAGATTTTGGATATCCTCTTATTTATATATTTTTGTGTCTTCACTCAAATTATATTATAAATACTGAGTCTTTCATTTTATTGCCATAGATCCTTTTTCTCTTAAATGTTCTGCAAGCTACTGGTTGCCTCTTTTACTTCGTTTCAAGAAAGTTATACAATTCATTATGTCTATCAGATAATAGTGACCTTTGGACTCACATCAAAGCTTTATTATTTTTTTAAAGCTTTATTTTTTTAAAGTAGTCTTACACCCAGTGATGGGCTCAAACTCACAACCCCAAGGATCAAGAATCAGATGCTCTACTGATCCATTCGCTGCTTTAAATAAACAAACAAACAAACAACAAGCAAAGATGAGAAACAGAAGAAAATCTGAGGTTTTATATGGCAAGAATCCTATCAACTTTGCACTCTTTCCACACATTGGACTTATTACTATTTGAGAAGAAAAGACTATGAGGACATTAAATAAAGATAACACATGATTTATAAAGTTGAACAATTCCTGCAGTTTTAAGGAACCATGAATGGAGGAAGATGTCAACATATTTAGAAAGTAATATTTACATGAAGCCCAGAAACTGAAGTTTACAGTATCATCCAGTTTAAGCTGCTTTTTAGAATCCTAATTTGCAAGCCCCTATTGAATGAAGTGAAAGATTTCAGACCTTAGAGTCTAATTCCAAGTCTGTTACTTCCAAGTTACATGACCTTAACTAATTTGATTCACAGTTTCCTTATTTGTTAAAGGGATAATTAGGCCTACTTTGTTATAGTATGAGGATCAAATAAAATAATGTATAGAAAGGCCCTAACACAAAGCTTCACACATTTAATCCTGAGAGAATGTGGTCATTAAAACATACCTTTTGGAATTAGAACTAAAAAAACAAATGACCTGGATAGTAAGCAAAATTTAAAATACAACACCATCTTGGGGTCACTTACTTTCCATAGTGTTTTTCAAAGACTGCATTGTGTGTTCTTAATCCCCAAATGTGACAGTTTCTCTAATTATGAGCCTCCACATTTGTATACACATTCTATCATTATATTCAGAACTCACCCACTGGACTGTAACTAAGTCTTTAATGAGTTACTAATGAACATCTTAAGCTTAGGTCAGCATTTAAAAAAAATGTTGAAGAGTGTTGAAAAGCTATTCAGAGTGCAGGCTTGTTGCTTTTAATTAGACTATAAGCCCAATAAAATTTCCTGTCTTCACTGTTCATCTAAGGCTTAAAGAAATTGAATAGTGAGTGACAGATATACTCTTACTTTGGTATTACTAGTTTAATGTTAAGTTAAGGGGATAAGTATATTGAGCTAAATCAGAAAAATCATTATTTTGATTAAATGCAAAGATAAAAATACTATGCAAAGCCAAAATAGCATTTTACAGTGGTTCATTTTTCCCCCTGCGCTCAGATGACTTTAAGACATTAACTTTATTGTTGCATTAGAGAATAACAGATGACATGAGGAAAAAGATCCAGATATGATTAGATCATGTTGATGACCCTCCCCAAAACAAAAAACAAAAACCCACCTTTATATTTATAAGAAGAATGAACAGTTGGCTTTCACATGTTACTGCTTCTGTCCAAGCTGTTGGAGATACCATGAAAGTAGTAATCATAGACAGGACCTGAATTAGATCAGGATTATTCTTTTATGGGGCTCTTGTTACAAATCAACAATGGTGGCGACTATTTAGCAATGATCCTTTCTTTTCCCTTTTGATAGTGAAGTTGGTGAAACCATGCAAACCTTAACGGCACATTATTTAATAATGAAGACAGATAATACAGAAGATTCAAAGCAACAGGCTAGTATGATGCTGTCCCTCTGGGGAATGCTGCATATTTGCTTAAAAGGAAACCTTTTAGATTAGTCACAATAGCTCAGGACAGTGGGAATAGCTGTGATAGCCCACATGTTTTATAGGTTACAGGCTATTGTTAGGAGGTAGGTTTGATGTCATGCCTCTACACCCGGATAAAAACTACCATGTCGATTTTTAAAGTAGGTGTCCGATAATAATCATATTCTATGTACACACAGCCAACATAATATAATAGATCATTTTAACATGTTAGCTTGTTAACGTATCTGCTTTCTTGTTACCAGCATTTAGACATTGATTTTGCGTCTGTGTTGTGGAGGTGGTGGTGGAGGTAAAAATCTCTTACTACCAAAAAAAAAAATAGATAAAAACTTTTCATTCTTCTCAACCATCTTCAGAGATACCACTTATGATTAACTTAAGATAGAACTAACTAAGGAGATAGATTTCTGTCAAAATAGGTATTGTTTTCACTGTTTTTTTCCCCACACATCATGGGTAATTGGCATTATGATTAAGGAGAAAAGCACCATCACTATTGTTATAAGGATTTTTAAAGAAATTACATACGTTACAACATTCTAAAAGCATAGCTTCCATACCATTAAAATTTTAGTATACTTTAGCAGGGAAGTAGAGGGAAGGAAATTAAAAGAAAATCAGTATTTTCCAAATAATAAATTCCAGAGTTTTATTTTTGTTACCATGAATTTAAATGTTTATGTTTATTAAAAAAGCAGATATTTTTAGTTAGAAAAAAATTATTAGTAATCATTCTTCTGATGAATAAGATATATAATATACATTTTATTTAATTTGAGTGAAAATTATGTCTTTCTTGTCAGAAGCTAAATTTTTTAAAATAAATTTATAACAGCAGAAACTTTACCCTCTGCTTACCCATTTTAACAAATGTTTGAGATATTTACATCACACTATTACAGTCTAGGCAACTATTACAATGAATGAGCCACAGTTTTTCCCTCTATTTTTAGGACATGAAAGATGCCAACTTGAAAGCCAATTAAAAAGTATTCTTTAAGCGCTGTTTCTTTTATTTTTTAACAAATAGGGATTAAGTTCCCTTTTAGCTTTATTCATAACCGATGTTTGACTCTTTCACTAGTCTCAGAATATCACATAGCTTTTATATCTTGATTGTTCAGTCTCCTGGTGACAGTTTAGCCATAATATGTTTTATTTTACTGTAACAAGCTATGTTGTAGAGGAGAAGAGTAAGGAACCCAGTCTGAAGGGAAATTGCTTACCCACATAGGTCATACCAGCGCTTCATGAAGCAATTCAGTCTAGAGAAGAAGTACATTGAGTTAAATTGAGTAATATCCATGTATGCTATGAAATTTGCTTCATCATACATAGGTGGGTCATTTATTACCACAAAACCATTTTCTTTTGAGAACCAGAATGAAACAGATTTTTCTGTGTTAGAACTTCCATGTTGTAATTTCTACCTGGTGGCTTCCTTGTCAGGTGCTTGAATTGAAACTTTTATGACTATCGTTAGAGATTACTACCCAGCCGATAAAGAAATTATACAGCTGTCGCATACACCTTAGGGAGAACTCAGGAAAGAAGTAATCTTCTTATATGGCCAAAATGAAGGTGGTGGGGGAAGAGTAGCACCTTTCAGTATGCATAAGGAAGCAGAATTGGAAAAATGCCTTTGCTGACAAGAAAAGAAGCAGAAGAAATAGTCTGCTCATCTCTCTCTCTTTCCCTCTCTTCTTCACAGATCCCTCCCTTCCCCACTTCCTTACCCCTCCTTCTCTCTACCTCTTTCTCTCCTTTTACATATGTGTATTACATATCAATCAGCCATATGTTACAAGTATTTCAGTATAATTTCTAGCATTTACATAACACTTTACAGTAAGCTGAATACTTTTGCACTCAATAGTGCAATGAATACTCATATCCAGTGAGTCCTACGTAGTAGTAGTAGTAGTAGTAGTAGTAGTAGTAGTATCAGTCATACTAAGATGAAAAAAATAGATCCAGAGCTTGTCAATCTAATGATGCAGTGATATTTTAAATAGTTCATAGAAGAGAAACTCAAAAATCTCTTAAACGTCTTGTGAAAGCTTCTTCCAAAGGCATTTTAAGGACCTATGAGCATTTGCCTTATTTCATAGACCTATGATTTAAATATAAATAAACCAACCTAAACAACATATAGAAGACTGAGCTAGAATATTACAAAACAAGTAAAATTTTTCAAGTTTCGTTTAAGGTTAAAGGTTCATTTATGTAAACCTAGAGATAATAGTGAAAGGTAAAATTGAATAGTGAGTTAGGGTCATCGTTGTAATTACAGTACATTTCAAACTCTATAAAGGCTCATCGTTAGCTACTTATTTTAAAAGTATGTTAAAATATGGGTCCCAAACACAAAATCGAATGACTTGTGAGAAACATCCTTAGTATATGAAACTTAAATCACTTGTAACTCTGATAAATACTCTCTGGTGATGTTTTGTTGTTGGCATTTCTCACACCTTATAAATAGCCTTACAGCCCATGGTTTTGTCTGGATCCCATGCTTACTATTATGATCAATAGATATTTGGAGGAAGAAGCTGAATAATTGGCTGGATGACATAGCTATTCCTCAAATGAGAACAAGAAAACAGAAACAGTTGAAATTGGTTAGAAATAATGTTTATTTAGTACTTCTATTATTTATATATCTAGATCTCAGAATTATATGGCATTAAAATATGATTTTTTTGATATTTATTTCAATTTTAAGCTTCACAGATAAGATGAAAACTCTGGTACTGCCATCATATAGACTTTATATCTTATGTGCTCATTATTTTTCCTTTTCTTACTTCTTGCCTTAAGTTCACCCAAACGATTATTCAGGAACTTAGATGCTCTGATGGCCTTTGATGTTTGGAGACTAACATAAACATGGGGAACTATTTTGATAATTTCAGTAGATTGTGAAATATTAATTTTCATATTTCATGCTTGCCCACTAGGAAAGCAGAATCAAAGTGTTTACATGGTGAAAAATCTGAGTATGAAGTGATTATGTAGACAATTTGGATATGAAAATGATTCATATTACCTATGATGAGTATTAAATATTATTTATGATGAAAACAATTCAAACTTGTAAACTATTAGTGAATCTCTTTTTTAAAAATATAAAGTCTTTTTTTTTTTTTTTAAAGATTTTATTTATTTATTTGACAGAGATAGAGACAGCCAGTGAGAGAGGGAACACAAGCTGGGGGAGTGGGAGAGGAAGAAGCAGGCTCATAGTGGAGGAGCCTGATGTGGGGCTCGATCCTATAACGCCGGGATCACGCCCTGAGCCGAAGGCAGACGCTTAACCGCTGTGCCACCCAGGCGCCCCTAAAAATATAAAGTCTTAATCAGATATTTAATTCTTAAAGGAAATAAGATGAAGTGTCTCTCTTTCTGAAGAAGGTTAGAAAGAAAGAACAAGATATGCTGGCCTTATCATTACCTTCTGCCCAAAACCAGAGTTACCTTTGAGACGTCTTAGAGTCCATACAACAGAGTTTGAAAATGTGATCTCAAATGGAGACAGGAGAGGAGTATGATGAGAGGGAGGTGTGTGTGTCTCCTTCTAAATTATCTTTCCCCTTATTAATCTGGAGAGGAAAAGAGACATTTAGCATGTGAAGGCTCTCCTCAAATATACTTGAAGATAAGTACCTTCTGGAACAGCTTCATGTATTTTGCACAACCCATTTGTATAGAATTTAGACAAGTGTTTGGAGAATGCCAAGATATAAATATTACCTTTCTTCACATGAGGAAGAACTTACTGCTTCAGATAGTATTAGGTGCCCCAAGGACAGACTGGGCTTCTGATCACTGCCTCTGCACATGAAACTTTAGTTTCAGAGGTTTTTAGCAGGCATGCTCTAGGGGTTATTAGCTAGCCTGTGAGTTGCATGATTCTTTCCAGACCTCAGATTCTGTGCTTCTAATGGAATACCAGACTTAAAACTGTGATGTTTATCTCGAAGACATATTTTTATAATAGCTTCAGGAAGACAAATTAGATTTATATTTATAACTCAAATAAATATTTCTCCCAAAGTCATACAGTTTAAGTGTAACATATACAATATTTTAAAAACAAAAGTCCAGATTTGGGGTCTCTTCTGATAGCCCTTGTCCATGTGGGAGGGGTAATAGCCACTCTGCTGCTGCTGCTGCTGCTACAGGATTGGACCCTGGATTCCTTTTAGAGATGGTGAAGTTAAAGGAGACTCCGATCTATAGACGAATAAGATACTCCAATTTCATAGAACAAGTCAGAGTCTAATTTCCTTCAACTTAACAAAGTCTACTAAACTTTCTGATATTTTGTATTCCTCAGTCTTGCTCCATGAAATCATTTTATTCTGTAATCCAAACCTATTCCTTTTAGGTCCCTAGATTTTGCTTTCTAGTGAGTTTGTTCTTATTTCTTGTGTAAGCATAGATTCTTTCCTTTAATACAGAAAGTAGTATACTTTACATCTGATGATGATTCCACCTTGTATGCATTTTAAATCACTTGTCATTTTTTACGTACTCTAGAAATTGACATTTCCCGAAATAATCTCTACTTTAGTAGAGGTCACTATTCCCAAGTCTTTTCCCCTATCCTGCCCTTTTCTTCCTTCCCAGGAATTGCATTCTGTATGAGCTCATCATTTGGCTATGGCTTACCTCTTTGATCTCATTCCAGACCATTCTTCTCCCAGCCCACTACATATACATTCATTGGCCATTGTGCTATTTCTTGAGTAGACCAAGGTAGTTCCAACCTGAGGAACTGCAGCAGCCTGGAATGCTCTTTACTTCTGATTTTCTTTCTTTCTTTCTTTCTTTCTTTCTTTCTTTCTTTCTTTCTTTCTTTCTTTCTTTCTTTCTTTCATTCGCCAATCTCATTGAGATCTCAGTTTAAATTTTTACTCCCACGTTCTTTTTTTCTTTCTTTCTTTCTTTCTTTCTTTCTTTCTTTCTTTCTTTCTTTCTTTCTTTCTTTCTTTCCTTCCTTCCTTCCTTCCTTCCTTCCTTCCTTCCTTCCTTCCTTCTTTCTTTCTTTCTTTCTTTCTTTCTTTCTTTCTTTCTTTCTTTCTTTCTTTCTTGCAACTGCCAATCTCATTGAGATCTCAGTTTAAATTTTTACTCCCACAGATAAGTCTTCCATAAAACCTAAACAGTATCCTTTAGATAGTACCCTATTTAAACTTTCTGTAGATTACTTATATTTATAGAACATTTTAAAAAATTGCTTGTCCGTTAGTGTATTCTGTCTTCTACACCAGAATGGATGATTCATTCAAGTAGGCATGTGGTCTGTTTTGCTCACCAAAATCTCCAGCACCAAGAAAAATACCGAGCACATAATGTGAACTCAATGAATATTTGTTGAATGAACAAATACGTGCATGCTCCATCACTCCAGTGTCCTTAGATGGTAACTTGGCTGAGGGTGAAATCTTTCAACTCTATTGTAACGGAAGCTTAATAGGAAAATACAGCTTTATCATCTTTTGCTAATTTCCTGCCATAATGTAGTTATGAAGTTAGGGGAAACATACCTGTATATATTCATGTAAAAAATAATTAAAAATTAGTCACATTTTGGGCAATGAGTAGAGGGATATTTTAGAAGTCAGAAGTTCAGATAAAACATCATTGGAGTTAAACATTAAAGGAGATAATTATTTAGAGATTTTGATTTTCACAACTTTTTTAGTCTTAAAACTTGTTTCCTTCTTTGACACCTTTTTCATTTACACGATCTTCAAAATTGCATTGATACTTTTTGCCCAGATATTTTAATATTCGCCCATTATAATGAGTATAAATAAAAATGATGTATCAGAGCAATGCTAAACTTAGTTATGTTGCAGACTGGCAGTTATATTCTAAACTTTTTTCTTTATTGAAGCTGTATTGTTTGACAAATTTCTTAATATTTTTGTTTTCTGTAAGTGTTAGTTTCTTGTGGTTTGGGAGAGAACATGTATTTCATTCTTAATTTGCAAATTTTATATGTCAAGAAATTATAGCACCACTGTATAAACTTACAGTGTTAAAAAGATGATCATAAAATTCTCTTGCCTTAATGAATTTCCTAGTTTTTCTCCTGACTTCTAAGTGGTAGTCAGATAGCATTTTAATGTTTTTAGATATGCATGTTATGGTATGTTAAAAATAATGTGTAAAGCAAATCTTTTTCCTTGTAAAGTCTTTTCCTTTCTGCGTGTAGGAACATTTTCATTATTCCCGTTTATCACACTAGTTGTAATTAGTCATAGAAAAATGTGTATCTTGGGTATCGATTCACCAGAAAAACAAACAAACCTGTACTTAAATAGCTCTGTTTTTCATAGCATATAATGTATGACTGTTTTGTGAATTATTTAAAAAATCATATGTGTGCAGTTTTATTTTTTCATTATTGTCTTGGTCTTCCATATTTATTCATTTATGTAATATGTACCATTTGTCAGTAAAATCACTGTGTATTTAAATGACAAAAATGTATGAGTATCCTTTTCACCTTAATGTTCATCACAGATCTTAATACAGTACCTTTCAAAAAATGTTAAGTGACCGGAAACATATAAATATAAAACAATCCATGTAAGTGTAACAACATAACAAACAAGACAAAACTAATAAAATAAATAAATATGCAAACAAACAAACAAACACCTCTCTGAAACATTCGGCACCCTTTACCTTATCAAGCTTTTTGTGTGTACTTAGTTCAGTAACATTTTTATTTATACTTACAGATATTGATGGCTATAATTTTACAGCAGAATGCTTGTGAATCTGTAAAATATAACATTTATATTTTTTTCAAGTAGTTTTCTCTTTTTTCAATCATTACGTCTAATTTTCCAATTATTGCTAGGGATTAGGTCGAGGTGTTTGACCTACTTAAGATACTGTTTAGCTTTAGCTAAGATAGAAATACACAGTCCATACCACACTAGGGACCGGGGAATGTATTCTCCTCCGCTCCAGGGTTATCTGAATGGGGCCTGGGGTGGCTGGAGTCCAGGGACTATGGCCTGCAGCAGAGAGCAGCCTTGGGAATAGCCTCTAGCTGGGCTCCTCTGCAGCCAGCCTGAGCTGAGCGGAGTCTGATGGTGCGCCCTGCGGTCCCCGCAGGTGGCAAGCACAGTGAGCGACATCCAGCCCTTGCTGCTCCCCTGCGACATGCTGAGCGCAGCCCAGGAGGCGCTCTACCACCCAGACATCTCCTTCAGCAACCAGCAGCAGAGCGTGCCACTACTCATCGTGGACAAGGGCCCCGTGGAGCTACCAGAGGAGGTCGTGGTCCAGGTGCCCAAGGAGCCCAGAGTGCAGCCCAAGGTGCGGCCAGCGGTGGGGTGAGGGGGTTGGGGGTTGCTGGGCAGGGACTCCTGGACGGCTTAGCCCCAGGCAGTGCCCCAAATGTGTCTTCTCATTTATTTACTGTCAGCATCCACTCATTGTGGCTGATGTTTGCGTTTAGTGGTCTCCTAGCCAGTCGTTTCAACACTGCATGCTTGTTCTACGCTAGAGCCTCCTCATTATGTCAGAAGGCTTGACTTTAAATTTCTGAATGGGTTTGAAATACCTCTGCATTATCACAGGAAACTTAAAGTTACTTTTAGTGACCATTTCAACTATTGTAAAATGTGGTGGTTGTAAAAGACAAGTTTTAACATTTCTGATCATCTGCGTGTTAGGATTTTGAGGAGAGTATGATGAAAACATCTTGGTTGGGAATTGTATATATTCATTTAAAGCATAAAATCCGATAGAAAAGTGGCAGTTATAGAAGCAACCTAATTTTCTTATGGAAATGTTGAAAGTACTTTATAATACTGTCTTTGCAGCTGGCAAATGCAGCGAATGACATCCATCTCTTGAAGCAGTAGTGAGAAATATAATATTTGCACAAAATTCAATACTATTCTTTACCCCATTACTTTATCTAATTCTTAGGCAATGTAATTTTTCTCACTAAACTCCATACAGGTACTCCTATCCCTCTTATTTCCTCCAGGGAATACGATGTAATAAATATGATATGTAATACATATCTTCATATATGCAATATATATTTTATATATGTAATATATATTCATATATGTTCATGTTTATTCATTGATAATTTTTTAACAAATGATAAATTTATATGAATGCAATATGCATATATTTTAATTATATTATATATTAATAGTTTCCTGTGTATGCTATATGAAAAGGGCTGGGAAGCATTTGGTTGGGGAACCATAATTATCAAGTCTTTTCCTAAAACTCTGTCACCTTTCCTACCCCATAATTTCTTCAAGGGGATATTTATACAAGAAATACTGGCAAAGGAATATAAATACCACTGAGCTTATCTTCTTAACCCCATAACTGTATTCTCTAGTAAAATAAGTTGGAATATTTGGTTTTCAGTTCAGGGACCAAGAGAAATGTATCATAAATCCATCTGAGATGGATTTTTCAATTCTGACACGTGAGAGTTAAACCTACCTCTTCAGTTACTGCAGCCACATAGAAAGAGTGAGGGTGACTTGGCACTCATGGTGGCTCTGTCCACTCAGTCACCTCGTTCAATCAACGGCCTAGAATCTTTCCATTCAGATTAGCGTTTCTCCCTTGTGTTGATGATTAGTCATGGGGGAGCGCATATGCTTCCACAGAAGCGTGTAAGATTGACTCTAGTGTGTTCAGTAAATTCAAGGAAAGTGTAGAGTAAACATTCTTTAGGAACTTTTTTTTTTCTGCTTTCTGTTTTGTATTACTATTTCAAACCTGAAATTGTCTTAATTGGATACAGTCATATTTTTCACAGAATGTGCTTCAACAGTCACAAAGTTTTCCTCATGATGTTGGCTTTTGACTTATGTTGTAAAATAATAACATAAAATTAATATTATTTAATTTACTCCAGTGCATGAACATTCATCATAGTCTCTCTTTCTCCTGAAGAAGAAATCCAAAAATGAAGTTTAATTTTCGAGTAAATGTTATAAATGTTCAAACCAGCAACTAACATTAACATATACACACATATACATTACCTGCTGGCAATTCAGTTTTGAGGGAAAAAATTCAGAATATCAGTCGGTTAGAAAAGTTTTTCCTATAGAACTTTTACTAAGAAGTTGACTGAATTTAAATGTTCCCCAACATTTATAGCTTAATAAGATTTTTCTGTGTTACTTCCTTTTACTTTTTGCCATGTATGTGGCAGGTTTCAGTGTAGTAATGGGTTTTAAATCATGCTTTTCTCTCAACTTACGAATAGGAAAATTTCATTATATTTTTGCTTTAGACAGAAAAGAAAGCATAGGTATAAGGCAACCTTATTTGATCTCGTAAGTGGGGACTGAGGTAAACGTCATGTGATTTTAAAAGGAGCCTACAGAATCATGTTAATCTGTTACAATGAGACAGTATGTTTTGAAAGTTGCTTTTGTGCATAAGTAATTTTATCAGTAAGGTAAAGAGTACCTGAAGGTCATCTTCTAGTGCTCCCTAAAGAAAAAATCAGTAAATATTATAGGAGCATCATCTTTCCTGATATAGAAGATAATACGTATAGCTAGAATGCTTGGACACATATCCAAAATGAAAGTGAAAGAATACCACATTACTTTGAGCTCTTCAAGTTGAAAAGACAGGAAAGAATGCAAACAAGAAAACTTCTGGTGAACTCTGGCTCCCTCCCCTTCTCCCTACCTCTACCTTTCTCAATGAAAACAAGTTTGTTACAGAAGCAAGATACTCTAAGATACAGAAAACTCAGAAATCAATATAAATAATAAATACTGATATTAATGTAATTTTTTATTGAAAAATCAAATTGATACTCCTTTTTAAAATGTTAACCTCTGTATTTGTCCTATAGATAGCAAAACAAGCAAGTAGAAACCCAACAAAAGCAACCCTAAAAACATTTTTAAAAAATCCTTTTATTGGTTTGAAATTAAACTTTGTCCTTTTTAAAATTTTATGTTCATTTGACTCAGGAAAGCTAATAACGGTTCTTAAGAGTTAATGAGTGTTTGGATTCATAGGAATTAGGACTTCACAGTAGAGCAGCAAAGCATAAAGAGTTTAAAAACATTGTTCTCAGAAGACATGTTTCTCTTTAGCATATTAAGGCAGAAGGAAGTCTGAGGGCAGATTGCCCAGTTAATGACTAGATATCAAGACTTTTCCTTGAAGCCAAAGGAATGTAAATGTGTTTTTTTATCAGGATTTTCCTTGCTTTAATTGTGATTTTCCTGCAGATGCATAAGAAGTTCGAGATGATCTATGAATAACCCTCCTGCAAGCCATACATGTAGTGTGCAGGGTTCACAGGAGTGTTCTCTCAGAATACAGCAAAAGCATTTCAGTCTTGACAAGTCATAAAAACTCTACCCTGTGCTCATTTTAAAGCCTACCTTTGCAAGAGCCTAAATGTTTTTACAAGGGACTTGTGTATTCTATCAGTCCTTTTGGAGAATCACATCAAACTCTACCATCACTTTTTTTTCCCCCTCATTTTCCCCACTCTTGGGTTTTTATGTTTATAAATGGGAATGCTTTTATGATAATTATAAGCAAGTAGAAAACTCCATTTGATTGTTTTGTTACTTTAAACAAATTCAGCCTTTAAAGTTAATCTGAATTATAAAATACTGGATGTTCCATTATTCATTATTGCCCTAATTTATTTTTTCAATGACATTGAATTGAGTATAAATGCCTGCTGGGTACTGGCTTAAGTGCTAGGAAGACACAAACAGGAAACTCGAACTTTGATCTCTCAGTGAGTATTGGGACACAAGAAGAAAGTACAGTGTGGCAAATGCTTGCTAGAGGATACCTCTCCCCTGTAACCAAAAAGGCCAAGAATCTTGTTTGTAAAATGGTAATAAACACAAGATTTGGTCTGCCGATGTTTGAGAGGGAGTTCTAAATGTAGGAGCAGAAATTATATGGAGAAGTGGTTAAAGATCTGATCAGGATGGCATGATACAGTGGTATGCAGAGTTGAGAATTTTGCTGATGGCAGTGAGGGAACAATTAAATAAATCTTACAGGCGTGAAGCAAAGACTGACCTGCTGTCTGCATTTGAACAATGAACTAGAGACTTCAAGACTGGAGATGGGAAGGTTTTTCTATTGACTCAAGTAAGAAATGATGGTAGCCCTGACTCAAGGAGTGAGTGGCATTAGTGATAATAAGGATCAATTGACAGGAGTTAGAGATTCACGGAATATGTGACTAGGCCAGAAGAAAACTCAGAGGACAATCAGGTTTCTGGCTTAAAAGATAGCATGATGAATGATTGGACCACTTGCTGAGATAAGAAGGACAAGATGAAACAGAGAATGTCAGTAAGGAATGATGGTGTTATTATCCAAACATGTACAAGTAACTTCTTCAACACATTCCTTTGAATAGAAACCTAACTTTTTGGCCCCCAGTTTAAGAACTCATAGCTTAAATACAGTACACAAATCTGGGGGAAAAAAGATAATTAAAAATGCTATTTGTTGATCATGAGTTATTCTCATCAAAAAGAAAAAAAATGTTATTACCATTCTTTGTGAGGCGTTCTGTTTTGGTTTAGGTACGATAAGATACTCTGTAACAAAAGAGCATCTGCTAGGATTTTTATTCAATCCTTCCTTCTACTTCCCAGTAATACCTAGCAGGGCTAGAGTGGAAGCAAGATGAGATCTGATTCTGAGCTTTCCTGTGTTGCCATGAAACAGATGACAGAATACTTATACATGTGTATTTGCAATACGTACTTCTCAGTACTATGGCCGGGAAACAGGTTGAACAGTTAGGACAGTTGATCCTCTGGCTAGATATATTTGACATTCATTCAGTTCTTAGTACAGTGTTCCATGTCAAAATTTGGAAGAATACAGGAGACTAATCTGCTCATATTTGTACTCATTAACAGCATGACATGACACACAGTTTAATAAAATAATAACAAAATATAATCTTCATGTGTCTTTTGAGAGTACCTCAAAAATGAATCTTGATTTATACTCTTGCCTAATTAAAACTGATTATTAGAATAGCATATCCTTTAATGACATTGTAAAGTGATGCTATTTCTTAAAGAGATGCCTGATATTCTCAGTGGTTAAGAACCTAGAAAATCAAAGCTGCACTAAGAAAAATAAGCATCTTTAAAGTCATAAATCTAAGATCACAGTTGAAGAGCTCACCTAATGGTACATGTAACGGTATTATAACAAACTGATAGTGGCAGGGAAAGGGTGGCAAAAACTCATTTGTTAGGTTACTTGTTTAACAAAATGATTTGGGAATGGAGTCAATTCTTTTATATACCATGAACTCACCAACATGATAGGGCAAATCAGTGGCCACTAGAATAAATGAGGAACAGGGAGTGGTAAATGTGAGATGCTTTAAAACCTGTGGTCCAGAACACATACACCTAGTAAATACGATTAGTAGGCAACACATTTTCTCTTATCTCAGACTACATTTCCACATGTCTTATTCTTCAGCCTCGTGGAGGTTCTGTCAGCTTACCGGACAAACCATGCCCCTTTCTCTGTCTTTGCAAATGATATTATCTTTGCTGGTTGGAATGTCCTATGCCACCGGAGTCCTCTTCAGCTTAGCTAAAAATTCGATGTAGGGCTGAATTGTATTGATTTTCTTTCGTATTCACCCATCCCAAGCCCTATTCTTGACAGAACAATTCCTGTCCTTCTCTTGATTCTCAACTAGAATGTCCTGAAAGTTAAACATGGGCATGCGGTAAACAGTTTCTCTTTTACGTTTGCCTTTGCTATAACTGATGATCATTGGAAAATCTGAGACCATGTTACTCTTACCATGTTTTTGTTAATGTTACTTATATTGACTTTGATAAGTTATCCTTCTGGCTTGTTCTCATATTCTTACTCCCCTACTCCCAAATTTTTGGAAAAGCTTATTCTAATTTTGTTTTTGCATTGCAGTCTGACATAAGTAGGTAAAATCTAGGAATTCGTAGGGAGATATGGGGATGAAGGAACTTGTCACAGAAGAATAGAGATTAATATTGCTATAGCAATGGAAAACCCTCTGTTCTACAAGCTCAACCTTCTGGATGTAATTGTTACTGCAAGAGAACAGTATAGTGTGGCCTTCAAAGTGCTGTGGTAGCTTCTTGTTTTGTATTACTGTAGTATTATTGCAGATAAAAGACCCTGTTCACTTTTATTTGTATTTCAGTGAGGTTTGCTACTAGAGACAAAATGTCAGGTCTAATTATTATGCAAAACACGTATTTCACATTATTTGCTCATCACTCTTTAGAATTCTTATATACTTGTAAGTCCATATTATACTTTTATGTGAGAAGAAGGGTAATAGGCCTCTATGGAAATAGGTAAGGCACAGAAGTTAAAAAAAAAAAATAAATGAAATAAACCTCACTGCCCTAAACATGATTTCAAAGCCTTTCTTTAGGAGCGTGTTTCTTTCCCAAATGGTATAAATACCAGAATGATGAATCCAATTGAAAATAAATGTGTTAGTGAGTTTAGCCTTCAAGAATTTACAGGAAAATATGATAAATTCTTTTGTTTCTTTTGGCATAAACTGTAAATTATTTTCCCTTTCCATCTGAGAAGTATGTGAGTAGCTTCTCAAAATGCTTATGGAAATTATATTTTCACCATTAGATTTTTTTTATTACAAAGAATATGAAAAATGGGAAATAGAAGCTAAACTTTGATATTTAGGCAAAAAAAAAAGTTTTGTTCCTTTGATTTAATTAGGAATGTATCACCAGTGGTTTCATTAAGTCATTAATTGAGTATCTGCCACGTGCTAATAATTGTATATATGTCCCAAAGGAGCAAATTTGACACTACCAATGACAGATACTTCTAAGAATAAATTAGTCAATTACAAGTAAATCCCTTCCTTTCTCTTCCTTTTCCTTTCAACTCAAACAGTGTATGTAGTTAAAGAGATCTGCAGTGTATCCCACATACAGAGGAAACTTCCATTGTATTTATGAAGCCTTAACCCTAAATGAAGATGAAAGGGAAGGACAGGACAGGTGCTGTGCATAAAACTTCATACTTTCATAGATCGGCTTATGTCTGTGTTTTTAGATTCTGCATTCTTCATATAGTCTCAAGTCCAGAAATACAGAAACTTGGCCAGGCACTCTATTCTTTCTCTCTTTTATATGTATGGTTAATTAAGTTGATGACTTTTCCCTCACTACTTTTGCTTCCCGAGAAACAATTTCCTTTTCTTGGTTATTACACATATTTTTAATTTTTCACCATTTTGCTTTTAATGATACAGAGAATAGTAGTATGGAATTACTGTTACTAACTGTGCTTTAGGGTCAGAAAGATTGGGTTCATTCCCAGCTTTACTTTTTATAAATAGTCTTAACCAAGTTCAAGTTCTTATGTTTAAAAAAAACTTTATCGCTTCTGTATAGTGTGATAACAAAAGTTACATATATTGTTGTAATGATTAAGTATCATATATAAATACATTAAATATGATTAAGCATATAGTCCTTGAGACCAATAAGCGATACCTACCACTAATAACCCCCCCTTTTTAATTGGCTCTTTATTTTGTAATGTTTATACCAGAGATATGTAATGGAAGATCCATGAAGAATTTTCAGTGAATTTATTTAGTACTTGTTAATATTTTTGTTTAGGTTGAGGAAGAGACAAAGTAATGTTCTAAAATACTGGCCTTATATTTTGGGCACATTATGGGTTGACAGCTTGAGTATATAAATATAAATATTTAGAAGAGAAAACAACTCAAGTTAATTTAATTCACACACTTTGTGCCTGTAATTTACATAGAACCCTGTGTAAGGCAGTTCCTTTCCTCCAGGATTTGTAGTCTGTTGCCGGAGACAGGGAGAATAAGCATACCAGTATGCATTTGACTATGATTTGGTGAAATGTGGTGTCACGCAAGTGCTGTAGTACTTTTAAGAAGGAGGAGATGGCATCCCTGGTGTGGCATGGGTATAGAAGAAAAGGGAGGATGGGTAAAGCATTCTTAGATAATGTGGTGTTTTAACTAACTCCTGAAAATCCTTCTGATCCTTTGAAAGCATAGGTGGGAGGTGCTGGAGGATGGGAGGGTGAATTATGTGAACAAAATTTTATTTTCATCCAATAGTGAAGAGTGTAGTTTAACCAGCAATACAATCATGAGGAAAGAAGTAGTGGGGCAGGAAGTTTGAAGGGTAGGTTGTAACCATTTTGTAGGGGGTCTTAAATGTCCGGGTGAGACTTTGTACATAATTTCGTCAGCAGTTGGGATTCTTTAGAAGCTCTTGATCAGAGTTGCAGTGTAGAAACTGTCAGGATTATATGGGAAACTTTAGGGTAGAAAGGGACTTGAAAGTGGAAGATCAGTTAGGTTGTTGCCGTAGGGCAGAAGGTAATGAGTGTCTGAGCTGGAGAGATAGCAATGGGGGTGGAAAGAAGAGGAACAGTGTGAGAGGTGCACAGAGACTGAATCCACAGTGCTTGGTTACTGGTTAATTGGATGTAGGAAGTGAGGATGAGGGAATCAGAGATGCCTTGGTGACTGGGTTGGTACCATTCACAGAATTAGGATGTTAAGAGGAAGCTTTGGTTTTCAGGGAAAAAATGGTGAGCTTGGTCTTCGAAATACTGGATTAGAGGTGTAAAGGTCAGGCAAACTCTGGAATATGAATCTAAATATCAAGGGAAAAGTTATTGCTAGTAATAAAGTTAGGAGTTTTCAACATAAAGGTGATAATTAAGGCCATGGGGGTTTATGAGATTACCCAAAGCAGAGAAGATAATAGGCAACGAGAGATCCTGGGGATACACCTACATTTAGGGAAGGGAAAATTATAAGCTATTGAAGGTGGTCAAATCATAGGTTGACACAATTGGTAAATTAAAGGAAAGTTCCCAACTTTTTTCATGCTTTGCCCCTCTGGCAGCCTCTGCTAATGGGAATCCATGGAAAGTTCATATATACATAATGATGACAGTGCATGAGCTAAATGGATGAGAAAATGAAAGTGTTTTTGAGTCTCAATGATAAATTATTGATGTCGTGATCTTTCTTAAATGTCCTATGTATAAATATAGCAAATAATAGGGGATTTGGTTTATGAGCATATACAGTGGAATTAAGGAAGTATGACTAAGTTTAGTGATTTTCTCCTATTTGGGGATTGCATTTCCCTGTTCCTTTTTGATCATTAGTTAATTATAATACATCAGGCTAAAGTAATGCTGGAGTGAACACATATTAAAAGTATGTAGTACAAATTTAAAAATTTTATTTTTGGATGTTGTAATACTGCTGGAGATTAAGATAAAAACACTGAAATATTTTTGGATCAGACTTGTAAATTAATAATTAAACTAAATATTATATATTGTAATGAGTTTTAATTGAATTAATTTAAATATATTTATAAGTAGTCTATAGCCAAAAAAAGAAGATGAAGACTTGTTTAAATACTTAAATCATTTTAGAATTTAGGAATTATACTATGGCAAAAATATTTGTCATTAATGACATGTTTATCAAAGCTAGGCTTAAAATATGAAAAAAATTAACATTATTTCCAATGCATTTTCTTAGATGCAAAAATATTTATATCCACCTTCATTTCTATGTTAAAAAGTAAATATATTAAAACTTTTACTTTTTTAAAATCTTAGGAATTCAAAAAGATTGACTTTTCAATTTTCTTTGAAACTGTTGATCTTGTGAATGTAATTCAACCCCACAGTTTCACGTCTGGAAAAAATAAATGTACCATTTTGTTCATATGATAATTATAAATTTGGTTTTGCCCATATTAAATAATGTAATTACTTATAGCAGGTGAAAAATAATTTGATTATTTTTAATGGGAAGAGAGTCTAACAGAATTATTTGAATAGCATATAAAGATATATATTTTGCTGGTTTATTTCTTACCTGTATTTTATTTCTCCTGTTTACAAATCTACTTACCATCTTAAAATAAACGTCTACTACAACATAGTATTGTGGAAGAGCTACTTGTGTGATATCTATTTTTGCATCTCTCCCATTTTTAGTTGACATATATGAATATACAAGTGCATATCAATAGGCTTGCAGATAATAATTAACGTGTGAAATTTAAACAAAGTAGAAATGGTTAGGTAATGCATGGATAGAACTCTACTTTAGATTATATATATACTCTGTTAAAATCTTTATTTGTGTTGTGTTGTAGTTCAGAGAATGTAAAATGTTTATGAGATGTTACCATAAATCTAAAGAAAATTATTATTACTCGAAAGTGTCAAGGCTTGTTTTGGCTTTTGTTTTTCATGCCATATAAGGTGTTTGCTTGTTTTCCTCATACAAGACTGTGATATAGACTTTGAATTATGCAGCCACGTGACAAGAAACACCATAGGTATTTTGGTAAGAGCTTTAGTAATCTTATTTTCTGGGCCCTTCCTAATTCAACAGCTTCATCTTACAGTTACTCCTTATACCCATGCCACGTCTATCTCTGTTGCTTTTGGTTTTTTCACTGCCATGCTTTTCTCTCCCTTTTTTGCCTTTCTAACTCCCAGTCATATTTTAGTTCTTGGCATTTGGGGTAAGAGGCAGTGTAATTTAGTGATAAAGAGGATAGCTTCTTGGGCCAGAATGTCTGGTGTTCAATCTGGACTCCATTACTTGCTAGATGCCTGACCTCTCCAAGCTGCTCTCATCTTTCAAATAGGAAAAATAACTAATAATTCATAGAGTTGTTGTATTAAATGAGTTAATCTGTATCAGTTACTTAAAAAATGTTATAGCATCAGTAAGTAATGTGTCAGTGAGGCTACTTTTCTCTTCTCTTTTTTGATCTGTTCTATATTGTCTGGTGTCACTTCCTCTGGGAGCCTTCCTTGGTCCCTGGAGGCTAAGGTATGACAACACTATCATACCTTGTCTGTTGACTCATCTGTTTTCTTCCTTGGGCTCTGTTTATTAACAAACACTGTGTCTCTCATCTTTATATTCTAAGCACCCAAAATTGAGCATGCTCTCTGAAATGTACTCATGTTTGTTGAATGAGTAATAAATTAAAGAGATTTTGGAGATATGTTCTGTTTTGTGGAAATTTATATCAAAGAATAATAACCTCTGTGTAAACTACCAGGGAAGTTATAACTAAGGTCATGAAACTGAAAGGCTCACAGACCAAGATGACAAGATTCTGGAATCATGTGATTTATTTATTCTGTAGTGGGAAGCCAAGGAGGAGCTGTAGGGTAGATGTACACAATTAGCATAGGGTTCCATGGGATGAATTGAAGGATCATGTATTAATTCTGTTTTATACAGTGTTGCAGTATCCTAATTTACTTTCTGCTTCATCAGCGAATTCTCCTGATTGTGTGGTTACAAAGATAAGCAAGGAAGCTCAGTAGTTGGAGGTGCCTGAAGGTAGTACTGGCTTACTTTGTTGGAGAGATGCAGGTACTTGTATACCTGATCACAGGTGTAACTCACTGTTAAATATATTGTGCTGCTATGGCTTATATCTATTCCCAAGCAGAGACTCCATGAGGTCAGAGAGAGGCCATAATGGATGTCCTCAGGGCAGAAGATTTAGGGATAAATAAGTATTAATCTAGAGGTGATGTGATCTGGGATTTATGAAGGCCTAGAGTCTTCACTTCCTATTCTAAGTAACACTCTTATTTGTTCCATTCTTGGTATTGATGTTTAATAGACCTGTGTTCCATTAATTCTATGTCTGTGAGTTACTAACTTACTATCTATTCTTAATACATTTTATGATTCTGCCTATGCCTCCCAAATTACCTGCCTATACATTATGTATATGTAACACATAAGTTTTATCTATCCCGTTTGTGTCTTGTCTCTATAGCAGATTGACTATTCTCAATTAAAACGGCAAATACACGTTGCATGTGTTACAGTTAGGCGGACCATATGTCCTGGTTTTCCCAGAGAGACCTGTTATTCTGCAGAGATCCTTAATAGTGTCCTCTTTCATTCTCAAAAGTGTCCTGATTTGGGTGATAATGTATATAGTCACCTTAGTATTAATCTACCATCTGCTACTTGCAGAACTATGTAAATTAAAGTAATTTATATAATATCCCATCCATAAAATTAGTGGGTTGGCTACTATTTGTAAAGCCCTTGCCAAATCTAAAATTCTTTGACATTATGGGGAAAAAAAATGAAGCTTTTTACTTCTTGAGTCTATTCATAGGACTACAACCCTGAAGACAAGTGCATTTTTCCATTTAAAAATGGATCTAAATGCAAGTTGAATATAAATGCATGCATTAACTACTTTGAAATGTGCAAAATTACACTTTTAATTTATACTTGGGGCAAAATATTTGAGACATTGTGACCATAGACTTTAAAGTTGAAAAACTAAAAGCACTCTCATTATTTCTTTAAAAATGGAGTATATTAAATAAAAGGCTTTGAAATCATTATATGTGGTTTTAAAAATATTTTATGGCTGTGAGTTCAACCTATGCTTAAATTCCTTATCTGTACATTGAATTAAATAGTTGGCAAGGAATACTGGTTTCTGAGGAAGGTAATGATTTTAGTTTTCAATATGATAAATTTCTAGGGGTTCATGAGCCCGTTCTCTAGGAATTTTGAGAATAATGTGAATTAAAGTAGATTAGATCTTTAGCAACAGATTGGGATATCACCTACAGAGAGAAAAATCACATGAATGTATGAATTGTCCCAGAAGGGTTAGTGTAAATGTGGAAGGGAAGTGAAGAGAATTTGGATAGCATTTCTGACTGTTTTTGCTGATTAGCTGTTCTCTGAGTCTTTCAAGATTAACTGTGAAAATCTTATTCTAGTAACTGGGTTTGCCCTACCCTCAAAAAAGAAATAATCTCAGATTATATGGATTTGTGATTTGTTTCATTTTAATGAAGCAATGCTTATTTCAGTTTTTGTCATGGCTAGAAAATTCCGTGGCTTGGCATTGAGTTTGATGAACACAGACTGTGGAGAGAGAGATTTTTGCCTTTGGGAATTTTGCATGTAGGATGTTATTCTAGTTTGAAGGGAATGGGGATCTCCCCATTCATTATTCAAGTCCCCCTGAACCCCTGCTTAGGTGTTCTGACACTACTGACAAGAATGGTACCACCAGCCCTTTGTGGTAATGCAAAAATATCAGGAGATTTGATAGATAAGATTAAATGACTTGGGTTTGGAGGAAACTTCTTCATTTTTGTAGGTGTATGGAGAAGCAAGAATGTTAGAAATGTATTGATCTGTGCATTCTTGGCAGTTTCTAGGAATTAGTATCTAAGTGTAGATAGCAACGCTTGACACTAAAATGTATTAGGAAACTTATCACACTATCATATTATAGTTATGTATATATACACCTTTTCCTCCTTGATTATAAAAGTCTTTTTTTTTTTTTTAATTTTTATTTATTTATTTGACAGAGATAGAGACAGCCAATGAGAGAGGGAACACAAGCAGGGGGAGTGGGAGAGGAAGAAGCAGGCTCATAACGGAGGAGCCTGATGTGGGGCTCGATCCCATAACGCCAGGATCACGCCCTGAGCCGAAGGCAGACGCTTAACCGCTGTGCCACCCAGGCGCCCCCTGATTATAAAAGTCTTGAGATATGGTACTGTGTTTTATTTACCATGTATTTGCTAGGGTTCTTAATATTATCTGTGGCTCATGATATTTACTTGATAAATATTCCTTTAATGATACATTAATGAAAATTCGAATAGTAAAATACTTGTGATCTGTAGACTACCAACTATGAACGCAAGGGGTAGCTGACAAAATATTGTGATGCTTGCAGGACGTATCACTGATGACCCTATAAAGCAAAAAAAAAGAAAAAAGAATAGAGAATGAGGATATGTGTTTGCATACATGTTCTTTCACAAATCTGAATCTCAGTAAAATCTTATTAGTTGATTTGCTCCCATCTCTACCCTTCAGGAGCCAAGCTTTTCTCCTAGTCTCACTTAGGTCTTGCTAACAGGCTGCAGATCCCAATTTCGGTTGTTTGCTTCTGGGCTTGGAGGAAGCTGCTCAGTAATTCCCTTAGGGTTGCTGGGGGTTGGGGGGGGGTGAGGAGGAAAGGTGAGTGCGTTGCATCATTCTGTGACAGCCTCAGGAGTTCATTCAAGAACCTTAGTGGCTTGCTGTGGTGAGAACAGTGAACAGCCCTCCAGTTGGAAAGACATTATAATTAAAGCATTTCATTTCCTTCATTCAGCAAGCATTTACTGTGAACCTACTGTGTATAACTAAATGACTCTGTTTAGAAGAATAGGAGAAATATGAAGATTTAACCCCTACTTGGGAAGAAATTATAAACCAGTAGACCAAATGAAGCAAGAAGGAGAGCAAACCTGATTTAAATCATCCTTGGGGGATATGGGATGCTTTCTGGAATAGAATTCTCATATGTGATATATTTTCCAATTTTTTTAATGGTATACCTTATATTTCCTCATGTCTGCATTACTTTGTTCTTAGTGATTTTTAAGAAAAGCAGACAGTTCTTTTTATCCTCCAGTATAATTTTTGCTAGTCTATGGAAATATTATTTCCACCTCCCGTACCCCAACTTAAAGAAACATAACATAGCGTCCATGTTTCAAAGGAAGGTGTTGTGTTTTCTGCCATATGCATATAAAGTAAGGAAAGGATCATTGTGGCTCTCTGAGTAAATTACTTATTTGATTTCATTCAGTCTGTTTTATAATACTGAGTAGCTAACAAGCTAAAACAAAATATTTGGCAGAGTTGATGATCTCTTCCCTTAGGAGAGATCTTAGAATCAGAAGGCGTGCCTCAATTTATATGAAGGTCACCAGTTTACACTGAGCGTGTGAGGAAGGCAGGCAGTCAGATCTGCACAGCTGCATCTAGACAGGAAAAGTCTTGCATTTATAGCTAGAGCAGCTCTTTGCTTTATCTTCCAAGTTAGAATAAGAGCTTATATGACTTGGAGTGGGAAAAAAAAAAAAGTTTATCAGCAAGATCATTAATAACTTGGGACTCAGCTTTTCAAGTTACAATTAGATGCTCAACAGCTGTGACCTTCAAGAGCCTCTCATTACTGTTGGTCCTGATTGTTCACTCCCACTCTAGAGCTCTTCTCAGAAATAGTTTCTCTGACATCATTGACCCCAGGGGTCAGAGTGAGAAATGAGCTCAAGCATTCATTTGTAAGTCTTGTTTCTGCGGGATACTGTATGTGTGTGGATGTGTGTGTGTAAGGAATTCAGCTGGTGGGTGATGCTTCACTGTAATCCAGCTGTTTGGTCACATCCCAATTAGGATGATGTCTGTTCGATGAAGGGGCGCTCCTGGGAGTAGCAAGAAGATTTAGTGGCCTCCAAAACAGAGTAAAACTGATGGTAACACAGGCTCTGTTTTATTTAGATGTTTTAAAAAAAGGTCTCAATGCACATGCTTGCCAAACTCTGTCATGCACTGTGTAGCATCTCAACGGATCAGCAGGGATTTTAAACGTGCTCTGTGCTCGCCATACACTGCAACCCAAAGAGAAAGTGGGGATTAGAGAAACTGTAGTGAAGTATGAAATGAAAGCTCAGCTGGAAAAGGAGGACTGGATTATGTTCAGCTCCTTTGCCTCAGTTCCTTTGGATATTAAGAACATGGGGCTCTTAGGAGAAAAGAGATTTGCTTTCTGTAGGTGTAGTGCATAATCTCTGTATTCTGAAAGGAGTCTTAATTAGGGAGAAGCCATCTGTCGTAAAACAAAGAATAAGCAAACCTCCAGGAAGGTTGATAGAATTTGTTATTGATAAGGACTTTTCTAGCCAATTAAGACCCAGAGTTAAATTTAGTAGTCTTTGGGGAGTCTTGTCAGTAAAATGCATATATGATGACGCTTTTGAACATGCAGCCATAGTAGTTCCAACCTAAGATCTCAAACATAAGCAGTTATGGTGACGTGGCAAATGGGATCTCTAGATAAGACAAGGTCCTGGTTCTGACTCGTTTTGTTCCAAACCACGTGATACAAGACAGCACCAGTGTCCTGTGTGTTTCTGAGTTTTCATCTGTGAAATGGTGGGATGAGGTTAGGCTTGGATGGTATGTCAAATTCTTGGGAAACTACAATTACTGGGATTATAATCTCTCTAAGAGCTCTTGTATCCTTTATCTTCATTTTATCTGTCTTCACTTGTTTCTTTTACTAGCTTCAGTGACTAAAAGAACCACTGAATAATATCTAAATAGATTTTGGAGGGCTCTCCCTTTGTCTCCAGCATTAGCATCTCTGCCACAACGCTATTTTTTCTTTGTTCCCCATGTATAAAGTCACATGGTTAGGTTATCTACTTTCTATATTTTGGAACGTCCATATTAATGAATTTTCTAATATCATGATTTCTAAAGCACTGCTCTTCATTCAAATGTCTGATAAGGTTACTGAAATAATAATTTATTAATGATGAATTTGAAACTATTGTTGATACTTTTAGCAAAGAAGAAAACAAAGATACAGATGAAGAGCAATAACAGCGATAGTAGTAGCTTACTTATTAAAAATATACTACATACCGGGTATTTTTTTTTTAAAGCATGTATGTATATTAACTTATTTAATCTTTATAACCATCCTATAATGTAGGCACCATTACAATGAAATTGAGGCAGAAAAAATTAAATGACTTGTCCAAAGTCATGGCAGAATTGGGATTTGAACTCAGGCAATGTGCCACAAAGTCTGAAATCTTTATTTCTATACCACATTTTAAAACACCAATACTGAGTGAAATAAAACAGACTTCCTTCAAGGAATCTAAGATTTCTGTATGTTTTAGACATTAGAATTATTAAACACTTTCCTAAAACTGGATTAAATATAGCAGATTCTCGAGGGAAAAGATTGGAGAATACAGCACAGTTGTCGAGTTGAATTCATTGTGCCTGAAGATTAATTAGAACTTAACAGGTTGATATTTTAAAGGAGAGAGAAATGAAATGAAAAAGAGATGAAAATCTGTGCATACTGGAAATCTACCATTGCTTACTCCAACCAATTAGTGACAGTAAGGGGCATCCTTGGATGTAGAAAAGAAGATACAATATACAACATTAATTTCACAAGACTTTTATCAAACGTTAAATTTGTAAGAAATATTTCCAAAAAGAAAACAAACAAAAATTGCCACACACTTTAGTCATAATGTAATTAGGATCAGATGGACTGAGCTGGGGAGATAATGACCCAGAGGCTTGATAAGCAGAAACTAGAAGGACTTTATTATTGGAGGCAGAGTAAGAGGGGCATTCTGAAGTTCATAGGAACTGCTGGCATCCTGGCGAACCATAGGAAACCAAAGGTCCAGGGCAAGATGGGCAGAAGGAGTTCATGGCCTCAGAAGCACAAAAAGGACTGCAGTAGCTTGATTGCTCAGTCTTGACTGTCTTTGTTTCACCCCTGGCAAGAGTTCATCCTGAGAGAACCTGGCCAGCAGGTGAGAATAACTGAAAACAGCTGGCTGTTAGTGAGGGCAGGGGTAGAGCAGATGCTATTTTCTGGTAGATGCTATTTTTTTTTTTCCCCTGACAGCTGGGCAAGTCACATGTAGTTTACTCTCTTAGCCAGACTTTGTAATGGTTCCTTCTATAATCCCATGCCCACCAGGCTGCCATTTTTATATCCTTTAAGGCTGATGTGTCTCAGGACACATAGATATAGAGAAAGGACTGGAAATGAAGTATTGATAGTCTTCAATTCTTAAAGTTGATTTGCTCCCATCTCATAGCTAAACTCCAAAGTCATCATGATAGGAAAACTGTCATTGGAAGGCCAGAAGGTATGAAATGTGAGTGCTGTTCAGCTGCATGATATCTGGAGAGCAGTTCTGTACGTTTCTGGAGAGAGCTCTCTGCTAAAAGAACTAGGTGATTTTCCAAAGTTCCCTTGCGGCTACAAGTATGGCCTTCCTTTCTCTCTTATTAAAGCAGACAATCTGTAAAGAAAGAACCAACCGGGCACATGGATATGTTGAGCCTCATGTATATACACCAGTACTTCAGTAGCATAGCTCGTTAGGTTTCTGAAACCATGTTAAATGTTTTAGTCTGTCCATACCTGTGACCGTATTTGTTGAGATGGTCGTATGGGGTTGTAGCAGATTCATCCAAACTTTGACAAACTCTGATAACTAGAAGTAGTCCAAGAGAATTCACCTTTTTTTCTGATAATTTTTGATATGAGTAGATTATATAGATTTTTATATAAATAAAGATGACTACATGAAAATAATGTCATTTGAATCTGAATATTCTCATAAATGTTTAAGCTAGAAGGAACATTTGAGATATCTACTATCCCCTTACCTACAAATGAGGAAATCATAGCCCAGAAGTTTCATTTAAGTTTTCTGTGGTTAATGGACTGACCCAGTTATGAATCCTAGTTGCATTTCCAATCAAGTTTTACAGTTTGGTTATTGTGAACACACACACATTTTGAAGTACAATATTTACAGTTTCTTTTTAGTTCAAACAAAAACAATTTTGAAGAATCTTAGTATGTCTAAAAATTTACATTATTTCTGGAAAGTGAAAAAAATCATGTTCATCATGGAATATTGGAAAAACAGGAAAAAATTTAAATAAATATATCAAACTACTAAAGACAACCGCTATAAGATCTCTACGTATTTTCTATCCTTTTATCTATGCATCTATTTCTTTTAATGCAATTGTGATTATACTATAATGTTTATCTTTCTTTTTTTTTCAACTAAAATTTCAAAAACATACTCTTTGAAAGTGCTTACAATAGTTGCATTTCATGATACTCCATTAAGGGATAGAATAATTTACTTTCATGTGCTTCTTATTTTGTGGCATTTCATTTTTACTAGAAGGATATTTTTTATAATAAAAACCACATATTATAGAAGTGACATTGTGTTTTCTCATCATTTCCTCATCTCACGTTCTCTCCTCAATCCACTTTAATCCTGCATTCTTTGCTACCACTACACTAAGACTGCTTTCATTTAGTTCACCAAATGTTTTCATTTTGCCAGATCCAATAATGGTTTCCTCTATCCTTATTTTAATTGGCTTCTCAGCATCACATGACACAGCTGACAAATCCCCATCCTTTCCTCCCCTTTTCCCTATTTCTTCTATTTTAACACCTCAAGCACACAGAATTCAGTTTATTTCATCCTTCATTGGGCGTCATAATTACTATCATCACTCTTCCTAACTTGTTTAATTTTTATTTTTACTTATTTTTATCTTTCCCTGTGGCATGCAGAATAATGGCCACCCAAAGATGTCTGTATTCTAACCCTTGGAACCTATGAATGTTTTCCCTTACATGGCAAAAAGGACTTTGCAGGTATTGATTAAGTTAAGACCCTAGAGGTAGAAAGAATATTCTGGATTATACAGGTGGGTTTAATGGAACCTCAAGGATCCTTAAAATCGTAAGTAGGAGGCAGAGGAGCCAAAAGGAAATGAAAGAAAGGCCAAAGAGATGCAATATTTATGTTTTTCTAGATATGTCTCCTCCAGCAAGGAAAACAAAAGCAAACATGAACTATTAGGACTACCCCCCCCCACAAAAAAATCTTTTGCACAGTGAAGGAGACCATTAAAAAAATAAAAAGGCAACCTACTGAATCGAAGAAGATATTTACAATTATATATTCCAAAAAGAAGTTAATGTTCAAAATACATAAAGAACTTACACAACTCAACTGCAAAGAAACTCAATAATAATCTGATTAAAACGTGCATTTATTCTAAAGAACACAGGTAGATGTCCAATGGACACATGAAACAATACTCAGCATCACTCATCATCAGGGAAACGCAAATCAAAACCACAACGAGATGTCACCTTACACGTGTCAGAAAAGCTAGAATAAAAAAGATAAGGAATAACAAGTGTTGGCAAGGATGCAGAGAAATGGGAACCCTCGTACAATGTTGGTAGGACTGTAAATCGGTGCAGCCACTGTGGAAGACAGTATGAAGTTCTTCAAAAAATTAAAAATCTTAAGGGCGCCTGGGTGGCACAGCGGTTGAGCGTCTGCCTTCAGCTCAGGGCGTGATCCCGGCGTTATGGGATTGAGCCCCACATCAGGCTCTTCTGCTATGAGCCTGCCTCTTCCTCTCCCACTCCCCCTGCTTGTGTTCCCTCTCTCGCTGGCTGTCTCTATCCCTGTTGAATAAATGGATAAAAGCTTTAAAAAAAAATTAAAAATCTTAGATTCTTTGAAGAAAGTCTGTTGTATTTCACTCACTATCATATGATCTAATGATTTCACTACTGGATATTTACCCCCCAAAAACAAAAAATACTAATTTGAAAAGATAGATTCATCCCTGTTTATTGCATCATGATTTGTAATAGCCAAAATATGGAAGCAACCCAAGTGTCCCTCAGTTGACATACGGATAAAGGAGTGACATCCGTACCCATTTGCGCATGCACACGCACATACGCACATACGCACATAGATCTTGCCATCTGCAACATCATGGATAGATCTATTGGGTATAATGCTAAGTGAAATAAGTCAGAGAAAGACAAATACCATATGATTTCACTTATCTGTAGAATCTAAAAAAGTATAACAAACAGATGCAAATAAACAGACTTACACATGCAGAGAACAAACGTAGTTGCTAGAGTGGAGGTGGGTAGGAGGGATGGGTAAAATAGATGAAGAGAATTAAGGGTGCAAACATACAGTTATAAAATAGCTAAGTGACAGAGATGAAAAGTACAGCATAGGAAATATAGTTAATAAGATTGTAATTACATTGTGTGGTGACACATAGTGACTAAGTGACATCACTTACCCTGATGAGCACTGAGTAGTACACAGAAGGGTTGAATCATGTTGTACACCTGAAACTAATCTAACAGTGTACTTTAATTATATTTCAACAACAAAAAGCGGAAGTAGGAGGCAAAAGGAGTCAGAGGAATAGGGAAGGAAGCAGGAAGAGGGGCAACCTCTGCTGGCTGTGAAGATGAAGGAAGGGGGCCTCTAGAAGCTAGAATTCTCCCCTAGAGACTCCAAAAAGGAGCCCGGTGAGAATCACACCAGACTTCTCACCTACAGAACCATAAGATAATACAATTTGTGTTGTTGTAAGCCACTTAATAAATGGTAATTTGTTACTACAGCAATAGAAAAATAATACATACTCTTCATCATCCTTTCTCAAGATCTTTTTCCTTCCCCACTCTAAGTGTATTTAATGTGTATTCTTCCAAACTTTCAAAGTTTACTTAAACATACATGTTTCCTTACCAAAAAAAAGAAAAGAAAAGAAAATATTTTCTAGGTAGTATTGTGCTATTCATCTTATCTGTTTATTCTTCCACTCAGTGCTATTCTTGAACTCTATCAATATTGCTGGTGGTAGTGTTGGAAGAATCTTCCCTTTTTCCCTTCTAGGTTCTTTGGCTGGTCTAATAATTAAATTAGTCGTAAGATTAACAGGAGAAAAAAAAAACAAATTTGATTTTATATATATGGGAGGCCCATAAAAATATGAGACCCAAAGAGATTCAGGTAGTTGAGGGTTATATGCCGTCCTGAGGTTAGGGAATGGCATATTGGCCCAGGGCTTCAAAAAGGGAGGAGAGAAATTCACAAGAAGATAAGGAGAGCAGATGTTTGGTAATCAGATGTTTGCCAGGACATGCAGAGAAGTCTTTCAGATAAGAAAAAGTTATCTCTGGTAATATCTCTCCTTCTGGGCCAGATCCCCTGTCTAGATTATTTTAGGCAGTTAAGGGAGAGGTAAAAGTTTACACACATAGGTAACTTCACTAAGCACGGACAGATTGCCCTTCAGGATGGATGCAACAATTTTCACTACAACAAAGAGGTCAAGAGAGCTTCCTTTCCTAATCCAAAGCCTGACAGTAGAAGCCAGCTTTCTGATTTTGGTCTACCTGATAGATATTAAGTAGTTATCTTGTTTTAGTTTGCATTTCTCTGATTGCTAGTGAGATTGAACACACTCCTTCAGTACTAATTAAACATTTGGATAGTTTCTTCTGTAAAATGACTCTTTATAGTCATTACCTACTTTTTTCTCAGGTTGTCTTCTCCCCACTAGGTTGTAAGAACTGCTGATAATAAGCCTTTGCCTTTTTCAGTTGTACGTATGTCTTCTTCCTTTCTCTTGCCCCTTAAGATACGTTTGGACAGAAATCTTTCAATCAGGTATAGTAAAAATACTCCATTTTTCCCTTTTGGTTTGTGATTTGTAGGTGTTTCAGAAACCATTCCTCACCCAGTATCATAAATAGTTTACCTTTCACACTAAGAATTGTACACAGAATTCAAATAAACTAACTTGAAGTTTTTGTGTAAGTTAGAAAGACAACACTCTTTAGATGAAATGAGTCATTTTTTGCAATACACATTATCAAATAATGTAAGCTCTCTCGAGTGGTTTGTGCTTTTACTCCTCTATGACAAATTCCCATATACTAATAGCCTTTTTGTTCTGATTCACTGGTTCATTAGCCTGTATCTAATCCAGTATACCACTGTGACTCTGCAATATTGCTTAATACCTGCAGGAACCAGTCCCTTCTTTTTATTCTTCTTTTTCACAAATTGGCTTAAAATATTTTAAAATAGGGGCACCTGGGTGGCTCAGCTCAGTTGGTTAAGCGGACAACTCTTGATTTCTGCTCAGGTCAGAATCTCAGGGTCCTGAGAGCGAGCCCCACTTTGGACTCCTCACTGGGCATAGAGCCTGCTTAAGATTCTCTCTCTCTCCCTCTGCCCATCTCCACCAGCTTGTGCGTAATCTCTCTGTCTCTTAACAACAATAACAATAACAGCAGCAATAACAAAATTAAAACATTGTCAAATTCTTCCCAAAATTTATGACTGGATTTTGATTAGAAATTTGTTGAATTGAGATAGGTTTGTGTGATGTTCAAAGGGAATCATACTACTATTCATTTAAAGAGCAAGAAGTCATCTTGGGTTTTCTATTTCCTTTACCTTTTCTTTTCACATTGCCTTTAATGTTTGTGGGACCTAGAATAGGAGTTTAAATGGAATCCTCCATATCATATGTCATAGTTAAAAGTTACAAATCAGGCTATTGCTGTGATTTCTGACACCATCAACCTAAAATCTGGAAGCTAAAGGACTTCCCCTCCTTGTGGGGCCAACCCTCATAAACCTGAAGGTAGGACTGTTTTGCTTGGTTAGGAAAAGACAGGAAACTGGCTGGATTCAGCCCAGGATCCACCCTGAGGCAGGATGACATAATCAAACTCTAGAGAGAAAAGGGTGGACAGTGCCTCTCCTCCATAACTCATTTTTCCAAGTCAGGATTTCCAGGCAGTTCTAGGCTTTTCTAATCAGAGTGTGGAGAGAGAGGGAAGTCTGCTTAGACATCGACTCCAGGTGATTGCAGAAAGGTGATCTTAAACAAAAACAGCCACTCTGTCCTCCGATTTTCTACTGCATAGACTATGAATTTTTAATCCATCCTCACCTTCTACTCCTCACCCCCACCCCAACAGCTAGTTCTCAGACTTTCTTCTTGTGCTGTGTGGAACAGTTCAGTGCCATCTTGTGTCTTTCTCGGTAATTATCCTTGGTTATTGAGATTTCAAAAAAACCTTCTTATGACCTAAAAAGAAGTATAAAAGAGTTCTTATGAATGTGATTTATGGGTCTTCTTAATCTGGTCTAAAGCTGGTGCTGCCTGCCCCTCAGTCCAACAGTAAGTCCTGTCTGCCTACCTTCAAAACATCATTTCAATGAGTATATTCTTTCTGAAGCCCTCATTATCTCTCACTTAGATTTTTTACAGTGACTTCGATCTTTCTGTGTCTTCCCTTCCTAGTCTCAGATTCCTGAAGTCAATTCTCCAGAGGACTAAATACAAACATTTTATTTTAAGATATGTATGTATGTATTTATTTATTTATTTGAGAGTGAATGAACATGTGCTTGACTGGGAGGGGGTGCGGGTGTTCGGGAGGGCAGAGGAGGAGGGGCAGAGGTGGAAGGAGAGGGACAAGCAGACTGTGTGCTGAGTGTGGAGACCCATAGCTCCATGCAGGGCAGGATCCCAGGACTCTGAGATCACTACCTGAGCCAAAACGAAGAGTTGGCACCTAACCAAGTGAGCCACTCAGGCACTCCAAAACTGAACATTTTAAAGATTTTTTTTTTTAATTTATTTATTTGACAGAGATAGAGACAGCCAGCGAGAGAGGGAACACAAGCAGGGGGAGTGGGAGAGGAAGAAACAGGCTCATAGCGGAGGAGCCTGATGTGGGGTTCTATCCCACAATGCCGGGATCACGCCCTGAGCCGAAGGCAGACTCTTAACCGCTGTGCCACCCAGGCGCCCCCAAAACTGAACATTTTAAAACACAAATTGAGTCATACATCTCTCTTAATTTCAACCTTCCAATGATTTTTAAAAATTCTTTCAATTGAAATAAAAACTTCCTATGGTGGTTTATAAAGCCCATACCAGCTCTGTCCCTGTTTACATCTGCAGCCTCATTTATATCACTATATCCATGTTGAGCCAGGTTGCTAGAGTCAGCTTGCAATGACTTGTGAGAACCAGTTGTTAAATTTTCAGATATTTTGCCTGCCAGTTGTTGAAACCAACTACTACAAGTATTATGTAATCCTACAATTAAGTAAATCGCATTACAAGCAAATGCAGTGAATTTTCAAAGCTCATACTTCCTAATCATTTTACTATATTTTACTATTATCTATGCTCTTGGGGTTTTTTTTCATGTATATTGAATGTGTTTGATGGAAATATTGTGTAATGATTTGTTCTTGTACATCTCCCCCCAACTTCATATACACTGAATTCATATCAATAGCCTGAAATTAACTCTGTAGGGAGTATTTATACCATAGACATTGGTAAACATTGTAAGTCAGGTTTTATTTAATGTTTTGATGATAACATAAGACATAAGACATTGTTGGAGAAAACTTTGTCAGTGCAGAGTAAACAGCGTGTTGTGTCTAGCCTGTTACATTTTGAATAACATAAAAATTGAGGATATATTCTAGTATTTGGAAACCCTGGTGCAATAGAGCAAAGAAGTTACATCACTGACAAACTAGTGAAGTTCCAACATATGTGTTTGTTGGTTTATTTTCAACTTTCTTATTAAAATAAACAAATATCAATCAACATTTACTTTGAAATTACACTCGTTTATCAGTTACAACTCTAGTTTGGCTACAGATACAAGAGTTCATCAGAAGTCAGTGACAGCAATGCTCAGAACCATTTGGCCGTATAGAATTTACAACATAGGGTATTGTATATTTTTTATTGTTTGCAAATTGTGTGCTAGACATCTTTTTTATCAATAAAATTTATAATAAACTTAATGCATGTTTTTATATACACACAAGTATATTACTAGAAAGCAGTCTCTCTTTATAATGTCATTCTATTTTATTTCACTACAGAAGACCAGATATTAGTAGTAGTGGTATTATAATTTATAGTTGTGATTTGTTATCTGACTCCCAGATTTTACCATTATCCTTCTCAAATGTAAAAGACCATGAGATTTGGTATTATGTGTTGTCTGGCTTAATCACTGCTGCTTTTACAGGACCTCAAAAAATATCTGGCATTTGTTAAACACTAGGAAATATTTTTAACTGATTAATATAATTAAAACTAAATAGGTCCTGAATCTGATTATTAATAAATAATATGACCATTTAAGAAGTTGCTAAATTTTATTTTCTTCCCGCAATACAACAATACAAACTTAACCTTGGCCATAAATTCTTATATTTAAATGCAGTTATCTGTGGGGGGCGTTTTCTTCTTTTTTATCAGAGAATTTTACACATAAAGATTGCTGTTTGCTTTTTAAATTACATTTAAAATACTCAAATATGACAATCTGTGTCAAAACTAATATTGTTTTCACTTGAGAGTAATTGTAGAGTATAATTTCATCATATTGAAAAGCACAGGAAGAAATAAAATTATTTACCTTTTTGGCAAAATACAGGAACACCATGAAATAAGCCATTTAAAGGTCTATTCTGACTTAGTCTACAGAAACTATCTAGTATGTTCATTGTGGAAGAAACCCACTGTACTAAAAACTATTCCTTGTCTTAAAGTATATGAAATGTTTGTTTTCTTTTATTTATACAGTATCTTCATTTTTGCAAACAATAATTTTTTTTTAAGATTTTATTTATTTATTTGACAGAGATAGAGACAGCCAGCGAGAGAGGGAACACAAGCAGGGGGAGTGGGAGAGGAAGAAGCAGGCTCATAGCAGAGGAGCCTGATGTGGGGCTCGATCCCATAATGCTGGGATCACGCCCTGAGCCGAAGGCAGACGCTTAACCGCTGTGCCACCCAGGCGCCCCAACAAACAATTTTTTGATCAAAATAATTTTACTTTAGAATTCAGTTGAGGTCTAGAAGGTAAATAGATTTATGGAGGTAGATTATTTTCCTTTTGTTATTTCTAGGATGAGAGGACTAACTCGTGGGTGCTAGTAAAGACTATTGTTAATAGTGACAGAGTCAGCATAATTAAAATCAGTTCACCTCTCTTAGAAAAGATAATTTTGAAATTTGTGTACTTTCTTAGAAAGAGGCATGCCCTACTTGTACAGTAACTCAGAGATGTATGCTTGCATGTGTATGAGTTCTATTTGAATATGACAATAAAATATTATGGGAATACGGATTGCTTCACTATCCTACAATCTTTGTTGATTCATTTTATGGAGCAGCAGACAACATTTTTTAGATACTTTGCTATGGTGAGTGGTAAATCAGTGATACTTGCAGTAGTCAAGGGATAACAAAGGAAGGAATATAAATGTGATTCCAGATGTATTCCCACTTGTGAGGCTAATTGATTTTGAGAGGTTGGCTAACACTTAGTTCTATAGCCATGATATATTTATTAATTTATGGGCCATTAATCTAGGGAGCTGGCCAACTAAGTAGTTACCCTGTTAAATAATGACACTATAAATCCAGGTAATTCCTAAATATTTCACTATTTACATTATAAATTGAGCTAGCCACAGGATTTTCAGTTCTCTTGTCAGCTTGTGTGTGTGTGTGTGTGTGTGTGTGTGTGTAAGTGACTAGACACTTGTAAATTTTTACTTTGAAGATATTAATCACTTTGTAGCTAGGCTGTCGTTTTCTCATATGAGCTCAACTGTTACTAGGTTATAGCCAAACACCTGATCCACTGTGCATAATCCCTTTAGATTGAACTAAGGATTCTGAGGTTATATTTCTCCAGTACTAGACCTTTAGACTAGTGTAACTGTAACTAAATAATTCCTCAAAATTAGTGTTCATATGGAGACTATGGAATCTTAATATTAACTGTTTTGGTCATTTTCCTTTCCCTTATTTTGGTTTCATCATGTATCAAAATTAATAATTCTGAGGCACTGTGATAACTGAGGAAAGCCATAACATTGTGTTCAGAGGAGGTAGTGTTAGCATTTATACAAGAGGTGAGTGCATTTATATAAAATTTGTTAAATAAAGAATTGAATGTGACTCCTTTTGCTAAAATAAACAAGATCTTTTCTCACCCTTTGGGTTGGTAATCTCTAATTTTAAGGGAACATATACAAATTATGTATTGTATAATTTATACTATATATTCACCTCAAACAAATATACACATGCCTGAATTACTGTAAGGAATCACTGAGAGGAACAATGCTATAATTAAATGAGTAAATGAGTAAGTAAAACTTCAGGACATTTTTCTTTAAAACCTTTGTTGGCCATCACAGAAAGAACATAGTTTGTAATATTCTGAAAATTCTGAATTTATAGAAATATTAAATGAAACTGCATATTGTATATGCATTTTATATACACTTATACAGGTATACATACTTATGCACTCACATACTATTTATTATTATATAACCTTGAAATTAATCTAATTGTACATATAAATGTACAGGTGACAAAATAATTTTCCCTCTACCCTTCTGAGTGATTGGCTGAGATCCCCCCCCCCCGTAATAAAATACAGTTTAACAAGAGAAAGACAAAAAGAAGTTTATTAACATGTTTTCCCCATGTACACATGGGAGATATACAGGGAAACATAAGCAACTCTTTGTGGTGGCCTAAGCCACCACCTAAAATACCATTCTCAGCTTAATACAAAATAAAAGTGTGAGAGGTCAGTTAGAGGAGTTTACCAAGAAAAGCAAGATAAACAAAGGTAGAATTTGTTGTGAAAATTTAAGTTGGTGTCTCTGCGTTAAGATTCTGTTATTTAATCATCATCTAATCCTGGTAAGTGAAGATTTTCTTTATAAATGTAAATATCTCTTGTAAAAGAGGAATTTCTCCACTTTAAGAGCTTCTTCTGTATCTTCTATTTCTCAAAATAATCTGCCCAAAACAACCATTATGCTAAAGGAACATATTTGGGGTACAATATTCTGAAAGTTACCAGTCCACTAAGGGAGAAATCAAACAACAACTTTTGTTAGATGGATTAAATTTATTAAACATCATGAATTTTGGAGATAATTTTTTTAAATGTTTAAGATAAATATTCATTATAGATATGGAATAAGTGATTGTCTAGGGAATAGACGCAATAAATCTAGGAGCAGCAGCTTAGTAACATTAGAAGGCTCATACACATCATTTACTCATTAATCCATTTCACCAAATTGGTTGACCACCTACTATAGAAACAAAGATTCATTGTAATCTTGTCTCTCAGAGTTTATTACCAATTGCTTTCGTTACTATCTAATCGGTAGTTTAGGTAACTGGTTACAATTATTTGATTCAGACTTTTTAATCTAAAAGTATTCTTTATTTAAAAAAGAAAACAAAACAAGCAAAAACAAAAAAGGAAATCCTTAAAAGATTGCTAAACTTTGCATCACAAACTGAAACATATTTTTCTTTTTTATCTGTAAGAGTTCTATGTCACTTGTCTCTGTTATATCAAAGCCAGAAATATAATATTAGACTTTGCATTCCTCCCCGAATTACTTTTCTGTCAAGCCTCACCCCCTTTTTCATTTGTTCTTCATATTGTGTACTATCTTCAAACCCTATCTATTTCCATAAATGTTTGTGAAGAGTCTGTAGGAGAGGAAAACATTTTACTCTACCTTTCTAGGTTCTTTTGGCTGGTTTATTAATTAAATTGACCTAAAACAGATTAACAGGAGAAAAACAAATTTAATTTTCTACAAACAGTCATTCCGCAAAGACATGAGAGACAGTCAGACAATTGAGGCTTATATGCCATCCTGCACTAAGGAGAAGGGGTTAGGAGTCTGGAGTTTCAAAGGAAGGAAGACAATTCACAGGTGGGTGGGAAGAGCAAATGTTTGGTTAACAAATGTTTGTCATGCCATGCAGAGACAATGGGACCCGGAGCGGAATTTGAACAAATATGTGCTTCTCAGCTTCCTGAAGCTTAACACACCTATGCCGTACACTCTGTAGTTTTCTCTGGTGATAGCTCCCTTCCTGGACCAGACCCTCTACTTAAATTCTTAGAGACAGTTAAGGGGGAGGTAAAAAGCTCTTTCCGAGTTTCTTGGTCCTTGATTGTTTTCAGCTCAAAAAAATCCACATGCCAAACCGGCACATTTTGGGGAGGCTCACTCTGAACCCTTCAAGCCTACAATGTCCCCAAAACCTTGTCAAGCTTTGGGAAACAAATTAGGTAGATAGATAGATAGATAGATAGATAGATGATAGATAGATAGATATAGATATACATATATCGATATATCTATCTCAATCTTTGCCTAGTAGGGGAAGCACAACTGTTAAATAATTTTGTAACTTAACTAAGGTGAGTTCACTCCTTGGTGAGTTATAGGTAGAGACTATACTAGGTGGAGTTGTCACACAAAAGAAACTATTTGCAGCAAATAAGATCATAGGAAATAAGTTCCAAAGTCATAATTCTCTGAGAAGGAGTGGGCTCCTTATGTTTAGGGTTAAGATGAATATTCAGAAAGGGGAGTTTTATCATAGTATATAGAGGTAAGCATAAGGTCACCTATATGTATGTACTCAGGAAACATATCTATACATGCAAAGTATGTTATGTTAATGAGATCTGTGCTCCTATTTAGGTGGAGATTTTTAACATTGTCACGTGGTAGAGGTAACCATGGGACACACCTTGGTCCATCTATGAGGTGTGAGTTGGTCCTCAAGCTCAAACTGCTCTGGACCAGTGTTGGAGCTCTTCCTATTGTTTGACTCTAAAAGACAAGGTTAACATTCCTGTGGAGATGGAATAGAGTTATGGGTCTTGCTGGCGACAATTTCAATGCATGTTTTAGGTGTTTAGTTTATTGGACCTGTGCCATTTAAATTATAAGCTGCGTCCAATCACTTAGAAATGGGCATAGATTATGGGTGCAAATTTCATATTTGTATATCTTACCAAGTTGCCTGGCCAGGTTTCTCTTAACCAAAATGTATATAAATGTGTTGTGACAAAGGTGAAACAGCTGTTTCCATTCTCCTTTAGTTTGAAATTCCAAACCCAAGAAAGCATGTCTATGAACATAAGCATTTCTATACTTGAAACATATAAACCAGATCAAAAAGAATAATAAAAATAAGCATAAATAAGTTTTCAATGCAATGGAAAAAAATGGAAAAACAGATTTTCAGACAGAGGAGAAAAGGAGAGTTTTTTTTTTTTAGCTGGATAAAATAACACAACTATTAATTATGCTCCCATAAACATACAGTACTTCCCAGAATGCTAAATAAAGAAAGCTAACCGGTGTAAATTATTTAGCCTTAAAATAGATTCGTCCTCTCCAATTGATTACACCACTGGTCAACTGGGCGATACTGTGATTTTGAATCATTATTTAACTTTTTTCCTCCCCATATGGACTTACTGATTATTGGCTGACCTCACAATATAATAAAAAGAATGATTATTTAGGTATAAAGAACAATTGTGGGCATAAAAGGAAATTTACAATAATTCTAATTTACTGGGCACTTTTCTTTCAAGTGCTTAGCCTATTGTTCTAAACATCTCACCAGTGGAAGTATTTGGTTCATCAGTGGCTAGGCAACAGGATGTTTTGTAGACTTGGTGAAAATTTTTCTAAACTTCTCAATTAACTTTTACAATTGACATCTTGGGTTTTCAGATTTTCAAGCTCAAAGTAGAGTTAACAGCCCATTTTTAAATTAGCTTATGCAAATGAAGAGTATTTGAGCTGAAGATTCAAAATTTGCATATCAATGCTATGCGGAATTTTCTTTATATTAGTGCTAGGGCAATGCCTCTACTTGATGGAGGGCTGAAGAGAATGTTTTTGAGTGAAAGCTGTTCAAAGGAAAAAAAAAAGTTGATTTTGTCAATCTTTGTTTTAGGAATTCATTGTAATCCTCATTAATTCATAAGATTATTAAGATATACTTTTAGCCTTCCCCAGTTTGGAACGATAGGTCTTTAATAAGAATCTCAAAGTCATATTAGCTATATATTTTAATTGTAAATTAACTTCCTTTTTTTACTTTTAGAAGTTTGATCCTACTTGCTTCCAAGGGGCAGAAAAAAATTTCCCTTCTTCCCTTCTAGGTTCTTTGGCTGGTGAAATTAAATTAAAATAAAACATTAATAGGAGAAAAACAAATTTGTATGTACAAGAACCCTGTAAAAATATGAGACCCAAGGTACAGAGTCAAATAATTGAAACTTATATAACATCATGAGCTAAAAGAAGGGGTAGGAGTCTAGGGATGCAAAAGGGAAAAAGGCCATTCACAGGAAGACAAGAGGGGATGTTTGGAAAACAAAGGTTTTCATGTTATCTCTGGTAATAGCTCTCTTCCTGGTACAGTCCCCCTTTCCAATATAAATTTAGGCAGTTGAGGGGGTGGTAAAGAGCTTTTTCTGAATCTGTAGTTCCTTAAAAATAATGAGTCTGAAATAATCTGTATGCCAAAGAGACATATATTGGGATGAAAAAATAAACTTCCCTTTCATCCCACCTTTGAAACTTCAAGTAAGAAATTTCATAATGCAGAAGCTAAATTAGTAGATTGCTCCATACCCCATTGAACTAATTTTGGTCTTAAGAATAGGTCAGTATAATGAAACATTTTGCGTTCTCATCCTGGGAGATGGCCTTGCAGGTGGGCTTCCAAAATTAGGCTTGTATTGTCAAGCAATTAATATAAGACATTTCTATGGAAACAAAAGAAAAACAAAGGTTTAATGGTGGGAGCAAATTATAAATCCAGTGTCCAAATCCTGAGAGTTGCCAGTCAAGAATATTTATAGATGTTAGGCTCAAAGCATCTTAAGATGGAATGAGAGCAGGCAGTGGTAATGTGATAGATTTTCCTGGTTTGCAGTTTGAATTCTCCTGGTGATCTTTCTGAGTGGCCACACAGCAACAGGTACACATATAAGCTATTGTGGTGATTTTTCTGAAATTTATATCAAATTGCCTCCCTTCAGTTTGCAGGGCTTTAAGACAAAGGGCAGCTTTACTTCTCAGTGATTCCAGGTCAAAGGGAGAAAATTGGAAATGTGAGTTTGGAATTTATAGTCAGATGAGGAAACTAGATGAATTCAGTATACAGTCCAGCTTACAGGAAAATGATAAAACCTCAAAGACAGTTAACAGAACTGGAATCTGATATCCACAAGTGTGTACTAAAATTTTTACTGAAGCTTAATTTTTATCTCTAAAATCACCTTCATTTCTACCAAAGAGAGCTAAATTGAGGCTAATTTGTATGGAAAATAAGTTTTGTTTCAGTAAACTTTTCATCACTTAAATGGTGCAGCAAGAACAATGACTGATCATACAGGTGCTTTTAGCTCTGCTATCCTGGAACTTTTAATCAGGAATCTCAGATTGGACTTTTAAAAGCCTCTTGAGATCAGGAAGCCAAGCTGAGCAGTTGCCATCAGATCTCCCCTGCAATAGCTATAGATTTGGGTGAATTCCTCTCTCCTCAAGGTCTCTAAAACATTCTGAGATTCCTGCACCTACAAGGAAGTGATCTTCATTACTCATCTGGTTAGGATGTTGGAAGCTGTGTATAAAGTTACCTGGCTGTTTTTTCCAAAGGGCTTTTATTGGCTTCTTAAAGTCAGTCTAGCTCCTTAAAGCTACCTGGCATATCTGATTCTATTTCAAATATGACATTCCAGTCAAAGCTTTGATAATATGATTATTTTCTATTTGTGTCCTGTTAACAAGGAGAACGGATTCTTATTGAGCATATGCAAAATAAAGATACTGTCACAAAAATAAGAATACTCACTACACGTTTTCAAATTCTGGTGGGATCAGTTATGGAGAAAATTTGTTTTATTCTTCTTTTATTTTAAGATTTACTTATTTATTTTAGAGAGAGAGAGAGAGCAGGAGTGGGAGGAGGGACAGAGGGTGAGAATCTTGAAGCAGACTCTCTGCTGAGCTCAGAGCCCGACTTGGGGCTCTATCCCAGGACCTATGAGAACAGAACCTGAACCAAAACCAAGAGTTGGATGATCAAGTGACTGAGCTACGATGTGCCCCAAATTGTTTCATTCTTGTTCACAAATATATATTTTCTCTAAAACTATACTTAGCTTAAGAGGAAAAGTTTCCTCAAATCTGGAAAATAAACATGAAAGAAAGAACCAGCAGTTTCAAACAGAAAGTCATAAAAAATTATAATCATCATTAGTTTATTCAGTCCCATGTAATTAATTCTTGCTGATATTGATCTGTTGTTAGCAGTTTCATGAATCCAGTTTTTACATTAGGGAATTTTTAAATTCCTACCCAGTTCAACTGTATGATCTTAGATTATCAGAAACCTGTACTTAAAGTTCTTTCCATGAATCTCACTGAAGATAAAGCAGTTTTGCAAAAGCATCAGAGTAAAACAACAACTGTAAATGACAAAAGACTTAAGAGTGACCATGGTTAAAGATCTGATGAGAGTTCATTTTAATACATTTGACAATGAAATTTGCTTATTTCTGTGACATACTGCATTTTAAGGTAATAACTTAAATTATGACCAATAACATTATACCAAAACACATCAGATTACCCAGACTTTCATACATCTTTTAGAACCCTTATATTAGTAACAAATATTCACATAAATATAACCTAAAAAGGCTCAGCATCGCTTATTTGACAATGCCTCCTCCATAATTTAACATATCAAGTAAGTGTAATTAGTGTAACATCTCTTTTTATAAACAGAGAGAACAAATCTTTGGAGATGTTTCAGGGATGCTCTGGAAAATCCTAAAGTTAATTCCAGGTCCAAAAGACTTTATTTAGAATTTAATTTGAGGGAAATGCATCAAAAAATATCAAAAGCTTGGGACTCTTGACTAAATAAAGATCACAGATCATTATGAAATAATGCATAATTATCTAATTAACCAAAGTGATTATAATAGATTGCAGTTGCAAATACAAAAAGTTAACAAGGTTGTAAGCAATACTTGGCTCTTTTAACATTGAGAAGACTCAATTTTCTTAAATAATCAGAGACCTGATTAAAGCAATAGTTAATTATTTTTGTAAGAAAAAAAATCCTTGCTTTCTAGAAAGATTACTTAAGAAGTAAAGGAGAACCTTTCAAAATATCTTAATATCAAGAGCAGACCAACAGTGCAGGAAAGATAAAAGAAAATTGTTGTAATTTTACATAAACATACTATTAATTTTAAAGCTTAATTTTATACAACCCTTATAATAAACTCATTTAACTATAGCCAACTTGACTATACAAGGTAAGATTCTCTTTCTTTTTCTCTCCTCCCAGTTTTCTATTTAATTTTGTCCTTTATTCTCCCCTTTTCCATTTTGAAATAAAGTTTTACTTTAGAACAAATTCAGCTCCTTTTCCTTTAACAAAAATACGTTTCCTTATCCCATAACTTTTTTTTTTCACCCAAAGACACATCCTGGTTTCCTTGCATACAGAGTTGTTTACCTTATTATTTCTAGTAGTTTTAATTACATGTATTAATTAGAATATTAACTCTTAAAAACCTTAATTTCTGGCAAAACTAAAAAGTAAGTAATTATAAACTGTTACACCACCATTCTTTTGATTGGCATATTCAATAATATATTTCACAATTTCTAGAAACATGTACTTCCTCATAGTATAATCTTCTAATGTGGGATAAAGTATGTTTACTAATAGGCCCAAATGTTTTCCATTTCTCTGTGAAAAAAAAAGCCCAAAGTAGATATATTTATGTTCAGTAATTAATGTTTCACTCTTTTATCTTATTTGCCAATAATCTACATATTTGATGAATTTCTCTCATTTCACTTAGCGAAACTCTAACATTTTATGTTACCAAAAACTAGTTGGAAGGTCCTTTTAAGTACACATCCCATACAATATAATTGTACTAAAAAGTTCACAAAACTCTTACCCCACTTACGTCTACCTAACTCACTTACTCCCAACAACTGTTTAGATGACTCAAAACCTTCATGAGACATTAGACAAAGTCAGCTATCATCCTAAGTTATTTTTCTTGCTGACAAATTTTGTAGGAGATAAGACATGAACTTATTTGAGTAGAAAACCCAAGCAGAATAAAAGTTGTATGTGTGTATTGTGTTCAATGTTGATAACTCTAGAGGCAAGTTTGTCATGTTTTTTTTTTTTTAAAGATTTTATTTATTTATTTGACAGAGACAGCCAGCGAGAGAGGGAACACAAGCAGGGGGAGTGGGAGAGGAAGAAGCAGGCTCCTAGTGGAGGAGCCTGATGTGGGCTCGATCCCAGAATGCCGGGATCACGCCCTGAGCCGAAGGCAGATGCTTAACGACTGTGTCACCCAGGTGCCCCATGTCATATTTGTTTTAATTCAACCAGTGAACTTAAACTAGCTTTAATACCAAATATTTTTCCAGACCACATGAACCTGAAAAAGATTCGGGTTAATTTCTGTTACGTTTTTGAGAACTCTAGAAATAATTTTGTAAGTGCTTAATTTTAAGCCAGTTAAATAGAGCTCTTTAGAAATTAATTTTGGCAATACCATCCAGGCGTATAGACATATTACAGATCTGTAACATACATATATAGACACATAAACTTACAGAGAGATACAAACAGATCTTATAGCTTCTGTTGTAAAATTTTTGTCCTGAGACGGTTACGATAATGCAGAACACACTACTTTATAAAAGAGGAGTTTGATTCAAACTGTGTTTCTGGCAGATGGAATAAATTAAGGTTACCTGTTTAGATAGCTAAAATTTTTAGTAATATTTGTGGAGAAGACGTTTAAGACTTTTTATTAACCCAGTTTTCCATCTGATGCTAATTCCTCTGTAAATTTAGTAGGATCTTTTTAATGTCGAGGCTAACTGGCTTTATAATGTTAAAAAATTGCTGATGTCCAGGGGACATGAATTCTTCAGATGGGGCATCTAGGATATATTTGCAAAAGACATTGCATTGGAAAGCGTGAAGCTGGTAGAATGTGATCCTAGAGTCCTGGAAAGTAGGAGTTGTAAGAAATAGCAATGTGAGGGGCGCCTGGGTGGCTCAGTCGTTAAGCATCTGCCTTTGGCCCAGGGCGTGATCCCAGGGTCCTGGGATTGAGCCCCACATCAGGCTCCTCCGCTGGAAGCCTGCTTCTTCCTCTCCCACTCCCCCCGCCTGTGTTCCCTCCCTCGCTGGCTGTCTCTCTATCAAATTAAATAAAAACTTAAAAAAAAATAGCAATGTGAACGTTACTGCCTTACCCCAGGTATTTCTGTTAAATTCACTTCCTGGTATTCAGCATTTATATGAGTAGCCTATTTATCCTGGGCTTGGATATCAGGCTGGGGTGCTTTTTGTAAATTTTGTAGAAAAAGGGAAGCTAAAACAGGATTTGAGGCTGGATTTTGAGAAAGGGGATTTACATTGGATGTCAACATTAATTTTTGTTTCAAGTCTAATTTCTGTTCTTTCATCTTGTTAAGGGAGTCCCTCAGGCTTGCCGTTCTACTTCTCTGTGTTTTCTTTTTAATTTGGTCTTCACATAGGTACCAATAGAAATTGTTTTCTTTTAAATGTAGTCAATTCAAAGAATCCATTATCTGGACATTGATGAGCAGGGTCTTTTATTAATCTCAGTAGTGACTCAAACCAATAAACCTTTTTATGGCTTAACCATGCATATAAGAGATATCCTTAAAGGATAGTGCAAAAGATGCAGTTGTCAACAAGATCCAGAAAGTTCTCTTTCAGAATTAGCTTAAGAAAGCAAAGATCTTCTTTGTCACAGGCTTTAAGAATTGTATAATGAAAATGAGGTCTCTGGTCTCCCATGAGAACGTGAGATGCCTTCAATCACTGACCTGCTGATCTGTGAGACCAAGCAGATGCTAGTGGATTCCAGCACTAACAAGACAACAAAGGTTGAAATGACAAAAGGCCCTTATGTACTGGGACCCCTGATGACAAACTGGCCTAAGAGCTGGCACAGTAGATGAAGAGAGAGGGTGCTTCTTGTGACTTCATGTCTCAGGAACTCAGTCTACTTAACTGTCCCCCAGGATACATGCCAACTGCATGCACCTTCTGGCTAGTGGAGAGGAGAGAGAATATTCTTACTGGGCACAAAGCCAAGCTCTCTCTCTATAGAACAAGATAAAAAGGAAAACCTCATCTGTTCTTATTTATTTATGCATTTATTTATGTATTTATGTATTTATTTATTTTAATATGTGCATTATGAGCTTTAGCTAAGATTTGGGTCTCTTGAAGAGAGAAGAATAGCTGAGAAGAATGCGCTGCTAGGTGGGGGATTGTGAGGTGTTTTACAGAGTACCTCATTGCATGGACATTTTCTTGAGGCTGGTGGATGACCTAGTGTCAATCTAACTCATTTCATGACCAGTTTATCTTAACATGAGAGTCTTTGAATTAGGTGGTGAGTGTCCTATAGCTTCTAAGTGCTCAACCTGTGCCTGTCAGTTCTGTGCCTTTGACTTCCAAGATGTCCCTTAGCAACAGCCTTTATCTCTTTTGCATATTAACCCACAGCAACGTTTATCTACACAGGTGCTGGTCTGGTGAGAACAGCTCCCACAATAGGGATATAGGGACACCTACGCCTGAGTTCTACCCTATGACTTTCCTTCTTAGGACAAACAAAATAACAAACAGAGACAAAGCAAAACAGTGACCATCTCAGGGATGAAAAGGATCAATGAAACAAGAGTGCTCAAAACAAATCTTTATCAGAGTTGCTGTAGCCAAGAAACTACTTCCCAAATATTTTTTTCCTGCTAACCTCAATTAGAAAAGAAAAAAGGTAGGGTGTGTATAGGACTCTCACTTCTGCTAGACCCTGCAGGCAGAGATCCAGGAGGTTGCTGTGGTAAGAATTCTTACCATCTGCCAGCTCTGTGTCCTAAGTCCCAGGATGTCTCAGCTGCAGCAGCCTCAGAGTGAGCAGTGTGTAGTCAGTGAATTTAGTCCCTTCATGGTCACCTACTGTAGGGGCTGGAAAATGTTCCATTCTTCCCTTCCAGAGTCATTGGCTGGTCTAATTAATTTGATATAAGACAGGTGAACAGGGGAAAAAACAAATTTTACACATGCAGGAGCCCCATACAAATATGAGACCCAAAGTGTAGCCAGGCAATTGAAGCTTATATAATATGCTGAGCTAAGGAAAGGCTAAGGGTCTAGGGACACCAAGGTGTCATTAACAGGAAAGGGAAACAAGATGTTTGAAAACAAAGGTTACCCTGTTATGCCTTTAGAGTCTTAGGTTAGAAGGTATTTCTGGTAATAGCTCTCTGGTACAGGCCCCCTTTCCAATGTAAATTTAGGCAATTGAGGGGGAGGTTAAGAGCTTTTTCTGAATCTGTAGTTTCTTAAAAATAATGAGCCTAAAATAATCCTTATGCCATAGAAACGTATATTGGGGTGACAAATTCTGCTGCACTTCAACTTATAAAAGTTTCCTAAAATTAGCTGTTTGGTTTTTCTCATTTATATTGATATTTTCTACAACCTATTTCCTAACCACCATTTGTGTGTGTGTGTGTGTGTGTGAGAGAGAGAGAGAGAGAGAGAGAGAGAGAGAGACACCAGGGGGAGAGACAACAGGAGAGAGATGAAGATTGATTTTGTATCTAAATGTTTAAAAAACTTTTAGTAGCCACACTGACTTAAATTTCCGGTAGTATAGGGAAGACAAAACTTCCCTCTGCTCTCTTAGATTCAGCGGTTGGAGCCTCTCAATTCAACTGATGAAAGACGGATTAGCAGGAGAAAAGGTTTATTTCATATGCATGTGGGTGTATAACAGAAATGAAGTGAAAATCTCAAGGAATTAATTAGTTCAGGGGCTTGTATACCATTTTAACAAAGCATGAAAAAGTATGGAAAAGACCTTAGAGAAAAAGGGCATTCAGGCTTCTGGGGCAGGAGTAGTTGGGAAAAGTGACTAGAAATATAGGTAAGGAGGGTCCTTTGTAAGGTTTATTATGCAGACTCCAGTCCTCCAGGTGATGAGTTGTTTTCCTGAGTAGTTCTCTTATTCCTGGTAAAGGAGAGGAGGACAGCTTTACAAATGGAAATTTCCTTTACAGATGAAAATTTCCTTTACAAAAGGGAAATTTAGTCCTTGCTTTTCTGTAGAAAGTAGGAGGGCAGAGAGCTCCTCCTGTGTTTGCTGTTTCTTAATTACCTTCAGCTCAAAATAATTCTTATGCCAGTGTGGCATATTTTGGGGTGACATATTCTGATGCCCTTCATTTGTTTTAGAATGTCATTAAATGTCCAGTAAGAGAAATGTCTTCCAATTTATATAGCCATGTTTTAATTTTAATAAATTTTACCTCTTTATTTCCCAGCTTAAAGGTAGCAGGCATCTTTTTCTTGGGGAATGCAAAAGACATATGAAGTGATTAAAAAAAATAATAAAGTCAACATTGTATAGATTGTACCTTTTTTCAGTAAACATTGAGTACCACTATGCTCCAGGAGGTATTCTAGATGCAGAGAACACAGGAGTGGGATAGGGGTGAACAAGAGACAGAATATTCTGCTCGAATGAGAAGCATTCTAGGGAAATGCCTAGCAGAGAGAGGGGGAAAATTTGAAAATATGGTTTAAAAACATGGTAATCATATATCCCTAAGTACTATGGAGAAAAATAGGGAAGGAGAGAGGGATTGCTGGTATATGGGGATGTTGCAAGTATAAAGCATCTATTCAGAGGATATCTCAGTGAAAAGATGACTTCTGAGCAATGACATATCTTGAGAAAGAACATCGTAGGCAAAAAAAAAACAAAAAAAACAAGAAGAGAAAAAAGCTGTGAGATGGGAGTATTGGGGGAACAGCAAGGAAATTGGTGTAACTAACACAGACCGAACAGTGACCTGGGCACTGGGGAATGGGAGAGTTTTGGAGGTAGGAGTGGTTGTGTGTTGGGGGGATTAGTTGAGGCTGAGTAAGGGCTTTGGGTCTCAGGAAAATGAGAGGGCTGTGAGGAGAGCCATAACATGATTTAACTTTTATTTCTAAGGATCCCTCTGCCTACTGTATAGAGTATCTATTGCAGTGGGGAAGGGCCTTCCTTATTTTCAAATAAAACGTTTTGCTAAACCCCTATAACAGGACACAGATTCCTACAGGGCCAGGAGATAATATAAAGGACTAAAGCTAAGTGTTGAAAGTGGCTGGGTGTTCAGATGATTAAGGACAATAGGCACAGAAGCCTCAGTGCTGAGGATTCCAGGCAGTGGTGAAGCCCAGGCATGACAGTTTGAGGGTGCCCGGTTTGGAGGGAAGTCATTGTTCACCTTCAGTTTTTCCAGTGTAGTAACATGGGCGCAAGCATTGCTAGGTCCTTACATTTTTTAAGAGAAGACAAAATAGGAATTTTTTTGTTGAATCTCCTGATTTTTAGAAGTATGTTTACTACCTGATATTTAAAGCACTCTACGGTCCATTACTTTTGGGGCGATTAAAACATTTCTAAGGGTAGGATTTACCAGAAAATCTTCAGTTTGCATTTTCTGACCTACGGTAGGATAAAACAGATAGTTTCAACACGGTAAATAGGAAGTATGATAAAGAGGAGGAGTGAGAGATCAGCCCCTAAATTCAGATCTTTTCTGGTGAAAGGCTTATCAACATTTTGTTCTTAATCTTTAGTCATAATCCAGTAGTGAGTGTGACCTAACAAAGCATTTTGCCTTAATGATTTTTTTTTTTTTAAGATTTTATTTATTTATTTGACAGAGAGAGACAGCCAGCGACAGAGGGAACACAAGCAGGGGAAGTGGGAGAGGAAGAAGCAGGCTTCTAGCGGAGGAGCCTGATGTGGGGCTCGATCCCATAACACCAGGATCACGCCCTGAGCCGAAGGCAGACGCTTAAGGACTGCGCCACCCAGGCGCCCCATGATTTTTAATTTGCTATCAGATTAAAATGTGAATGGCAGGAACACTCATACACCTATATAATCTAAACCATATTTCCATTATGTGTCCTTTGTGGATGCATGGTACAGTTGTTTTAATTACAAATATGTCATTGATTCACGGATGTCAGGTACCAGGAATTGCTGGAGTCCAGAGACTCACTATGTGGTTTTAGTAAAAATAAGGCAGTAAAAGTCTATAACCCATTTATTATCAATGTGTACCCTCCTCAGAGTTGGGCATTTCAGTGATGGCACCGACTGTTCCAGTGGATGGAATTGCTTTATAGTGGCATTTATAAGTCATTACTAATGTACAATTCTCCAGCAGGCTGGCTGCCTGTCTTTCACTCTGTAATGCTAAAGTGCTTTAGGTCTCCAGAGTGGGAATTCATAAGAGCACTTAAAATCTAACCTTAGGAATCTCTCAAAGGGTGTGGTTTATTTAGTATAAAAGTATATACTTTGGCTATTTTACTTTAAATGATTGATTATATTTTCACTGTTTTTTTTTTAATTTTTAGGGGTTTTTATTATAGTACAAAATTTATTAAGGAACTATGATTAATTCTAGCAGTGTTTTATAAGAGGGGGATTACAGGTTGCCTTCATAAGAATATTTACAAACAGTTGATACAATATGGATCCTTACCTTAAAAAACTTGTGTAGGACTTACGGGTAAAAACAGCGATCTTTATACTGTGGCTTGTGAAATATGATTTAAAAAGCATTCCAAGTTTTGGGAATGTCAGAATGTATATCTTGCATTTTAGTACACCTAATGCGTTAGTTCAAAATTCTGGATTATTGATTTATATTCTGTCCCATAACAATATCTTGAATTTTCTGGCTACAAAATCTGAGAAAAGTATAGTTGAATGGAGGTTTCGATAGAACTGAAACACTTTTTAATCATTTTTCTTATGTGTTTCTGGCTCCTTTCCTTGTAGACTTTTCTAGTGTGTGTTGGATGCTGGTTTTAGAGGCTGAGTAAGAAAAGATAGCATCTTGAAATTGACATTTAGCCCTTGGTAAACCTCTAACCCACAATATTGCTCCTGGTTCCACTGTCTCTTAGGGATGGTGATGGTGGTGATTATGATAAGTAAGGAGCTAAGATAATACTCCCTGTTTTTCAAAAAATCTTATAGGATCCCTACCATGGGTCCATTTTATTTTAAAGAGGGATCCCATTAAGCTTCTGGCAGAAATGGGTACCTTTTTCTAGGTCACGGAGAACATAGTTGACATATCTGAATCTTTTTTAAAGTTTTATAGTGTCTGACTTGAACCTTCTGAGTCTTCTTTTCCCATTGGTAAATGTAGATTATAGTAACCCTTTGGGTTATCATAAGAATGAAAAAAAAAGCATACTATGTGTAAATGATGATTGTATTGAGGATTAAACAAGAATAGTGCTCAGCACAGGTACTGGTGAAAAATACGGGTTTTGTCATAGTTAGGCATTATTAGGTCCATTCTGTGCTGTGTTTGGCACCAAGTAAGCTCTCTGCAGCGGACACTCCTTCATGATCATCATCATTACCACCATCACCATCTCTAACCACTGTAACTTTCTTACTACATAAAATTCCAGATGTTTTTCTTGAATAATAAGTAATATATTTGTAGTCAACGAATCCATGGCTAAGAACTGTTTTTCAGTCCCTTTTAATTTTTGCGTGATGACTTGAATGTCTTCTGTCGGTTGCGCTCCCTTTGCCAATATAAGCTGCTTTTGTTTATGGCCTGGCTAGATACTTAAATAAAAATTGGAAAATGAAGAAGTTTAAACATGGAAGCTTGGATTGCATGCACTGTAGCATTTAGTATGATTAGGCTGGATTTGGCTCTTACTTGTACACTAATAGTCAGTACGTCTGACACATTGGCAGTAGGTTTTTCCAGCACAAATGTTCATGCTTTATAATATTTTGTACTTCGTGTGTGGACATATTTGTTATGTGTTACTTTTTTTTCTGGCAGTACCATAAGGGGATGAAAGTGTGACTAAAAATGTAGGAAACAAGAAAAGCATGGGTAAAATATTTGTGCCTTTCTTCTCAATTTGCCTATGTCCATATTCGTGTGCATAATTCGGTGACCTAAAGAGGAAATAATAAGGTATTTATGCACAAGCACAATCGTGTTTTTTTTCTAGTCTAGCGTTATGCAAGTTTTATGGAACAAAAATTAGTTTTGAAGGAATAGAATATGATCCTCCGTGTACTTATTGCTCCCTGAGCATGCCATATCCATTCATGCCTATTCACTCAACATGGAATTTTCTTCTTTCTCTTTAATCCTTAACCATCCCCCTCTGATTCACAGAGCAAATTTTTAATTATCTTTAAAGATTCAGCTTCAAGATTCATTACTTCCTAAAGAAGCCCTCCTGTGCTATGACTCCTTCCCTGGCTAGACAGCATTGCTGCTCCTGTGGCCTGCCGTGCACAGTTCTAGTATGGCACTTATTTGTCTGGAAACAAAATAGAACTCCAAACTGGGGAGAAATGCTGAAAGTGTCTTTGTGTTGTTATTTCAAACCTCAGGTGCCTAGCATGGTGACGAGGTTGTCATTTGCAATAAATACTTGTTTGTTTTATGAGATAATGAGTGTTAAATATCTTTTCTCTCTCTAGAGATAATCTTTTATCTAGAGATAATCTAGAGAGATATCTCTCTAGAGAGAATCTTTTATCTCTCTAGAAATGACTTGGAATATAACATCATTCTCCGACATTTCAAAGTAGACATTGTAAAAACTAATGGTAGTCGATTATATTTGACATTTAAATCACCAAGAGAATCTACAGTTCCAAGAGTCAGATTATTATATCCTAAAACTGTTGTGATGATTGGCGTTGTCTTCTGGGGAATGCTGAGATAATCTGAGTACCTAAAGAAATATGGTGGATACTGCCTTTGGAGATCACTAAGTGGGTAGAGATAGAGAAACACAGTATTGGTGAATTTACTCAATATTCCAAATTCCATTGAATTTGTTTATTATTTTTTTACTGTAATTTAAAGACATGAGAGATAATCTACCCCTATATAGCAACCTACAGAAGCTTTTTATCTCCATCTGGCTGATTCCATATGGTCTCCCACACTGCGTAGGGCCTTCTATATATGGATCTCCTTACTGTGGTAATAAGACAATGGGAAAGAGTTAAGTCATAGGTTTGTTTTCATTGTCACTAATATCAAGATTTAATAAAGGTTTATTTAAGGTTGGAGCAATTTTCTTTAAGGTAAAATGGTATGGTAACTTGGGTTGCCAATAACTTGAGAAAAGTATCTGGACTGTGGAGAAAGATATGCTATCATATAGATAAATAAACACAGTACCTTTTATTTTAACTGCCCTCAAGGTGCTTAAGGAGTAGGAGTGTGCTTTATTAATAATACTGATCAGTACTTACTGTAAGCTCTTACGTCAAATTTTTTCCCATCCAGGGAAAAATTAATTCTGCCATTCAAGACTCATTTCTGTTAGGATGCATGTTGAATAACTTATTTGGTAGTAGATAAAAGAGAAACTAATTCTGCTTATCTTCCATTATTTAACAATGCTTTTTGAACATAATTTTGAAAGAACATATTCCATTTCCAATTGTCTAGTTTAGGAAAATTGTTGAGAAAGTAATGCATGTTTTGGAAGATGATAGACCTTCTAATTATTGAGATGCAATTATTTCAACTTGTATCTCATTTGTAATCTCATTTAACTCTAGGTACATTAAGTTTCCTAACACCTCTTCTCCAGGAAGAAAAATGAGTAATTTACTGCTTTTTTTAAAACAGATGATTCAGGAGGCTGGGGAAGGAGGAAAGACAAAAGTGTCCTCAGGATATTTGACTTAACTCTAGATGAATTTTGAATACCTGAAATTTCCATAGCCTTAGGCTAAATAAATATTGGTCAAGCTCTTGTAGAGAAAGCAAATATTCTCTGCACATGTTTCTCTCTATTATGAAACACACTGTTCTATTTCTATTTCAGAGAGACTTATAATCTGTAAATTTCATTAAAATTCCATATATATGAATTATTATTTTAATTCTGGGTTGACTTTAGAAATTATTTTTAGCTAGATGATCTCATTTAGATCTCATATATAGAAGATCTCATTTAGATCTCATATATATATATCATAACACTATGCTATATAGCATAGTGTTAATTCTTGTCATGCCATCTATCCTATGGTTCTGCTAATTCTAAACTCAGGCTTGCCTGAGTGCATTTATTACTCATAAGGTGGCCATAGCTCTGTATTAGTGTTTTAAGTAGACTTCAAATTTATATTTAATTTATATTTAATCACATATTATTTTGGCACTATTGGTGATGATAGAGGATAATCAGTCTTGCTGGACTGACAATAAGTTGGAACTAAAACATAAGGCCAAATCAATGGAACTTGGATATATCAGTTTATTCATGTCATCTGTTCAGTGTACTTTGATTGGAGGTCTATTAATATTAGCTGTAATGCTGCTAGAATGAAACTGTTTTCCCCCTGATTTGCTTGATTATGTATGGAATTATAAACTGTTTTCTTGAGATTTTGATTTCCAATTCATAGTTTTGAGGGGAGAAGTCTAAAAATGTATTGATTCTAGGAAAGGGAAGATGAGAGGATTTGCCAAAAAAACATTAAACTCCAGGAAGTTTGTTAGTTTGTTAGGACTGCTGTAACAAAGCACTGAAGACTGGTGGCTTAAACAACAGAAATCTACTTTCCCACAGTTCCCGAGGCCACAAGTCCGAGATCAAGGTGTTCACAGGTTTGGTTCCTTCTAATGTCTGCCACTGAAGGAGCTGTTCTAGTCCTTCCTTTTTGGCTTATAGATAGTTCTCTCCTCCCTGTTTCTTTATGTACTCTTCCCTCTATGTGTGTCTCTGTGTCCAAATTTCCTCTTATAAGGACATCAGTTGTATTGGATTAAGCCCCATCCTAATAATTTCATTTCAACTTGATTATCTTTGTAAAGATCCTGTGTCCATATAAGGTCACATTCTGAGGTCCTGGGGGTTAGGTCTTTAACGTAGGAATTTTATCAGGAGACATAATTCAACACATAGCAGAAAAGAAAAGTTGAATTTTTGGGGAAAAAATCTGATTTTCTTTTTTTGTCTGGTAGGGCTATACTTGCTATTTGAAGGTACTTTTTAAAATATAAACTTTTTCTCTTGGTATCTGTGGTATATGAGAGGAGATTTATAAGATATGTTTTGGCATAGGACTCAATAGTTCTAATGTGTCTGGTAAAGATAAGATAGGTAGGATTAATAAATAAAGTTAAGTGTTAAATGTAACATGGAATTTTGATAATTTATGCAAGGAAGTTTATCTTTACTTAAAGAATTTTTTTGATAATTTAGTGTAAAATTTGTACCATTTTTACTGTCATTAGCAATGCACGTGTGCCCATTTTATTCCCTTTGATTGTTACAATTTTTAAAAGGCTTTTTTTTCCTCTGATGGAAGCTGATCTATTTGCTCAACAAAAAATATAACATCATAATTTATATAACATGGACCTGCCCATATTGTATCATCAATCACCTATTCAACTTGGACTGTAAGCTTAAAGAACATTATTAATCATTTACTTTATTTCCCATGTTTAATGATAAGGAAATAGATGCCTGAAGCAGAGAAGGGACTTACCAAATGCTATGCAATTAGTAAAAAATGTAGGGCAAGAACCCAAAAATTATAGAATAAAAATTCAACTAATTTTACAACTTTAAATGACCTTTGAGTTCATCAACTCTGTAATTTTCCAGATGAGGGGACTAAGGCTCAGAGAAGTTAAATAATTTGTCACAGTCATACAGTTAGTTCAGTGGTAAAGTAAATACTAAAATTCAAATGTAACTGGTATACTCGTTTCCAAATCAATTTAAGCAAGTTTAGTGTCAAGGGATGTTTTAGGGGCCTTAAGAAGCCTAAGCTTCATCATCCCATCCCCCAAATAACACTAGATATATATAACTGCCAAAAACATTTAAGCAAATGCGTATATAAGTGGGAAAAGTAGGCAGAGTATCTACAATCTTCAGACAGTTGAAGTCATAGCTTAATTTGTAATACTGTTGGAGTAAGTAGCTAGTTATTAGGAAGAAAAATATATCAAAGTTTAAGGATAAGACCCTCTGATTTTCCATCATCTAAATATCCAGCTAGATTGCTGCTCCTTAGCCCCTTCCTGAGCTTTCTACGGAATACACTGATGTCTTTTTTATACCATTCTTGTCAGGGCAGGAAGTCCATTAAATCTAATTATTAATTGTTTTATTGTGGTTTTCCCACTTATTATGGCGCCTTATGTTTTTCCTCATTCAATTTTCACTTATCTTTTAATCTACCCAATTATATTATTAGTGTATTATCTGACATTATTTGAAATCTTTCTTTTCTTTGAGTATATAATCTTATCTCCTTTCATTTTTAATCTTTTGGCATGGCTCCACACCAAATATCTGTAAACATTTTTAAGGCTTCTCTCGCAAGACATGCTCAAACAAACAAGTGAATAAATAAAGTAAAATAATAATGGTGTTAATTTCTAAAAGTATATACCATATACCCTTTAACCTATCGATTCTACATTTTCTTCAAATCATAATGTTAATTTGTAACTGAATGTGTTCTTTATCTTTAGTGGATCCAATTCACGTTTTCCTTTCCCCCTATTCTCTAGAACCAGTTGTTGATCAGTAGATGAAAGGCATTGTGAAATAAGTGCTTACATTCACATCTGAAGTTGTAAGGAATTAAGAAATTATACAATGGTTATATACTGAAAAAGTGATGAAGTCAAAATTCTATAACAAAGAATTTCTCCAGTGTCTCTATCAGTCCCACTATAATGTACTAAAAGCAAAGGCATTAACTAAATGTCTTAGACCTCTTGGGCTGCTATAACAGATATACCGTAGACTGGGTGATTTATAAAAAACAAAAACTTGTTTCTCAGAGATATGTGAGCTGGCAAGTCCAAGCTCAAGGTGCTGATAGATTTGTTGACTGAGATGAGGGCGTGCTTCCTGGTTCATAGACAGCCATCTTTTTACTGTACTCTCACATGGTGAAATGGGAAGGAATTGTTTTGGGGTCTTTTTTATTAGGGCACTAATCCCATTCATGAGGATTCTGCCCTCATGACTAATCACCTTCCAGAGGCCCTACCTCCAACTACCATCATATTGGGGATAAAGTTTCAACCCAAGGATTTTTTTTGGGGGGGGGGACACAAACATTCACTCTAGAGCACTAAAATTAATGGTCATTTTTAGTCTTTATCATTGAAAATTTTACATTATCTGATACTGATTGCTAGTTCCTTCGTGATCCTCTTTACACCATTTGATTCCGTAAAGCATAATCGTGGTTCTGTGCTTGCTTCTTTAACTCCCTTTTCTTTACCCTTCTTTATTTCTTCTTCTATTTTTACCTTTTTCACCAAAATCAATCTAATCTTTGGGATAATCCTCATCAATATTATCTTCTCTAGAAAATGTTTCTTCATTATGATTGAGGATCAAGTTACAAAATCAGTTTAATGTATTGAGACTAAAATTATTTTAATGAACTAGAATAGAGTGTACCTCATACAGTGACTGTTTATTGGAGAGACTTTTGCTTCCCTTATGTGTTTATGTGTATGAAGTTTGTATTGGGTTAAACATAAAGATGTATTTATTACTACAGGATCATGGTCAAAAAAGTTTCAGACACACTTCTCTGTTTAGATTTTCTTTTTGTCAATTTTCTTTTTTTTAATTTTGTAAAGATTTTATTTATTTATTTGAGAGAGAGAGAGCAAGAGAGAGCATGAACAGTGGGGAGGGGCAAAAAGAGAGAGGGAGAAGCAGACTCCTCACTGAGCAGGGAGCCCAATGCAGGGTTCGATCCTGGGACTCAATCCTGGGACTCTGGGATCATGACCTGAGCCAAAGCCAGATGCTTAACCGACTGAGTCACCCAGGGGCCCCATCTGTTTGGCAATTAAAAAAAATATATATATAGCTTTATTTAGATGTAGTTCACATGCCGTAAAATTTATCCTTGTAATTATACAATTCTGTGCTTTTTGGTATGTTCACGGAATTGTGCAACCATCATTATAATCTAAAAGTTAGAATATTTTCATCATCCCCAAAAGAAAAACTATCTGTTAGCAGTCACTCACCCTTTTCCTTCAAATTCCCAATTCCTAGCCAACCATTAATCTATGTTCAGTCGTCTATAGATGTGCCTATCTGGATATTTCATATAAATAGAGTAATATGGTATGTTCTATTCTGTGACTGAATTCTTTTACTTGACACAATCTTTTTAAGATTCATATAAATTATGGCATATGTCAGAACTTCAGTTTTTTTAATTTCAATTTTTCTATCAAAGTCACATAGTATAACTAAAATTATACACTTATAAGACGTTTAATATATTGATGAGGTACAGCAACTACATATATCAAGTTCTAAAACATTTCTGTCACCTACTTCATTTTTTTTTATTGCTAAAAATATCCCTTTGTATGAATATAGCATATTTTGTTTATCTACCCATTAGTTAATGGGCATTTGGGTAGTTTCCATTTTTGGCTATTATGAATATTGCTGCTATGAACATTTCTATACAAGTTTTTGTTAGCAGTCTTTTTTAACTTATGGACTTTGCATATCCTTTGTAATTTAGATGACCATCATTCATATTTCCCCAAGACTGTGGGGAAATATATGTGTTTCAGATTTAAGGGCTAAATAGTTTATGAAACCTTTTTGTACGTAAGGGCTTATCTTAAACTTACCTTTTTCTCTAGCCGCACCAACTTGAATACCAAGACTTTCCCTTTTTCTCCTAATAAGATCATCCCTATCAACTTTGATAGCATCTTATCCTTTCTTCCTGCATCCTGAGAGTGAACAAAATTTACACTAATTTTCACAAGTGTTTTTGAAATGCATCCTCTATTTTCTTTACTAACATTGTCATTTTCTTATCTAGGTCATTACAATTACCATCTTATTATTCTTTCTACCATTTTTTTTTTTCTCTCTAAATTCTCTCAAGTCCATCTTGCTCTTCTCAAGCAGATTATTCTTCCTAATGTGCAGTTATAACCAAATCACAGATATCAATGCTTCCTTTCCGAAGCACTTCCCTACCGCTTCAGGTCTATGCTTCCTTGGTCCTGAGTGTTGATTGATGATAGTACCCTCAGCTAGGAACACCTGATTTGCTCCCTCTGGGCCTGTATTACTTGTAGTGAGACCCCATAGACATTTCTGCCAGTTTTGTGGCTGGACTGGCCCTTGTGGTTTTTATTATGATTCCAGGACACACTTGAGCAAAAACTATCTGGGAACTTCAAAGAACAAGATTTATTGCTCACAGGTCCTAAAGGTACACAGCACACCCAAAGGCCATATAGCGGGACTATAGGTAGAAAAAGAGAAAGAGCATTGATTGACCTGGGGCTCTTCCTTTCTTAGAGTCTAAGAGTGCGGTGTCTAGGATTTTGTTGTTTCACTGTTTATTAGGTAATTTAAAGCATAAGCATGGGAATTAGAATTCTGGAAGGGAGAAGGAGGGTCTCTCAAGTAGTCAGTATCTAAGTACCCAGGGCTCTCTAGAAGAGGGACCTTCATGACTGTGGGAAGCCTAGTTCCTTATCTCTTTGTTTTGTTAATAACTGCCATACAACTGGCAATGTTTATTCAAGATGGATGTCTTTTGAAATGGACACCTCAGCAATTAAAAATTTAATTACAGACACTTGTACTATAATCAAAAAGGGTAATGTAGGGAGCTTACACTATGGCCTGTTATATTTTTCATGGTAACACTTAACAACTAATTGATACAATGTAAATTTATGATTCCTTTTTTTTTCTCCTTCATTCAGAAATTAAGCTCCACGAAGGTAGAGATTTTTGTCTGTTTGCTGCTGTGCTCCAGCTCTTTGGACTATATGCAAGAATCAATAATTATTTGTTGAAATAAGTAAAAACTAAGCCTAGTGCTCTGTTCAACATAACCTAATATATATTTTCATTGGTAAAATATATTATTTCTTATCTTTTACCTGTAAAACTAGACTTCTTGGCAATTTCCTGAATAAACTTATGGTTTCTTACTGTTTATTTAAGTTAAACCAAATGGAGAAATGGGTGAGAATGGAAGAGACTGAGGCTGAGGATTATAAGAAGGGTTGGTCAAAAAGTTCTGAAATCAAGGTTATCTCAAAAGACATCGTTAAGTAGTGAAGATGCAGAAAATGACACAAGATTTGGTCTGAAAGAAAGTCATAAAATCCAAAGGAGATTTACACAGAACTGGAGAACACAGACGTAAGAAACTCCATTTGCAGACATCAAGGCAATTAGAGGCTTCAGACCAGAGGAACCTGGATGTTTTGGGCAGCATGGAGGCAGATAGTTATTTTATTAGATGCCTTTAGGACCCCCAGATGGCTGTCCGTGCCTTTACACCATTCCATCAAGTAGGAATACTGTGTATGTATTTCTTATATTCACTTAAAACCCTAAGTATCAAAACATACTAGATATGCAACTTTGAACACTTATTATGTGCCTGACACTATGCTTGATAATTGATTTAATTCCTATGAAGGAGGTTCAAATTATTATCCTCATTTAATACAGAAGAAAACTACTACTTAAAAAGTTTGAGAAAGTTGCTCATGAATGAATAGTTTTTGGATAAGAACCATAACATTTATATTCATTACATTCATATTCATCTCCCAGAGAATAAAGCTTATTTCTTGGCATATAATAAAACTCACCAGCTGTTTGTTGAATGAATGGTTGAGTAGATAGATAAATAAATTGTATTAACTTACAAATAATAAGAGGTTCACATCAGTTGATTTTTCCCAAAATGAAATGTTTGAGTGTTTTTGAAGATTTTAATAATATTTGTTAGGGAATTTGCGGAAAATCTGTTGGCTTCTTTTAAATCCTTTTTCTTGGCAAAACTTGCTTTAAGAGATTTAATGTTATGGTAAACAAGACCATAAACCATACAAAACACTATAATCATGCAATTCATCACTTTTTCTAAAAGTGCAAACGTTGTTCCAGTGGGTTTACTGTTTCCATACTGGAACTGCTCATAGGACCATAAGTACAAAAGAAAGTTTAGTTCTCAGTAAATCCTATCTGTGCAGTTATTCTTCCTTGTGTCACTTTCTGCTTCACTGAAAACCACAATTTATTCAGCTTCTCGTTGTCTTCTGTTTTGTTTTGTGAATCAATTTATAGCTCAGTCTGACCTTAAGCTTAGAAGTTAAAATTCTTAGTTTACCCAGATGTTGTAATGTGAGAAAAGAAACACGATTTTAAATGTGTATATATTTTTTAAAAGAGCAATTTATGAGACAGAATGAATTATCTTAGAGACTACAGATGAACATGTCTTTAATATGTATTTTGAAAAACACATTATCCAATCTTAGGAAATTTAAGCTATGTAACTGGTGGTATTTATGACAATGTGGTATCTCAAAATACTATAAATTAAGTAATATACCAGCAACTTGTGATTAATAAAAAACTTACTTATGTCACAATCCATTTTCCCCATAAATGGCACTGCATTAATTTATGTCACGGGCAATTACTACAGAGATTTATAATTATTGCAGATGTGAAAGTTCCATGTGTTTTCAAGGTCTCATTCTGTGATATGACCTCATCTTTGAGACCACCCAAACAAAGAAATGCTTTTGATAATCTGACTCTCTAAGCATTTTTATGCAAATGATCATCTTTTACTAAAAATTCAGATTTTTTTTAAGTGCCAGATTCTTAGTGCATTTCTGAAATAAGATTTATGGGTCTTCTGAGTGAAATCATAGGACCAATATTACAGTTATTTATTAGTGCAGAACATTACAGATGTAAAGATCTTTATTTATTCAATAAAAATTGAGCACCAGCTGCATGCTAAGCATAGTATTAGGTATTGGGATCCAGCAGGATCTGTTCTGTCATATTTGAAAAAAAGAATCTCACAAAATAAATATAATGTATGTATTACTTGCATTGGCCCTAATATTTTATAAGTTTGAATTTTTTGGAAAGATTCAGATTTGTTCTAAGTTTTTTCCCAAAAAAGATCCGTTACCTAGTTAAATTGGATTTAATTATTATTTTAGTACACAATTTTAAATATATTTGCATTTATCTTAGTCATGGCTCCATGAATAGAAAACATTTTAATTTCATTTTCAAACTTACAAGTGCCTAAATATATTTCAAACATGGTAGATAGAGTGCACATTGAGTAAGAGTGAATGAGAGAACATATGTATGATTTCTAGTTCTTCCCATCTTCCCACTCTTCCCTTAAGAAAAGACCTTTATATTCATAATATAATGTAAGAGGTTTTTCGGTTTTTTTCTTCCCTACATCGACATTCATATCATATTAAATTTTGTGTCTGTGAATGGAAGTCAAATGATTCTTACTTTTTCATCAATTTACGGGCTCATATAGAATCTCTTTTTGGAGAGACTTTGGAAAAAGAGGCTGTTCAAATGAAATTGATAAATATAAAGAACTTTAAAAGATACCTCTACTGACTTGCATTCAACAAGTGTTGATAAAAAGCCTACTAAATTGTATTCATTATGCTGTGGGCTGGGGCAGATATAAAACATAACCAGAAAAAACATGTTAACTGTGGAAAACTAAATATTCTCATTTTATTATGGAATGATAGTCGATTTCTTTAATAACCACAAATCTCTTTTTATTGAAAATTTACATGGGAGAAAAAAACCCAAAACATTGGCCAAATGATTTTACAAACAAGAAAAATGAAGAACACTGAAAAATACATTTATGGTTATTTTTTAACTTGTTTGTTTGAAGTGCAATATTTTCATTCTGAAGGCAAGTCACTTCTGACATTCAGCCTAACTCTGTTTTATGACTAGGACATTTACAAGTAACTGGTCATCTTAAAAGCATACCTCAAATCAAAACAAGAGAAAGAGTGTGGCTCTGTCAGTTTTAAACCATCAGCAACACTAGGAAAATAATTTTAAAATGCAATATAAAGCAATTGTATGTGTAAATGGATGCATGTGAGTAGGTGGTGATTCTTCTATATATTGAAAAAATAAGCATAAATGGAATAACTACAATAAGGTGTATGTATATATACACAATTGCCATTCATAAATATTTGTCAGTGTATCAATTTAGAAATTAAATAATTAAGTTGAAATTTTAGGTTTTCAATATTAAAGTTGGCAAATGCCTTTTGAACTTACTTTATCAATTTGATGGACAAATTAGCTAAATATGTAGGTACTTTAAGAACAAATATTAAGAAGAGAATCCTGTTTAAAGAATAAGGAAATATATCAACAACAGTCAGCATTAAACAAGCGTCTTGGTCATATTAGAGGATATAATTAAAATTCAGTTTAGTGAATCCAATATGGTCGACAGGAAGATATGTCAACTTAAATAATTTTAGATTTATGTATTTCTAATGATGTATTTATTTCTTGGAGTTAGGCAAATGTCTAGGCATTAAAATGAGCCTTTCATTAAGTATAACTTTCATTTTACCTTGTAATCCTGAAATAATAATTTGGAGCCTTATTAAAATCTACAGAATATCTTTGCTCATATAAACTCTTTTCGAAATAGAGTGGCAAATTTGTATTAGACTACCTCAGTGTAAAATTTATTATTAATATTAGAACACTCCTCTATATTATTTATTAAAGGTTACATATGTTTTTTTATAGCTACTTTCTCAAGAATATTTATTACAGTCTATGCGAATTAAATTGAAGATCTGAAAATCTTCTGGTTACAAATGAGCATATTCTTTTCATCATGTTTGTTTAAATATTCTTACAAAGTGATGTACTTTGATTGAAGTAGGAAAATAAATGCAATTTATCTCTTCATTCATCCTTTTTGAGTGTAAATTGTAGAAAACCATTTGTGAATGTAATCATCCTTTCTGCTCTCTCTTTCAACAATATATTCAAGTAAATGTCTGTTGGTAATAATGCATTTTTAGCTTCTTCTACTAAGAGTTTGAACAAGCATAATAATATTCACATCACAGAGATCTCAGAAGAAGACAGAGAAGAGGACAGAATATTCATTTGAAGACATAATAGCTGAACACTTTACTAATCTGGGGAAGGAAATAGATTTCCACATCCAGGAAGCACAGAGGCCTCCAAAAAAATTCTACCTAAGGATGTCCACACCAAGACACGTGCTAATCAAAATGGCAAAAAGTAGTGATAAAGAAAAAAAATAATAAAGAAGTAAGAGACATAGAAGGGAAACCCCATAAAGCTATTAGCAGATTTTTCAGGAGAAACTTTGCATGCCAGAAGAGAGTGGCATGATATATTCAAAGCTTTGAAAGGGATACAATCTTGCATCCAAGAATATTCTATCCAGCAAGGCTGTCATTCAAAATAGAAGGAGAGAGAAAGTTTCTCAGACAAACAAAAACTAAAGGAGTTCATAACCACTAAACAAGCCCTGTAAGAAATATTAAAGGGGAGTCATTGAGTGGAAAGGAAAGACTATAAAAGAGAGTATGGAAAGTAAAAGCACAAAAGGAGTAAAAATAAATATTTCTGCAAAAATCAGCTAAGGGATTCATAAAATAAAAAGATGTAAAATATGACACCATATATCTAAAACATTGCAGGGGAGAGAAGGAAAGAATGTCTTTAAACTTAAGGAACCATCAACTTAGTATACATTGCTATATACAAAAGATGTTATAAAAACTTAATGGTAACCACAAATCAAAAACCAATGATAGATATGCAAAGAATAAAGAGAAAGGAATTCCAAGTATATGACTAAAGAAAGCCAACAAACCATGAAAGAAAGCAAGAGAAAAGAGGATCGGAGAAAATCTATAGAAATGACAAAATAAGTAACAAATTGCAATAAATACATACCTATCAATAAGTACTTTGAATGTAAATGGACTAAATGCTACAATAAATAAAAATATAGGGTGATAAGAATGGTTTAAAAAACAAGAGCCATCTATCTATTTGCTTCTTCCAGGAGAATCAATTCAGGGGTTCCTGGGTGGCTCAGTGTGTTAAGCATCTGACTCTTGGTTTTAGCTCAGATCATGATCTCAGTGTCGTGATATCAAACTGCCTCTCAGGCTCTGTATGCAAAATGCAATCTGCTTGAGATTCTCTCTCTCCCTCTCCCTCCCCCTCTGCCCTTCCCCTTATTGTCACTTGCTCTCTCTCTCTCAAATAAATAAATAAATAAACTCTTAATAAGAAAGAGAGAGAGAGAGATTCATTTCACACATAAAGACACCGGCATATTGAAAGTGTGGGTAAAGAGAAACACTTATCATGAAACTGTATATCAAAAGAAAGCTGGGGTAGCAATACTTACATTGGACAAAATGGACTTTAAAACAAAGACTGTAACAAAAGACAAGGCTACTCTATAATAATAATAAAGAGGACAACCCAACAAAAGGATATAACAATTGTAAATACTGGGGCGCCTGGGTGGCTCAGCCATTAAGCGTCTGCCTTTGGCTCAGGCGTGATCCCAGGGTCCTGGGATCAAGCCCCGTGTCAGGCTCCCTGCTCAGCGTGAAGTCTGCTTCTCCCTCTCCCACTCCCCCTGCTGTGTTCCCTCTCTCGCTGTGTCTCTCTCTGTCAAATAAATAAAATCTTAAAAAAAAAAATGTAAATACTTATGCACCCAAAATGGGAGCACTCAAATACATAAAACAATAATAAACATAAAAGAAATTATTGATAATAATACAATATTAGGAGGGGACTTCAACACCCCACTTATATCAGTGGATAGATCATTCAAACATAAGGGCAACAAGGAAACCATGGCTTTGAATGACACACTGGACCAGATGGATTTAACAGAAATTCAGAACATTCCTTCCTAAAGCAGGAAAATACACATTCTTTTCAAGGGCACATGGAACTTTCTCCAGGATAGATCACATATTAGGTCACAAATCAAATCTCAACAAATTCAAAAAAATTGAAACCATGCCATTTATCTTTTCTGACTAAAATGCTATGAAACTAGAAATCGACCACAAGAAAAAAATCTGGAAAGAGAACAAATACATAGAGGTTAAATAACATGCTGCTAAACAATGAATGAGTCAACCAAGGAATTGAAGAAGAAATAAAAAATTACATGGAAACAAATGAAAATCAAAACACATTGGTTCAAAATCTCTGGGATGCAACAAAAGTGGTTTTTAGAGGGAAGTTTGTAGCAATACAGGCCTACCTCAAGAAGCAAGAACAACCTTAAATAAACAACTTAACTTTACACCTAAATGAACAGGAAAAAGAAAAACAAACAAAACCCAAACCCAGCAAAAGGAAGGAAGTAATAAAGATTAGAGCTGAAATAAATAATGTAAAAACTAAACAAACCAAAACCAAAACAAACAAACAACAAAACAGAACAATGAAACCAGATGCTATTTCTTTGAAAAGATCAACAAAACTGATAAACTCTAGCAGGACTCCTTAAAAAAAGAGAGAGAGAGAGAGGACTCAAGCAAAATCATTAATAATGGAGGAGGAAAAACAACACCACAGAAATACAAATAATTCTAACAATATTATGAAAACCTATATACCAACAAATTGGGTAACTCAAAAGAAATGGAAAAATTCCTAGAAACATATAAACTACCAAAACTAAAGAAGAAAGAAATGGAAAATTTGAAGAGACTGAAGAGCAAGGAGATTGAATCGGTAATCAAAAATACCCAAAAAACAAAAGTTCAGGACCAGGTGGTTTCACAGGCAAACTCTGTCAAACATTTAAAGAGTCAATACAAATTTTTCTCAAACTATTCCAAAAAATACAAGAGGAAGGAAAACTTTCAAATTCATTCTGTGAGGCCAGTATCACCCTGATGCCAAAGCCATATAATGACACCACAAATGAAAACAACTACAGGCCAATATCTATCATGAATGCAGGTGCAGAAATCCTTAACAAAATATTAGCTAATAGAATCCAATAATACATTTAAAAAAAATCATGCAACATGATCAAGTGGGCTTTATTCCCAGGATACAATAGAGTGGTTCAATATTCACAAAAAAATCAGTGTGATGTGTCACATCAATAAGAGAAATAATAAAAACCATATGATCATTTTAATAGATGCAGGAAAGAGCATTTGATAAAGTACCGCATCCATTCATGATAAAAACTCTCTGCAAATTAGAGAGGAACATATTTCAACATAATAAAGGCTTTATATGAAAAACCCACAGCCAACATAATATTCAAAGGTGAAAAACTGAGAGCTTGTCCTCTAATGTCAGGAACATGACAAGGATGTTCACCCTCACCACTTCTATTCACCATAGTACTGGAAGGCCTAGCCACAACAATTAGACAACATAAAGAAATAAAAGGCATTCAAATTGATAAGGAAGAAGTAAAATTCTCACCATTTGCAGATGAAATGATAGTATGCATACAAATCCTGAAAACTCCACCCAAAAACTGCTAGAACCAATAAATGAATTAAGTAAAGTTGCAGGATACAAAATCAACGTATAGAAATCTGTTGCATTCTAACACACTAATAATGAAGTAACAAAGAGAAATTAAGAAAATTATCCCATATACAATTGCACCAAAACAATAAAATATCTATGAATAAACTTAACCAAAGAGGTAAAAGACCTGTACTCTGAAAACTATAAAACTGTGATGAAAGAAATTCAAGATGACACAAAAAAATAGAAAGGCATTCCATGCTCATGGGTTGGAAGAATAGATACTGTTAAAATGTCACTACCCAAAACAATCTACAGATTAAATGCAATCCCTGTCAAAACACCAACAGCATTTTTCACAGAGCTAGAACAAACAGTCCTAAGATTTGTGTGGAACCACAAAAGACCTCGAATAGCCAGTGCAGTCTTGAAAATGATAAACACATCTGGAGGTATCATAATTCCAGACTTCAAGTTATATTGCAAAGTGGTAGTAATTAAAACCGTATGGTACTGACATAAAAATAGACACATAGATTAATAGAATAGAACTGAAAGCCTGGAAATAAACCCACAGATATATGGTCGATAAATCTTCAACAAATGGCTTTGGGAAAACTGGAGAGCAACATGTGAAAGAATGAAACTGGACCACTTTCTTTCACCATACACAAAAATGTACTCAAAGTGGATTAAAGATCTAAATGGAGACCTGAAGCCATAAAAATCCTTGAAGAGAGCATAGGCAGTAATGTCTCTGACATTGGCCATAGCAAATTTTTCTATATATGTTTCCTGAGGCAGGGGAAATAAAAGCAGCAAATAACTGTTGGGACTACATCAAAATGGAAAATTTCTGCACAGCCAAGGAAACAATCAACAGTATTAAAAGGGAGAATATATTTGCAAATGAAGGGTTTGTATCAATAAAGGGTTAGTATCCAAAATATGTAAAGAATTAATACAACTCAATATTCTTAAAAACAATCCAATCATGGGCAGAAGACATGCACAGATATTTTTCCAAGGAAAGCATCCAGATGGCCAACAGACATATGAAAAGATGTTCAACATCACTCATCATCAAGGAAATGCAAATCAACACTACAATGAGATATCACCTCACACCTGTCAGAATGGCTGAAATAAAAAACACAACAAGCAACAAGTATTGGTGAGGATGTGGAGGAAAAGGAACCCTCATGCACTCTTGGTGAGAATGCAAACTGGTGCAGCCACTGTAGAAAACAGTATGGGAGGTTCTCAAAACAAAATTAAAAAATAAAATAAAAAATAAAAACAGAAATACTCTACAATGCAGGAATCGAACTATTGGGTATTTACCCAAAAAATACAAAAACAATAATTCAAAGATATACATGCACCCCTATGTTTATTGAAACATTATTTACAATAGCCAGACTATGGAAGTAGCCTGTGTCCATCAATAGATGGAATGGATAAAGAAGAAGTGATATCCATATATCACTTCTTGATATATATAACATATATATAATATATAATATATATGATGGAATATTATTTAGCCATAAAAATGAATGCAGTCTTACCATTTGTAACAATATGGATAGAGTTAGAGAGTGTAATGCTAAGCAAAATAAGATAAAAACAAATACTATATGATCTCACTCATTTATGAAATTAAAAAAAAAAAAAGCAAAAAGAGAGAGAGAGGGAGGGAGAAATAAACTAGCAAACAGACTCTTAACTATAGAGAACAGAGTGATGGTTACCAGAGAGGAAGTGGGTGGAGGGGATGGAGGAAATAGGGGATGTGGATTAAAGAGTACATTTTTCCTATTGAACCAACGTAAGATAAAGAAAAAGAAGAAAAGAGTTTGAGCAAGACTTAATGAGATCATTCATTTTCAATACCATAGAGCATTATGAGATTTTAAACTTATGTTTTAGTAATTTTAAAAATACTCTTGTTAAAATTATTTTGGACACTCTCAACTTTCTTGGGTACACCAGAGATAGACATGTTGTTCAACCTGGTGAAACTTCTATTTTCTCTCAGAGTATCATATTTTGATTGTTTGTTTTCCCCATCATACTTCTGGTGGTTATTAGGGGATTATTTAATTATTTGTGCATTTGTTTTTAATGTTTACCCCTTGCCCCATCTATTGTAAATTCCATGAGGTCATGAAACAATGTTTTACTGACCATTGGATATCCACAACGTGAAACAATGTCTGGCACTTCAATTTATATTTGTCAATTTATGTTTGTTGGGTGAAGAAATGAAGTTAATCATTTATGTGGAGAATTGATATTGATCATCGAAGCATGGCAAAAGATGTGTTTTTCAACCACCACTTTGAAAATTTCTGTTTATTTCACAATTTATTTGTTTAATTATTTGAGGAAACAGTGGGGTAGATGTTTGTAACTTTGATTTTAACCAATTTCAAGACACTTGCCTTGTGTCCCTGAAAATGAATTCTATAAATACTTTCTATTAAATTTTTTTGTAGGTGGGAAAATGTGTTGTACAAACCTTAATGGTTTATTTTGTGGTTGAGATGGACAAATACACTAGAGTGCTCTACGTGCCCTATGGCATTTCATGACAATTTTCTTACATATACAAAGAATCCCTGGTCTAGCTTTTATTACCTATTTCCTGTGATTTTTTTTTTTAATGTGGTTTGGAATTCAGTTTGGATGTTAAGTGTATGAGCGGTTTTTCTGCTTTTCAGAATATTTATATTGTTTTTTATTGTTGTCAAAAAGAAAATAAAAATCTATGTATTCGGAATTTTTTTTGGTGCTTTTGTCTCAAAGCTAGGGGTGGCAGGTGAAAATTCATTTTTGAACTAGCACGAAAGATTTCACTTTCACTCAGAAGATTTTTGCTAATGTCCAGAATTATCCAATGGGTGCTGTTTTCTATTTTGTTGTTTGTTTTGCCTAGCATTTGTAGTTTCATTTTGGCTGGCCTTTTTCTCATTCTGATTGTTTTTATCTGCTTTGGAAGGAAAATTGTCATCGGTGTTTATGAAAGAAAAAAAAATAGCTGGCTACTCTTCCTATCCCACATTTCAAGTATTTGGCAAATATCTGGACTTTCATAGGTTGAGGGGTTTGGTTGGTCAGTACATTTCCTCATTTACTGCTAATGACTAAATATTTAGAGATCCCCAGTCTTTAAAAGCCAGAATTTACTTTTAGTATTTAGTGTTAGTCAACTTCTTAATGAAAATGTATTTGTTTGAGAACATTGCTAATAAAAGTTTTCACTTGGAATAAAATAAAGGATAAGCATTTCATTTTGCAAGCAGCATAGTCAGTTTACAAATATTCCTAACAAGTACATTCCAGTGGAATGAATGTTAAACAGAGACGGAACTTCGGTTAGAAAACGTAACAATGTGGAGATAATGGATTTGGTCAGGCTCTTTATGGCTATGTATATTGTTCTACTTGCAGATGGCTTACATTGGTACTAACAGCTCCACACTGATTGGGTTAGTGTATATGTTAAAGCTGTTGTAGAGCTTGTGTATAAAGGATTTATAAACACTGTTGTATGTTTTTTTGTGTTGAAGATTACCAAAGAGGTTATTACAAGGTCTCTTCTGCAGAGGATTTGTGCTGCTGAGTTAGAAAGAAATGTCTTAGTATTACTCCTCTTTAGGATAAAACAAACAAACAAAAATGATAAGCTACTGAAAGCTCTTTATCCTTTCCAGTGAATATTGTGTGTGGTGGGGTGGGGATGAGGGAAAGAATGTAAGTGCTGCTTGTGTATTTCTGAGTGGTGTGTGCTGTGCAGTAGAGCATTTATTCACTCTTTAGCAATTTCTTTCCTTCAAAATCAAGTTTTGTTTTGTTTTAATCTGTGACACCACTGTTTATTCAAAACTTAAATTTATCCTTCAGTAAATTTCCCATGTGTTTCTTTTGTTAGAATCTGTAGGACTGTAGGGATACCTGCGTGGCTTAGCTAGTTAGGTCTCTGCCTTTGGCTCAGGTCATGATCCCAGGGTCTTGGGATCAAGTCCCACATCTGGCTCCTTGGTCCTCGGGGAGCCTGCTGCTCGCTCCCCCTGTTTGTGCACTCTCTCTCTCTCTGACAAATAAAAAATAAAATCAGAAAAAAAGAGAGAGAAAAGAAGAGAATCTGTAGGACCATAGGTTTCCTTGGTTGTACTATAAGAATAACATAAACCTTAAATTTGTTGATTTGAAATAAAGAACATACATAATTATACACTGCAATATAAGTAAAATTACTACATTTGAAAATTAATGCCACATTTTAAAATTAGTGATTTTTCATCTTATTGCAGATTTTTACATAAAGAAAATTTCTCATACTAATTTTTATGATATAATATCCAAGTGTTAGGAAAGAATTTCTTAAAATTGTCAGAATTGTAATAATATTTTATGGTATTTAAAAATAAAACAAAACAAAAAAAACCTTGCCAGGCATAATAAATGGAATATTTAACTTACATTTCATATTCAGGAATTAGACTTAATGTCATAAAGGACTGACAATCCATAAAATTGTATCATTTATTGCTAGTGTGATATTCTAATAATACCTTATGCATTTCCCAAGAGAAGCCCCCTTCCTTTGTTTTCTCTGTGTGACACACAAGGAGGCTCATTGTGTCTCTTACCTACATAACTTTCTAGTTCATGCCTCCCATTCACTTTTGGCTAAGTTGCAGTTTTCTGGTATACTAAATGGGGATGATAATGTTGCCAAGCTTTTATTGTTTGGGTTTGAAATAAAATGGTACTTTTAAAGCACTACCACATGGAAATCACACCATAGATGTTAGCAGTTATCATCATCATCTCACCGTAACAGCTTATCACAGTATCTTCCTCATTAATTCCAGACTTATCTTTCTCTCTACTATCTAATATCTTTCACTGTTCGAATAATCTATTGACTAATGCTTTTTAAGATTAATTTTATTAATATTATTATGGTATTATATTATGTTGTAATCTTACAATGTCCTATATAATTTGTACTATATTCTGAATCTGATTGTAATGGTCTTTCTGATTTGACTACTGCTTAGTTCTGTCTGCCATCTGCTCCCGATTCTCTTTGTGAATATCTTTTTCCCCCCAGCTTTATTGATATTTAATTGACATATAATATTGTGTAAGTTTAAGGTGTACAGTGTTTTGATTTGATGCACGTATGTATTGTAAAATGATTACCACAGTAGGGTTTGTTAACATCTCCAAAACCTCACATAATTGCCATTTATTTTTGTGGTAAGAGCATTTAAGATCTACTCATTTAGTAACTTCTAAGTATATAATTCAGTATTGTTAACTATAATCACTCTGTTGTACCCTAGACCCCCAGAAGTTACCCATCTTATAATTGAACATTTATACCCTTTGACCAATCCTACCATTTTTCACCCCATTTCCTGGCAACCACTATTCTCCCCTCTGTTTCTATGAGTTTGGCTTTTTCAGATTCCACGTATAAGTGATATCATACAGTATTTGTCTTTTTTCTGTCCTGTCTTATTTCACTAGCACAATACACTCAAGATCCATCCATGTTGTCATAAATGGCAGGATTTCCTTCTTTCACATGACTGAGTAATATTTCATTATGTGTGTATGCACACAATGAATGATCAATATACATTGAAAATTACATATATATATATACATTGATCAATATACATTGAAAATTATATATATATACATTGATCAATATACATTGAAAATTATATATATGCCAATCTTCTTTATCCATTTATCCATTAATAGACGTGTAGAGTGTTTCCGTGTGTTGTCTATTGAATAGTAATGCTGCAATGAACATGAAAATGCAGGTATTTCTTTGAGATCCTCTCTCGGAACTCTGAATATATCTTTCTTTGCTCAGAATTTCTGCCTAGAATATTTTACCATTTGTTCTCCTATATTCATATATTGTTTCATGTTTAATGGCCAGCTCAAGTTTCCTACCTTCAAAAAATCTTTTTTAATCACCCATGCATATGTTTATCACTCCATAATTTTTTAATCTGTTCTATATAATTTATTGTGTTTTATAACATTTTAAGCCTTACGTAGGATGCACATTCTCTAACTACAAGCTTCTGAAGCCCCATGGAGACACTTAGGAAGATTCTCAGTACTTTTGCTCTGAATCATTCCATCTGCCCTACCCTGCTCCAGACTTTTACTCTTCTGATCTTGTTGTCAGTGTCCTGTCACCCTTTGTTTTTAGTAATGGTGGATTCCGTCTCTTGGTTTTTGGGACTTTGCCACACTCACATTATTAATCAGTGTTCTCCAGATAGTTTTTGAACTATATAGATGAGGAATAAAACTCCTAAAACAATCAAGTCTTATGAATCACAATTATCCATATATATAGGATATATATATAGGGATATATATATAGGGGTATATATATATAGGGATATATATAAAGATATAGTTATATATTAATATAAAGAGATTTATTATGAGGGATTGGCTCATGTAATTATGGAGGCCGAGAAGTCCAATGATTTGCTGTTTGCAAGCTGGAGTCACAGAAGAGCCAGTGACATAGTTCCAGTCCAAACTTGAAGGCCTGATAATCCAGGGAGGCTGTGTTGTGAGTCTCAGTCTGAGTTCAGAGGCCTGAGGTCTGGAGAGCCGCTGGTGTCAATCCTAGTCCATGTCCCGCGTCTTGAGAACCAGAAGCACCAATGTCAGAGGGCTACAGAAGGTGGATCTACCAGTTCAAGCACAGAGCAAATTCATACTTCTGCCTTTTTGTTCTATTTGAGCCCTCAGGAGATGGAAGATACCCACCTAAATCGGTGAGGGTGAGGTTGATCTTCTTTATTAGTGTACGGAATCAAATGCTCTTTTCCAGAGACACCCTCACAGACATACCCAGAAATTATATTTTACCAGTTACCTGGGCATCCTTTAGCCCTGTGAAGTTGACACATAAAATTGATCATCACATGCATGAATTTTTACCATCTTCTTGATTTTATTTGATAACTCTGAAGCTCCTTCTGCCAGATTTTGGAATCCCATTCTGAAAAGAACCACTCCTAGGTCTGAGATAATCCCTAGTGTGGAGGGAAAATTTAAACAATATCCATGGCTTACATTAATAACTCCCAGCAGCCACATTGTAGGTGATCAGTATACATTGAAAATTATATTAGCATATCTTCTTTATTTCTTTTGAATTTTATAATTGTGTTTACTGAATTTTTGTTTATCTTGAAATTATAAATTGTACTCTTAACATTTTGAAGAGCCAGTTTTGAGTTTTTGACATTTAGAAAAAATTAGGATAATTGTGATACATGAAATTTGAAACAGTTTTAGAAATTTTATCCCTCATGAATATCATTGAAAGGTAGTGTAGAATATAATTTTATTGACTGTTGAAAAGTTAAAACAAGAAGATATAAATTCATTTATTCAAATACTTGCTACATTTTTATACATTCTGTGAGTGGACAATTTCCCTTGAAGGCCACCATTTTTGTATAGACACCTTCAAAAAACAAGATTAATATTACCTTCATGCTGAAGCTCCATAAGTCAAAAGGAAAGCTCAGCATTAACTGTTTTATGATTTCCACTCATTAGTACTTTTTTCCCTGTAATTTCAGAAATTTTTACTTTCATGGTTTTGGGGTTTTTATTTTTTCGATTTATTTTATTTTGTTTTGTTTTTTTGCCTTCAGAACATAATTGCCTTTGGTTATTCCTTTAGGGTATCAGCTTTATTTGTGTTACACTTTATTAAGTACTATAATATTTAAATTATATGTAGTTTTTGCTGAAATAGAGAGGTTGAAATTCAGTGTATTAGAGGCTTACTGGTAGCAGATGTACTTTTAAAAGAAAGTAGATGATAGGTTGATATTTCATTGGGTTTTAAATGTTATTTTTGCTGCCAAATATTTTGGACTCGATTTTCAGAGCACATTTTTTAAAACTTGGATAAGTGTGCTGGCATGTAAAATGGCACAGAGGAAATACACATATTTAAGAAAATTATGTCATAGGCTCTGCTGAAACTTAAAATTGGGAATATATGCTTTTTGGCAGCATTTAAGTAATGAAGTATTTTTTAAAGTCATTAGCAATAAGTAGAAACTAGCCCACTTCCAGATATTTGTGTCCCTCTCTATAATTAAGAAATGCCTTTAAAATTGTTGGCCTTGATTTACAAATAGTTTTACTTCTTTCTTATAAGAAATCAGATCTCTTTCCTTTTCATTTTAAGTTTTCAAAAAGAGCTCCTATTTCTTCTCTTATGATTATTTGCATGCAGGAAAAAAATGTTTTTAGCAACTATTAGTAATCATTTTTCAGTGCTGAAGACTGTGTATATTTCTTTATATTTGCATATAAATTAAATGATAAAATAATATAATAAATTATATATATATGTATATATGTATAAAATCTGGTGGCTTAAGTGATATTTGAGCAAAGAGATGGTAATATTAGACTGACTATATGGGTCATTTATAATATTTTCTTTTATTGATTTGGTAATTCTTTAATATCTGTGTACAGGTTTCAGTGTCCACCTTTTAAACATTTCTTCAGTGGCTTGAAACAAAACGTTTTTTATCTCCCATGGTTTCTTTAGGTTAAGAATCTGGGAGTAGTTTAAGTAGTTGATCTGGCTCAGGGCCTCTCACAGAGTTGTATTTACTCAAAGGAAGGCTTTTGGTATTTGGAGCATCAGCAGCTAAGGTTCCTTAGTTGCCTGCCTTACTTGGCTGTCAGAAGAGGGCTCAGTTCTTTACCTGGATCTTTCCATTGGGCGGGTCCAGTGGTCTCTAGTGATTGGCTTTGCACAGAATGAGTGATCAAGAGAGAGGCTGAAGCTGGCAATGTCTTGTTAATGAAGTACACTTGGAAATCACACACCCTCATTAGTAGCACATTACGTACATTAGAAGTGAGTACCTATGTAAAGTTCACATTCAAGGAGAAAGTGAATAAACTTGAAAGACTAACAAAGAGTGAACATATTTGAAAACTGCCATAAGAAGCTCTTTAATAAAACCTGTACTCCCTCCCTAGGGTATCTTATCTACTGCTCTAGTTTTAGGTATTACCTTACAATTTCCAAATTTATAAAGATCTCTTTTCTGAGTCATTAACCTGTATTCAACTTCCTACCAGATTTTTTTCATGACACTATAATGTAGCCAGTTGCTTATGCCAGCAGCACAGTAGTTATTTTTGCTACCCTCCCTTCTACCCTTCATGTTCAGCTAATCACCAAATCATGCAATTTTTTTTGTTCCTAAATATAGATCAAATCTGTTCCCTGTCATTATTCATTTAAAGCGATCATTTTGTCCTTACTGCTAAAACGTGGCCTTCTATTTTGCATTCCCTTATCCACTCTTTAAAAAAAAAATTCTTTAACAGATTTTAATTTTACTTAAATACACAGAATTTGGGTTAAAGTAAAAGGCAAGGGAATGGAAAATAAACACAAATATAAGCTGTTTTGTTAATATTTTTGTATTCACAACAAGCAAACATATAGAACAGGCTGAAGATTTCAGTCTCTGCTAAATGGAGATTAGGCTACAGGTTTTATTTTTTGAGTGAATTTTTGAATATGTGGAATAATACATGGAAAAATGAGATTTGAGCAGGGCACTGAGGGCTTGGCCCAAGGAGATGGGTGTGCACACACACGTGTGCACACATATGCTTGGTTCATCTGTCCTATAACCAAGTTTCCATACCGTCAAAGCAGTTGTTTAGTGGTAAGCAGGTTAGTCGGTTTAATCAAATTCTTCCTTAAATAGATGCAGAGCCCCTCTCTATCTGACCCAGTAACGAGCTCCTCCAACATTTCTTCAGTGGCCACTGATACTCCAACTTCTGCATTCATTCTTTCCTTTATAGATCCTCCCTGCACTACTTCATGTCCTTCCCATGTTTCCAGCCTATATTCACTCCTGAATCCAACTGAGAGTTGAAGATTTATTTATTTATTTATTTGAGAGAGAGAGGGAGAGAATGGGGGGCGGGGTGGGAGAGAGAGAGAGAACGCATGCACGTGTGCTTGCACAAGCCGGATGGTTGAGGGAGAGGGAGGGAGAGAATCTCAAGCAGACTCTACACAGAGGGTGGAGCTGCACTCAGGGCTCCATCTCACCACCCTGAGATCACAACCTGAGCCCAAACCAAGAGTCCCACGCTTAACCGGCTGGGCCACCCAGGTGCCCCAGCAGTTGAACATTTTTGAATATTATCCTGACTCCTTAAATTCAACATGTTTAAAATGTAATAAATTATACTGTGTTATGCTCTGAATCCGGTAACTGGAGCTGCTTGCCTATATGTCTATGTTTACTGTTAATCTTATTGATTATCCTTTGTCTTAAAATCCTGTATCTCAACTACCACTCCCTTCTTTGAAAACTCCCCTCCAATGCCCTAGGTTTATTCTAGCAGGTCTCTGAGGTCCTAGGGGTCCACAAAGAATCATGTGACTTGTGTTTGGTCACCAGCTTTTAGCCTCTGCCTCCACTCCCACCTCCCATCCCTAGACTGGTGTCTTTGTTATCATCATCCACAATTCACCAAGGACTTAAGGCGTTTTGAGTCAGATGTTACCAGGCAGGCTTAACAGTAGGAGAGAGAGCCCAAAGAAGATAAAGAAGGGGTTTCAGGGGCGCCTGGGTGGCTCAGTCGTTAAGCGTCTGCCTTCGGCTCAGGGTGTGATACCAGCATTCTGGGATCGAGCCCCGTATCAGGCTCTTCCGCTGGGAGCCTGCTTCTTCCTCTCCCACTCCCCCTGCCTGTGTTCCCTCTCTCGCTGGCCATCTCTCTCTCTGTCAAATAAATAAATAAAATCTTAAAAAAAAAAAAAGGGAGTTTCAACAACAGAGTGGCTGAGGCCTCAGAAAAGAAAACATGAAAGTGATTTGGCTGAAATAAGTGAGCAAGAACAGGGAGCTTTTTCTCGTGATATTTCACCCTTGGTCAGGAGTACTTTTCATTAGATATGTGCTTGCCATGGAACCTGGGCATTTGCTGGGGCTCTGGCCATCTTTCGCAGAGAAGCTTCATTTCATCCATGCCTCCTTAGTCCCATGGTCAGGGGATAGTTCCTTAGTGCGGCATCCTACCCAGCTGCCAGATTTTACATCTCAGTTTTTCCAATTTATTCAGCTAATACCTATTACACATCTAATGATGTTATAACAGATTAACTCTGTTCCTTGTTATAACAGATTAACTCATGGAATAAAAGTGAGAAGGAGTTCAAGAATACGCCTTCTTTGCCCCCAAATTATTTTCCCACAGCCACTTCCCAATGGCCAATGCAATATTACCCTAACACAATATGTAATAGACAGTCTCACGGCCTATCCTGCGTTTGAATTGTTGACATCTCCCATGTCTCAGTCTTTTTCTCTACTAAGCAAAATCTCTCCATTGTTAGCACGATAACTGAATGGTTAAAAACAAAAAAACAAAACCTTTTAACTTAAACATATTTTTTTCCGTTGGACTTTGGTTGCTGATTAAAGCATTTAGCAATATAATTAAAAGTAATTTAAATAGCTAATTAGATAATGTTATAGTTTCCAGTAATACATTCCTTTAAACAAAGCATCCATCATTTAGGAGTGCAATTTATCATTGGGTTACTGATACAAATGCAATTATATGTTAAATGGAAGAAAACATCCACAAATCAAGTCCGGCTCTCTGTAAAAATTGCCATATACATAACTTCTGCGTCATTCTTACAGGGTCAAAAGAGATACATGGGAAATTTTGGCCTCCACATTTTAGTTGACTTTGCAACTGTTGAGTGTCTGGTTCTAAATCATATTTTTGACAGTTAAGAACCAGAATAAAGCTTTCTCTGCATACGCATGTTTTGACAAAAATTGACTGATGAATTTAATTAACTAAATTGTCCACTTAGTCCAACAAATGCTTTAACTGTATGGTTTGCTTATTTGTTTTGTTTCCTTGTTAAATTAACTTGTTTTTTTAACTTAATTTAACTTAATCGTTTAAGTTAAAATATAGCCAGATCACTCCAACGTTTAAAAGCAGTTTCAGTGTTACTTTTAAAATAGTTACACCAAAGTTAAGAAACAAATTGCCTTTTAGCAAATGCTAAAAAATTTCCTGGAAAATTCTGATTTCAAAAACCTTTTATTAAAACCCAAAATAAAAACCAAAGAAACAAAAAAAAAACCTATGATTCCATACCTAAGTCATGAAACTGGATCCCCAAATTTGAATATTTTTATTATTCAATGATTCCATTACTTAAAGTACTAAATACATTAATGAAAATGTCTTTATCCTTGAAAACTGAAATCTCACCTTTTTTTTTTTTTTTTAGAAACTTCACTATTAAAAAGGATGTCATGTTTAAACAACCATCTAATTTCAGGATGATAGATAAACAAGCATATTTTATTTTATTTTAGGAAAAATAGAGATGCATATTTCAGAAATTCAGTATATCTCTATTGTGGGAATACCCTGTCAAAATGTTGATTCAAGAGCAAACTTTAAAAATAATGTTACAACCAACCTCTAATAATGTTAACTCTCTGATGAATGCTATGGATGTGCTAGATTCTTCTGTGTCTGTGTGTGTGTGTGTGTGAGAGAGAGAGACAGAGACAGAGACAGAGACAGCAAACAAGAAGATGTTGAATAACAACCAGAATGAAATTACCTGTACGCCTGCTTGAAGACTTTAAGGGACCTGCTCACAAGTTATGCATGCGGTATATGGTACAGCAGCTTTTCTGAAGCATTATAGAATGACGTAAAAACTAATGTTCTTTTCAATTTTGAAATAATTGTATGGTTTCACAAGCCAAATCAATATAGTTCTTAAAAGATTATGTATGTATGTATTTGAGAGAGAGTGAGCGAGAGAGCATGAGCATGAGCAGGGGCAGAGGGAGAGGGAGAAGGAGGCTTCCCGCTGAGCAGGGAGCCCCATGTGCGGCTCTATACCAGGACTCCGGGATCATGACTCTATCGAAGGCAGAGGCTTAACCGACTGAGCCACCCAGGGGCCCCCCAAATCAATATTTCTTTTAAGTTTCAAGTGAAAATACTCATAGCAATAAAATATCCCTTTCTCTACCTCCACTCATTGTTTTTCTCCTGCCTTCTTTTGTTTTCACATTTCATGCTTTGTAAAAAAACCACACGAAAAGCTGCATATATTTATTTAAATACATATTTCTATATATGTACATATTAGTGAATTAATCAAATATTAATGCATATTTATAGCTATCATGTATGTAACTCTTTAATTATTTCTATTATGTGGAAATCAACTTATTAGATGATTGGTAAACACTTGATTTAGAATTTCAGTTATATGCTTTTAAATTAAACATTCGACTTTCTTCCAATAATGTACTGATTACGTTCACAATCTTGGAGTGGGAAACGTAAACTTGACATGAAAAGATGGGTAATTCCCTATGTAAAAATGAGATATATATGTTCAGCAAACATCTAAAATCAAACAACTAAAAGAAAATATGTGCCACAAATATAAAGGACCATTTTTTAAAATTTTCTTGTTATACAAAGAACTTTTACAATAGCGAACCATGTATAAATGTGAGCAATCAATTCATAAATAAAAGGAATGTGAGAGGTTGATAAACATGAAAATATATTCCATTATACAAATAGAATACTGAAAAATTTGAAAAAAGAATATTGTATCTTTTTGTCTACTGCATTGGCAAAAGTTAAAGGAATTGGTAATACGTCGTTTTGAAATGAAAAGTGCTGGTGTTAGAACCATGCGTGTTTATTCAGTTTTTTGGATGTCTAGTTGTTGATTTTTGCCATACTTGAAATATATTTCCCCTTTGATCCATCGATTTCATTTATAAAAATATACATAAAATATATTTGGATAATTATATTTTTTCTAAAATATAATAGCTAAGGAACACAAATATGTTCTTACTTCTTTACAGTATTATGACAAAAACACATGGACATTCCCAAATGCCCATCAACATAAGATCAATTATATAATGTTTATAGGTATATAAAATGCAGCCATTAAAAATGAGGACTATAATACAGAAATGAAAATGGATGTGCATTAAAATAATAAAATAAATCAAGGTATCAAACAACATGTGTAGTGTAATACTACCTGAATAAAATATAAAGAAGGGTAGGAGGAAACATATAATGTCTATTTGTTTTTCTGTAGATAATTCTAATAGAAGGGTCACCACAATGCTAATGGTTCTCTTGACAGTGGGGGGAAAGTGTGTGGAGAGAGCTGAAGGAAAATTTAATTTTTCTCCATATAAATCTCTATTTTCCTAAAGAACACTTATGATCAGTATAATTAAATTATAAAGTATACTATTATGTTAATTATTACTGAACAATGAAACCATGTTTTAAAATTGAAATAGAATGCTTAAGATTATATAAATATAACAAAAATGCGATTTTTGGTCCTAGTTTCCATAAAACAAAATAAAACAAGAGACACACATGATACCCCTGAGGTTTACCTGAGAATCTTTCTCTACAAACTGGATAATATTTCTACTTAGACTTTACTTCACATACCAGCCCAAGTTTTAGAAAATCCGAGTGTTCTTTTTTCTTTCATTTATAAGAAAACTTATATTAGATAAGGTTTTATGAAATACCTGTTATTCTTAGATTTTTAAAAGTCCTATAAAGTTATTGAAGTAAGAAATATTCTATTTTAGTTAAAATTGTTAATTGCAACTGGTTTGTTTTTTGGTATTGGTTTACCCCACACTGGAAAAGCAAACACATGTACTTTTCCTTTGTATGTAGTAAAGATAACTTACATTTCTTCCTCCTCCTTCCGGTAGCTTTCAGCCGTGCCCCAATTCCGATGGCTGTGGTCCGCAGAGAGCTCTCCTGTGAGAGCTACCCCATAGAGCTCCGCTGTCCAGGAACAGATGTCATCATGATAGAAAGTGCCAACTATGGGAGGACTGATGACAAAATTTGTGACTCTGACCCTGCTCAGATGGAGAATATACGATGCTACCTGCCAGATGCCTATAAGATTATGTCTCAAAGGTATGATACTTCTAATATCTTTTTTTTTGTGCATTTAGTATAAACTCTCACCATGAATCTGTGTGATATATTGAGTATAGGTAAGAACACAAATAGCATTGTATATTTTAGAATAATTTGAACTACTTTTTCAATTTCAAACTGGTTTCCCATATCGCTAAAATGCTAGTATTAGCGATTGCAAATGGAATTTGGAAATTATTAAAATCTGTTAGATTAGTTACTAGATTTCATGGTGTACTCGGACTTCTCTAGAACTGGGCTCAATAGATGAGGATCTAAATTTATTTTTCACAGTTTTCAAAAATAGGCTTTCGTAATTTTCTCCAGAAATTACAGAAAAATTATTTTACTGCTAATAAATATTTTCTATCAGTGTATGAAAAAGAATAAAAGTTAATAGGCAACTTTTATAACCATTAATCAAAATGTAGTAAAATGCTATTGATTAATGATTATTTAGCCTTGAAAAACAATGAAAAGAGTATTACTTTGTTATCAAGTATATAGTGTAATTCATTTAAGCTATTCAAAATATTACAATATTCAAATAATGTAAATTAAGGTATCATATAATATCACTGGATAAGGAAAAGAAGGTCTTCAATTCTAAAGAAACTGGTCAATGGGAATCCATACTATAGAAGGTTTGAATTATACTAAAATTTCTTGATGAATTGAATAAATGTTATACATATCTCTTAAATATTTGTTCAGTATTACTATGATTTCTCAGAACTTAGTGAAGTCATTCATTTACTATAAGCCCTCATACTTTCTGACTACATGCTCACAAAGTAATTTTAAAATAATCAGTAAATAATTCATTGAATTAATTTTTTCATTAGGATTTGTATTTAGCCATTTATTTTCTATTATTTAAGGAGTTCTTAAAATATGGGGGAAGTCATAGAATATGTAAAAATAAATTCAAGTATATAAAAGCAAAAACAATAGTTCTCAAGGCTTATCTTTCTTGTGCTTGAGAAAACTTGCATTATTTTTAGCTTTTTGTCTTCTTGATGCCTAAAATTCTGACATGTATGTTTGTGTGTGATTGAGAAAATCTTTTTTATAAATTACTATTGTGTAAGTTGTTAATAAAATTATAACATGTCAGGTTTTTGATGATCAAAACATCTGAAGAATACTTGAAAGATAATGGTCTCACTTGACAAATCTAAGGGCTTTTGTTTGTCTATTTCTAAAATGCTAATTCATGCTAAGGTAAATATTAATGAGAAATAAGATTTTAAAATTAGGGATTCCATTTGATATAAGTTGGGTTGCATTCAGTTCTTCTTGTGTGTCTCTTTCATTCTTATCTCTCATTGTATGTCTCTTGTTATACATTTGACATGCCTCCAATTATGGTTAAATTCTCTGATGTTATGCCTAAAAGAAGTCTAATTACTTCATCGTGTGTGGGTGTTATAATGGCATCTGTCCTGAGTGGTTTTCCATGTGTAGTATGAACGGGCACTATGACTAAATTGTTATTTATTTTATTTATTGCTGTCAGACCAACAAACAAAAATGGATTCTTTGAATCCATTCGAGGTGTGAGTTGAGGAGGAAATTCTGCTTTTCTGTGATTAGCTTTTCATTTTAAATGTAGCAGAAGCATTAACTTCACTAGCTCTTTGATCTCTTTATGATTTTCATTGAAATTGTTTTAATCCTTTTATTGATATTATTAATGGCTCCCAAAATAAGCCCTTAATCTTATAATTATTGCAAAAAATAGTTACAATGGATCCTCTCAAGCTGCTGAATTATATGGGATGTGTCTGTAAAGTGACAAATCTGAAGAGTAAAATTGCTTTAAGCACCCTGAGTGAGTCATTTGTAGAAGCCCCCTGGTGGTTTCTCAAGTAAGGATTGTTAGCTGAAATAACTGTGGTTAATTCTGTATGGAGCCAAGTTCCTTAGTTGTTCTTGGACTGCTAAATATACTACATTTACTCTTGTCCACAATGAATGCTTTTGACTCTTAGAAGAAGTCAGGTTCCATCTTGTAAGTTCCCAAGAGATGAGATAGCTATGTCAGCTTCAGCTGCTTATATTATAATTAATGAACTTTCACTGTCCTGCCAGTGACAGCATGTTAAATAATGCTAATAATTTCTAATTATGATATGGATGTATCATATTAATAATGATATGGGCAGCTTAAATAATCCATTTATATTAAAATTATAATGGGGAAACCTTTCTAAAACATATTTAGATATTTACTGTTTTCTTTCAAAGTTCTAGAAAGACATAATATCAGTGTCTAAACATTTTTAAGCATGTCTCTAGACCAGAGGATGATATTACAAAATACAAAATGTTTTTGTGTATCCCTGTGTAACCTTGTTAAACGGCCTTCGTAACTTGCTTCAGCCTCATAAATTAGACAGATGTCACAGGCAAGGACAGACATGAAATAGTATTCATGTAGATATTTGAATACACATTAAACAAATACATAAATAAAACTGTATAATAAAAAGTTATGTGTGGAAAAATTGGGGATTTGCATCAGAAGGATACGACACTTGATTTCCCTGTTTTTCTCCTTTAGAACTTCGTGGTCTGATATCTGTTCTAGAGGAGCCAGATTCCTCACTGTCTTGCAGATTACACCTCGTGTTCTCAAATCCAAGTGTGTTTTTATGCCATTTTGCCTGCAGCCCTTCCGAAAGTTCTGTGCTTTTCCTCTTCTTTCATTATCCTACTAGAAGGCTAATTAAAATGTCAGAACACATTTCTTTATCCTTCTCGGAACTTCTATTATCACTCACTTGTTCTCATCTACATCCTTATTTATTGCAGCTAAACATTAATAAACCCATAGTATGGGCTCCCAGACAGTTGCCTTGTCTAAATTGTAGGCTTCTAGAGGGTAGACTTTCTGTTGATTTTACCTACAACTAACTTCTGATGTCTAATGATGTGTAAATGAATAAGTAAATGTGCTCTCCGACGGTGTCACGCCACTTAAAAGCTTTCTTAATTCCATTATCTGAGTGATTTTTGTTTCTTTTTATTTTACATTTACACACTTCAGAGATTTAAAAAAATGGTACACAGAGCCTTATAATCTAAATGTGAAAATGACTGTTGGCAACTGATAACTGCAGAAATCTTACATTTTGAATTCAGCTGAGGTTTCATGTTATCTTCAGCTATTAATGGAAGTATTTCCATTTTTAACTCCACCAACACTTGAAATTCCACAACATGCCATGCACCGTGACAACTCTGGAGTTTGGGGGATGAATAAGCCAGGCATGGTTCCTGCCCACACACCTATAGTTTTTTGGCAGATAAGAAACAAACAGCTAGATTATTTGCTCAGCATTTTATTTTTATCACATTTATGTTTATTGAGGAGCTCAAAAAAGGGAGGAAAGCTCTTTCGGACAGGTAATATTAAAGAGTGTTCATTGGAGAGGGAAGGTTAAGCTGGTCCTTGAAGGATGGCAGCTTCGGTGGAACCAGAAGAGACCAAAGTGATATTAGATATATAATAGATACGTAAGATATATTAGGCATATAAGGCACCAAAAGAACGTGAGGGGACAGCTTCCCTTCAATAACCCCTCACCCAGCCTCTTCTGCCATGCCTTCAACAGCTTATTGGTGCCTGTTCTGCACTATGTAGTCTCTCCAAAGCCTCTTTGAAATGTGCCACTACGTGAGGCCAGCCCCCCACCAGCCTCCCCATAGATCCAGTTCACATGCTCTCAAGAAACCTTGATAATTTGATGATAAACTAGCTTTGTGCTAGCCCCCTTGTCAGTACAAAGTCCTGTTGGAGTTCTTCTTAGTAGTTGGACATAAACTCCATCTAAATGTGGGAAGTTTGAATATCATATGACTTCCTCATGTCATCTTTTTGGACACATATTTTAAATATGTGGTATTTCAGTATTACTTGATGTAAAATTGCTTATATTGTTCAAATTGCAAAGGCATTTGTAAACAGGTATATATGTATGTGTGTATAGTGTATATTTACTGAGGTATAATATACATATAGAAAATTTAACATTTCATAAATATAAACAATCAGTGAATTTTCACAAACCAAGCTCATCCAACTAACAGCCAGCTGAAGACCTAGGACGTTTACAGCATCTCAGATGTACCCCTTCATACTCTGCACCAGCCATAGTCCACCCCCTGCCCCAAGTTTTGCACTATTGAGCCTTCTAATATCTTAAATCAGTTTGCCCATTTTATAATTTAAATATATGAGTTCATATAGCATATGCTTTTCAGAGTCTGGCTTCTCTCATTCGTTGCATTCGTTTTTATATATCACAGTATTGAAGCATTTTTATATACCATATAATCCGCTCATTTGAAGTATAATGATATTTTAAGTAAATTTCCAGTTTACCAAGCAGTGCAACATCACCATAAATCAGTTTTAGAATATTTCCATCACCACATTAAGATCCTGGCACCCATTACTGATAATTCCCATCTCCTTCCCACACCACACAATGACTAATCCGTTTTCTGTCTGTGTCTATTCTTAATGCATTGTGTTTTAAGCTAAAAAGTGAATATTTAAAGTCCATTTAGATTTAGTGGGCATTTCAGTGGGGACGGTATCAAAGAAATAGCAGTTATTTCTGGAGGCAGGGATATAAATATGTTTCCTGTGTTGTGAATTCTCTTGGAATCAAAGATCATAATCTGGACATTTAACAAATACCCTCTTCAGAGTTTTCTATCAAGTAGAGATGTTAAATATATAAAGTAGGATGATTTTCTTGTCTACTTAAATGAGTGATCTGAGTTTTGCTTTTCATCTTCTACCAGCATTTTAGCAAGGTTACATTGTTATATGTCCTAGTCACAATGGGAGCATGCAAAAAAAAAAAGAGAGTGGGAGAGGGAGTGAGGAAGGGAAGAAGGGAGAACGAAAGTTATTTCTCACCTTTCTGAAAAAGCTATATTTCAGTTTATATCAGTACCACTGCAGGGGATTTTACAGCTTACAAAACGATCTTGGTTTTTGTTGTATTCAATCCTGGTGAAGTTAAGAACTCTTACAATAGCAGTCGAAGAAGAAATGTCAGGGCAGTTTCTGTGTGTACATAACTGAGTAAATGTTCTACAATAACCGTGTGTATATACTTGCCTTTTCCAATTTGAGTATTCTCCTTTGCTCCTTTAACAAAATTATTACTTTATATCTTGTGTTTCTCTTGTGAATTATAACAGATAAAAAATAATCCCTCATACTAGGGAGTTTTCCATTGAATGCATGTTCTATGCAGTAAAAAGAACAGATGGGCATAGAAACTATAATATATAACTCATTGTCTTAAAAATTACTCTTTGTGTGCATGTTTATTAAGAAAAAAAAGAAAAGGAAATGAAGGAAGGAAGGAAGATAATTCCCATTATCAAATCCAAAATGTAGAGAATATGGAGAAGCTGGGAATTTCCTGTCTGGAAGACATTTACCTCTTTGTTAATATTTCAGCCCATTTCAATTCTGAGAATATATTTTGATAATGTCTTACTAATGTGCTTGCTAGTGCTTCTTGCTATTCATTTAAGTTTGAATGAAATTATGTTATATATGTGTGCTTTGAAATTTAAGAACTTAGTAAGTGATTAAAATATTTCAGGATAGGTTAGGATAAAAACTAAAGGGAGTTGTGTTGTCTGTCTCTTCCATATCTTGGAGAATATTAACCCTTTGTGCAGCCATTATCAAAGTGTGGTTCATGGAAATTTGGAATTCCTGAGTTCTTACCAGGGATTTCTCAAGGTCAAAACTATTTTCATAACAATTCTGACTTCTTGTTTGCCTTTTCCATTGTATTAGACATAGGCACTGATTGTGCAAAAGCAGTGGTAGGTAAATCTGATGCCATCTTAGCAGGTATCAAGACAGTAGCAATAATGTACTTTTAAATTGTCTCAGTTTTAATTTCTAACATGGTACATAATAATATAACTCACATAAACTGATAGTCTTTAAGAATCTTAGTTATATTAACTGTATGGTGACTAACATAATATAATAAAAAACATTAAAATAAAAAAAAGAGTTAAAGAGGTCATGAGACAAAAGGGTAGGAGAATTGATGTTTTAGCAAATTTTTTTTCATTTTTACTTGTGGGTGAACGTTAGTTACGTTTGTCTTCATTATTTTTATGTTGCATGATACTCATTCTGTTTGTTTTAGAATTATCTAGAGTTTTTTTCATGAGTGAATTATTATTTTTATTGAAGTATATTTGACATACGATATTGTATTAGTTTCAGGTATACAACATAGTGATTCAACAATTATATATGTTATGAAATGCTCACCACGATAAGTGTACTTACCATCTGTCACCATACAAAGTCATTACAGTATTATTGACTATATCCCTATGCACATTTGATTTATAAAATATAAGAATTACTTTTTTTTTCATTTATAGTTGTTTCCCCATCTCCAGCTTTTTAGATATTTTTACACTTCGTGGTCAGTCTGTAGAACTTGACATCTTGTGGAAAATATTTAGAAAATATCATCAAGGAAAGAGAAAATTTTCTGAAAAGGAGAGGATATAGGATAAAAACACTGTAGTAACCAACTTCAGTATAGCTTAAATTCATATGGAAAAGAACGAAGCAGATTATAAACATAAATTCTGTCACTGATTAATTGGATACCACAGGACTCTGGAGGAATGTAAGTTATAGTGACATAGAGCAGACATCCAGAATAATACCTCAGTTGCTCTGTCATTACAGTGACTTTGAAGATTGCTAAGGCTACGGTGGGAGTGGGTCTCAAAGTATTTTGACTGCCTTTTATGTTTCACTTTACTGATGAGGAGACTGGGGTACATGGAGTTTAAGAAATTCACCTAAAATTACTTGCTATATGATGGCATAAGCATGACCGCTCCCTTTGGGTACAAAGCCCATGAATTTTTTTTTTTTTTACTGTTTTTTTTTTCTTCTTCTCAGAAACTAAATTTTTGTTATCAGAAAAATTATTTTCATTTCTTAGTACATCAGAAAAAGCCAGTGAAAGATTCAAATCCATCCATAATATATATAACTCAACTAATCTGTTGGTTAAAGAAAAGTAAAGTTTTAATAAGAAACCAACTTTACAAAATTGATCAATGTAGCCATTGAGTTACATTTTTAGGAAAATATCCTTTCCTTGGCTGCTGATTATTTAGGCGTTCTGCCTCGAGCTGGAGTTTTAGTATTCAGGGTATAATATGCTTGTACAAATAGGAAATATATTCAGTTATTATTGGTAATAATAATACTTATTTACATTTATTGTGTGATCCTTATTTGCCATAAACTCTGGTAAAGAATTCACCTTTCATTAGTTCATTAATTCCTCCCCATAACACTAAGCGATACCTATTGTTACCACTCCCATTGTACCAATGAGGTAGTTAAATCACATAAAAATTTACTTGCTGAAGAAATTATTTTAAGTCAATACACTGTCTTATTTGAGAGATTTGAGACTTTGTTATTGGAGCAAGGGTGATAAAATGATAAAGTATTTAAAATACTGAAGAACTCCGCTCTTGATCATGATCATGATGGTGAGAAAAGAAACTCATTTTCTCTCATGCAAACATTCAACCAAATATTGGATTGGTTTGGCTCAGGGCTTATCCATATCCAATTACAGCCATATGCAAATTTTTATTATTGAAGTTTTTGGTAGAAATAATTTAATTATTGTGAAACTGAAACTCTAGAGACTCTTAGCCTCTTTTTTATTTGAATCAATTGTGTTTATAAAGTGTTTTAGGTAATGTAATGTTTCTTGGAAAAATAAATATTGATAGAATAGAGCTGATTGTATAACTAATACTAAATATTTCAGCTATAACTATTTATTTTTTTATTCCTTTTTAAAAATAATTTTTATTTTGTTATATTAGTCACCATACAGTACATCCCCAGTTTTTGATGCAATGTTCCATGATTCATTATTTGCGTATAACACCCAGGGCACCATGCCATATGTGCCCTCCTTAATACCCATTACCGGCCTATCCCAATCCCCCACTCCCCTCCCCTCCGAAGCCCTCAGTTTATTTCCCAGAGTCCACAGTCTCTCATGGCTCATTCCCCCTTTCTGTTTACCCCCCCTTCACTCTTCCCTTCCTTCTCCTACCAATCTTCCTATTTCTTATGTTCCATAAATGAGTGAAACCATATGATAATTGTCTTTCTCTGCTTGACTTATTTCACTTAGCATAATCTCCTCCAGTCCCGTCCATGTTGCTGCAAATGTTGTGAAATTGTTCTTTCTGATAGCTGAGTAATATTCCATTGTATATATGGACCACATTTTCTTAAGGCAGTCATCTGTTGAAGGGCATCTTGGCTCCTTCCACAATTTAGCTATTATGGAAAATGCTGCTATGAACATGGGGGTGCATATGGCCCTTCTCTTAGCTATGTCTGTATCTTTGGGGTAAATACCCAGTAGTGCAATTGCTGGATCATAGGGTAGCTCAATTTTTAACTTCTTAAGGGACCTCCACAGTGTTTTCCAAAGTGGGTGTACCAAGCTGCATTCCCACCAACAGTGTAACATTCTCCACATCCTCTCCAACATTTGTTGTTTCCTGCCTTGTCAATTTTTGCCATTCTAACTGGCGTAAGGTGGTATCTCAATGTGGTTTTGATTTGAATTTCCCTGATGGCTAATGATTTTGAACATTTTTTCATGTGTCTGTTAGCCATTTGTATGTCTTCATTGGAAAAGTGTCTGTTCGTATCTTCTGCCCATTTTTTTGATTTGATTATTTGTTTCACGTGTATTGAGTTTGAGCAGTTCTTTGTAGATCTTGGATCTGTAGTGTCATTTGCAAATATCTTCTCCCATTCCGTGGGCTGCCTCTTAGTTTTTTTGCAGCTATAACTATTTATAAGAAAGATTTTTTTGAGAACTTCCTATAAGCCAGACAATGTTCTAAGCACTTTATATGAGTTAACACATTTAATTCTTCCCTTACTCCTGTGCAATGGATACTACTGTTATTTTTCACCGATGGTGGAACTAAGGAACAGAGAGTTTAATTAACATCCAAAAGTTACATGGTGCCTACAAAGCTAAAATCCAGCTCCAAAATCCATGATAACTATTGCAATCCATTGCCTTGTGTGCTCTATCTAAAATGTGCACTATTTTTTATAAAAGATACTAACTTAGAAAACAAATAGGAACCAGTCCCTGTTACTGAAAAGAAAATATACGTGTGTCTATATGTTTGTGTGTATGTGTGTGTTCATACCCCACACACATGTGTTATTAGTGGTTGCTTATCTTTTTCACATACAAATAATGAAAACATGGCATGGAGCTAATTAAATTAATGACATTTATTTATTTTCTGCCTTAGGATAAATTTTCAGGCAAAAACACTTGAGTACTTGTGATAAAACATTTAGTTTAAAAAAAACCTATGAAACAGGATTTTGCTTTTAACATTTTGGACTTTGTGGTGACACAATTATCTATAGCAATACTTCAGTAAAAAAGAAACATATTGGTTGTAATGGGGAATAAGCTGAAATTTGTATGGCATATGGAAATGAAAGAAAATGGATGTCAGTATGTAAACTATGGAACAGGGAAGACTCATGAGTTAGAAACTAAATACATCACATGAGTACTTTGAAATACTTGTATATGAGAAAATGTATCATGCCAGCCTTTCTTAATTAAACTTGAATATAACAGAATGCTTTAAAATTTCTAATTTTTATATAATGAGATTTTAGATGGCATAAATGTTCACAGAGCTTTTGCTAATAAGTTATAAAGATGAAAGTGGATCTTTATTTGTACCACATTGTAGGAAATTTGTTTTACTATATAATATGAGTTTATTCTTGTTTAGCATTTTTGTTTTATTTTTCATATCTTGGAAAAATTCGGTTATGCTAAAAACATTACTAAATTTGCCTCTGTGAATATTCTACTAGCCACAAGCTTTAGTTGATTCATTGTTTCTTTATTATTAAGAGTATTACCAAGTACAGCTAAATGTGAAAAAAAAAATACTATCAACTTTAGTTAGTAAATCATTTGTGTAATACATTTTGAATCTTCCCATTATGTGCTGATGTGAGAGTACTTTAACTCTGAGAGAAATGTTATTTCTCAAATTGTTGGGGACTAACTATTATCCCAATATTTGTAAATATGAAAAAAATGCATTTTTTAATACTGGTTTCCATAAAATTAGATATTTACTTTATCACATATACATCAGGAAGATATGTAAATCATATTTATTTGTAATTAGGTTTACCAAATGGCAAAAGCAAAATATGTTTTTCATGCATATGGGCTGATTTCAATAGATAAATATATGTATGTGTGTTTTGGCTGGAAAAGACTTGAAGTCTTTCCAAAATGCTAGTACCCATAACTGTTGGTACTATCAACCTTATGGAAATAAACATTTGGAGCTGTTTCTTAGACTTGTTAGTGTGTTGAGAAAGTAAATGCTTGGAAAAGAATAGAAGTCTAAAGGAATACTGCAATATAAAAAGAAGAACACATACTTTAGAAGTAGTAAAAAAGGCAAAAAAGAAAGGGGTGTTACAAAAGGAGGAAACTGGATGTCATTAGCTTCGAAGGTGAGATGATGTTTAACTGAAGAGAACCTTTGCAGCTAAAATGATTTACATTGTTGATTTATTCAGAGACACTTTGATGTTCCCAAACTTTTACCACTGATCACCTAAACAGCTCAGGATATTTTACATTTAATTAATATACTTCTGAAGATTTGAATTCACTTATCAAATATTATACTCATGCTATGTAAAGATTCATGACAGTCCTCTACCAATATGAGCATATTATTAAAAATAGTATTCTAATATTATCTCCTAGTTTAGTAACATTGATTTGTTTGTTTCATAATAATGGGAGTTTTTGCTTTATTTTCAGAATTATACCCATGAAGCCCACCAAAGCCTGGCTACAGGCAACATCCTTGAATGTGAAATATGTTACCTATGTGTTTCTAATATATGTTATACCTATACGTTTTTAACTTACATACTAAATTTTACTATTTTTCTCTAAACAAAGCAGAAAAAATTTTTTTCCATTATGGTATAAAAATACCTATGACCAGTTTCATCATTGACAACCTTCTAGAACGTAGGACTTATTTCTCTGTAGGTATTTTAGAAATTAGGGTCAGAAAAAATGTACTTCTTTTTCACAAATTAGTCTCTGCAAAATTTGTCATAATAAAAGGCCCTTCACCTTTCCAAGGAATTCAAGTAGATCATCCTTGCCTGAGGAGATAGGATTTTGAATTACTTTCCTACTTGAGTTCTGAGGAAATTGTAGAGTCCTTCAAATGACTTTACATTTAATTATTTCCTCCAATAGCATTTCCCTGCTGTGACATAATAAAGAAAAAAAAAACTACAACTATAACAACAGACATTATGTGTATTACAATATTTCACTGAAAGTCATGGAAGTGGAAAGGAATAAATTAATAAAAACATGACAAGCCCACATGGATATTGGAATGGGATATGAGCCTTCTTCTGCAAACTAACAGAAAATGTGTCTCAGTGAAAGTTGTGATATACAAACACATATCTAAAGTGTTACACATTGGTGCACACAAAGAAAAAGATCATTCTTGTAGCAGTGTAGCTGGATGCATATGGGATAGCTGTAATTGCATTATGAAAGCATGTCAGTAGCAAATGATAAAAAGAAGCTGCAACACAAATCTTAACTCCTAGATTCTTTTAGCCTGTTGTATCACAATTTCTTGCAGAAAATAATTGAAGGAAATGTTGTTTTGATGGTGATAGCATGAACTCAATGTATCCTTAGAGTGACAGCTCTGAAAATAGTACACCAACACTGCCGACATACTCATGTACACAGACACAGACACACACACAGACACACACACAGACACACACACACACAAATAAAAGAAACATAACTTCTGAGATATAAGTGTATAGAGTATTTATGATGTGTATTTTTAGGATGCAGATTAATTTCAAGAAAAATGCCATATAGTTACCCAGGAATCAGACAGTTAAATATTATCTCATGGTTCAAGATTTCAGGTTTACTTTTTCTCTCATGTATTAAGAAATAAAGGGATATGTTTCTTATCCATTTATGTTATTCTTTTATTTTAAAATATTTTTATTTGTGGGGTGCCTGGTTGGCTCACTCTCGACTTCGGCTCAGGACGTGATCTCAGGGTCATGGGATTGAGCCCTGCATCAGGCTCCACGGTCATCAAGGAGTCTGCTTGAGATTCTCTCTCCCTGTCCCTCTGCCCCTCCCCCAAGTGAGAGATTCTCTCTCTGGGTAGAGTTCTGGTCCCAGGAAAACCCCTAATACACATGAGGTTTACTTTTGAAACTCGAAGAGGTTTTTTTTGGCTGGGGTGGTGGGCTTTCATTTCTTTAGCTTCTGGGACCTTGGGTCTCATTTCTCTAGTATATACAGTCTCTTTTTTCTACCCCACTCCTTAGGCTTTATAGTCCTAAGTTAGATTGCCATCACTTTCTTACTTTAAAATTACCTTTGGACCTAAAAATGATTGCAGTCTCAGGCAAAGCACATACCTAAAAATGAAAAAAGAATGCTCACCAAAGGTACATCTGTATGTTCTTGACAATATGAGAGGAACAGTTGCTGGGAAGATAATCAAAACTCTCCATTCCCTCATCCAAAGGTAACTTGGTATTTTATGTGAAATATCACAAAAGTATTTACCCATCCGGAGAAATAACAATACTAGGCATAATACTGTATGTTACACATATAACCAGTGCTATTACCATTTCTTCAAAGTGTTTGCTTTCCACTTAGGAGTTCATCTACACTGAAGAAAGAGGCTGAATTTTGAGCTATGAAAATGTCACTAGATGGATAAGAATGTGGCTTGGGAACGTCTCCACAGATCATTCCTTTACGTTTGGTATTGAATAATCAAATTTTGTAGATTTTCTCTATTCTATAGAGAAAAGAGTTTGAGTTAGATAAGTCAAAGGATCATCTTTCTAGATTTTTACAGAAAGGTGTCTTATGCTTGTGAAATTTATCTCTTCAGTGTCATTTCATTCAGCCAATGTTGAAAACATCTTGATAGACCACATAAGGAACAGTCACCCACATACTGTTTACATTAGTAATTAACAGAGAATTTTAAGAGGGATTATAGGCAATGTCACCACTCGAACATTTTCCTCTTAATGAAATAACCAGCACAGTGGGAAGCCAGCTGCATTTTTAAAACCCAGCAGGGGAAATTGTGGAATAGAAACTATTAAGTGTCAGAGAGAAGGGTTTGAATACAAAGTTTGCTACTAGTGAAAATGATAAGAAGTACTCTAATAAGGAAATGCTTCTTGGACAATCCAATCTCGGAGTTTAGAAAATTTCAGGATTTTTTCCAAATATATATTACTACACATTTTTTAGTACAGCTGAACATTGTGTAGGTTAAGAAGCCACAGAGCCTAAATAGGATCAGAATTCTCCTTGGCTTGTGAAGACCCTCCTCCGTAAGACTAGAACAAACATTATTTAAATAGGTTCTTTTACATATACTCATAGATTTGGGAATGATGCGCTCATCTTTCAGCATTCAGAATATCTTCAGAAAGAAAAAAAAATAACAGAAACAGCAGCTCTTTGGAAAACTAAACTTACTAACTAAACTTCCTCTCAGTTATTTTCTTCGCCTTTTTTCCCTTCTGGCATTCAGTTTAATGGCACCAATGGCTAAGAATGATTCCCATCCCAGGTAAAGCACATTTCTAAAAATGAGAGAAGACTGCTTACCAAAAGTAAATCTGTATATCCTTGATAGAAAAAGAGATAAACAGATGCTGGGGAGATAGTGAAAACTCTCCATCCCTACTCTTCAAAGGCAAGTCAGTGCTTCATGCTGAATACCACAAAATGGTTTACCTTTTACTACAAATAATGACAATCAAAGACTCGGAATCTCAGCATTTTTCAAGTCTCTACAGTACCAGTACCCCCGACAAAACCCAAAACAAACCAAACCAAAGAAGACAAACATTTTCCCATGTGGCGGTGCTTCAATTTTCAAAGAAAGAAAGCCAGTGCCTTGGTTCCAGTTTTGGGGCAAGTAGAGCGCCGGGTACCAAGTGATCCGACAGAGATTCTGCATAAAAGAAATGTTTGGCACTAATTAAATTTGAATTCAAATTTTAGTTTTGCTACAAGGTTTGCATCTCATTCCTTTGCAAATTCTCCCTCTCTTTCCATCGCTGGGCTGCGGAAACTAACCTGGAAGCCTTGGCTGGTGCTCTCCCCTGAGTGTGCGCAGGTGCTTCTGATCTGAGACCTGGATGCCTGCCCTCTCCTCTAGGTTATTGAGGTCTAGTGAAAGAAATTGGATGTGTGATCCTGGACCAGGCTTTATAACAACCACAACTTCTAAAATTACTTAATTTTTTAAGCAATGGTATTTTCTCTTTGAATAAAATGTTCAAAAAGGTAAAAAGAGAAGTACCATCACAGTTTGCTCATGGAATGATATAACCATGAATTCTGTGCTGAATTTTTTCAGATCTTTAAAATTGTATATTATGTTAGCACACACAAAAAAGTCTTATAGCAATGTAAAATCTCAAATGATCCTTTCTTCCCCTTCCTCTAGCTCAAATTGCACTTTGAAACTCTATAAAACAATTCCATATGTTCTACTCTAAAAGTAATTGCTGCAATTTTACAGAGTCCTAACATCTTTTGTTTGTTTACACATAGTAAATGAACCATTGTTAGATATCACACAGTACATGGTATGATTCATTTCTAACAGAAAAAAATATATACATATTGCTTTTATCAGTAACCAAACACTTTAAAATTATTTTCCATTTCAGTAGGAATAAAAAAATTGAAAAGTATATTATAAACACATGAGGTCTATTAATCTACAAAAAAATTAGAAAACTTTCATTGTTGGAAGAAACTACCATGCACTAAAATGGAAATTGGAAGTTAATTATTCCATTTTTTGGGAAGCCTTTACTTGTCTTATTATGAAAAGATAGGAAAGGAGAGAGTCAGAAAGTAGAGGAAAGAAAATGTTACTGAGTGTCTTTCACCAAATTGTTAGCCTTGTTACCTGGCCAAGGTATCCAAGCTAGACAGGTAGAAAGGTAATGGAGTCGTCTTCACCTTGGGGACAGGATAGGAAAGAGTGGTATGTATAGGGTGGGGCCAGATGGGCAACTTCATTTTGCCTGTGGCCACCTGGCCTGGAACTAGTGTTCACAAGAGCCAGTCTTTTGCTTGTGCCTTGTCATTTTCCCCTAAAAGAGATTTTAAATCACTTTGATGTCAGGCTGAACTAAACAACCTGTAGGGTTTATATGTTATCAAAAAGGTAAAGTGATCCCTGCCAAACCAAACTAAAATAACTTGGATCCTCTGTTACTTGGGTAATCAGGTGTTCATAGAAGATTGGGACAAGAAACTGCAGTTTATTGAAGACAATTTAGTTCCTCCTACCACCTGAATAGGATTTTGTCTTGACTTTGCTCTTATTTTTGTGCCTTAACTTTGTGACTCTTGCTTTGGTTCTCTATGGCTACTTGCTTTGCTTATAAAACATAATAAGGAACAAAATATTCATTGAAGTGGAGGGGGGAAAAAGACAAGAAAAGAGGAAGTACTTTTTTGCAGAATTTGGATCTTCAAAAAATAATCTTTTTTACTTTTTATGTATATGCATTTGAGTAAAGAAGACTATTGATTAAGTTTTGTGAGCAAGAACTTGATGTTTCAGCAGAAATACCAATAACAAATGAGCGTCTGCAACAATACTGAATACATGATGTGTACTTCTCAGAAGCAATGGGCAACTCCACTTGAATCAGTCATTATAAGTACAAGAAAGTGCACTCTCATTAATAATTCCATATTCTAGGTAAACAGTATGATGTACAAGTAGTTCTACTTATAGTCCAGAGGTACAATTAAATTATGAGTAGTTTAAGATCCTTGATTTCAAACTAAAAGTATATGAAAGCCCAAAAGGCTCTTCTGTTTCATTTTGTCAATAAAATCACTTCAATACAAGAAGTTCAATTTCACTTGTCAAACACCCCACAAATATCCAGGGCATCTATATTGCAATAGGCTTTTTTAAACAGTTTATGGGTGTGAAATGAGTATTGAAAGCTGTGCTGAGCAAGTCCAGCTTTGATAGCACAAATAGACTCAAATTAGCCATAGAGATAAGCTGTTACTAAAGATGCTTCCACGTATGCTGCTGTGCCCGGAATCATGCAAAAGGCCAGGAACTGAAACATGATTAAAGAGTTCCTCACTACAAGGATGCTTAATGGGGGAGATTGCACTCACAGTTACTTGACTAGCTAGGGCTGCCATAACAAAATACCATGACTGGGTGACTTAAAGGACAGAGATTTATTTTCTCAAGGCTCTGGAAGTGAGAAGTCCAAGATCAAAGCATTTGGGAAGTTTGCTTTCTCCTGAGGCCCCTGTCCTTGGCTTTCAGATGGCCTCTGTGTGTCCTCACATGGCCTTATCCCTGTGCAAGAGCATCCTGGGTGTCTCTTCCTTTTCTTATAAGGACACTAGTGCTATTGGATTAGGGCTGTACCCTATGACCACGTTTAATCTTAATTACTTTGTCAAAGGCTCAATATCCAAATCCAGACACATTGGAGGTTAGGGCCTCCACATGAATTTGGAGGGATACAGATCCACCCATAACAATAACCATGAAGAGGACCCACTGAAGGGGTTTTACATGAAGAAGTAAAGTAAAATCCTGCATTAGGAAAATTTGTGTCTAAGTGTATAATGAGGATAGATTTGAAGGGGAAAAGAATGGAGGCCTGAGGACCAGTTAGAAACATGTAACAAATTGTCCAGGTAGGAGATTGTTCTGGGGCAGTTGTGGAATGAATGGAGAAAGGCTGAGTCGAGAGAAATCCATCATTAATTGGAAGCACAGGGTGAGAGAAAGAATAAAGGAAAAGATCAATCCCAACCTTCTGTCTTAGGAGAACAGATGGTGGTACTACCACTGGAGACTAAGCCTACTTGAAAAGGGATTAAATACCTAGATAGCCTACAACTGGATCAGTCTGCCTTCGTTGCCCATCTCCAACAGTGTGCATACCTTTGCCTTTTTGATCTTGTTCCTTTGTACTCCAAATCTTGCTCCTTCTGATCCAGCCATGATGGTGTCCTTGAACATGACAGACACAAACCACTTAACGACACTCTCAGTTCTTTTGTTGATCAAGGTAACAGCACATTGTTCCCGTTAACTTAATGTGAAATGCTGGAGATGATTTCAAAAGTATATACAGAGAAATAGAAAAACTTGTAAGTACAACTGGCATTGTAAATAAACTGGGAAAGAAAACACTAAAATCCCCAAACAATCAAACAACTGAGGCAAATATTAGAAATGCAGAAGGGAAAAAAATAGCATTTTGAAACTCATTCCATTGATCTTTGTTTATTTATATATTGAGGTATAAAGATAAATTCTCACAGTTTTAGGGGGAATGATGGTAAGAACTGTGTGAAACTGAAGATATGTGCACGATCTATAGAGTTTGCTGTACTGGAGAGCAAGCTATATGCAGTTAGATTTTTATTATTATTATTAACAAGCAGTCAGAAATTGGGTTTTTATGAAAATTTCCTAAATGTCTAAATTTGCATCATTTATTATTTTAAAAATGTATTTATTTATTTTAGAGAAAGACTGTGAGCAGGGCAGGAGGAGGGGCAGAGAGAGAGAGAATCTCAAGCTGACTCTGTGCCAATGCAGAGCCCAACACAGGGCTCAATCTCAGGACCCCAAATTCATGACTGGAGCCAAAATCAACAGTGGGAGGCTTAACCCTCTGCACCCCCCAGGAGCTCCCCAAATGTGCATCATTTAAAAAATACACTGTAGTTCAAACAAATTATATTTGAAGAAAAGATTCAGCTTGTATTTTATTGCTCTGTACCTGCATCTGGGGATAAAAATACGAAGTAGTATGAATGATTATTACTTTAAGAAGTCAGTGAATGGAGCTCTACTTAAACTTTTACTTAAAGTGCAGGTCAGTCATTCAGGCATCTTAATTAGTATAAACAATCTCTCAAGTTCGGCAGACAGTATCAGTGTTTGTTTCAGTTGACTTTGAAAATCATAGCCTGCAGCTCCGATCCAAGGTCATTTGGGTTGTGGTTGTGAAAGGAGGAACTAAGGAGCATCGGAGTGTAACTATGCAGCATATGCTGGAATCAGGTCAAAACCAGGTTCTCATAATTCCATTTGGTCAGTGCCAGATAGTAAAATAATAAATCATTATAGGCTTATTAGGAATTGTTTTCCCTCAGACATGATGTCATTAGAAACGGTATGCCTTCACTTATTTGTAATTTGAGAAGATTCTGCTTAAGTAAATCACATGAAGCAAGACAAATTATCTTTGATTTTCATAGTTGACAAACATAGAAATATAACTAAATTTCAAAACATAATAAAATTATTCAGGCACCTAAAACCTCAGATTTGTTACTTAGCTATTCTTTTCTTTATCTGACTCTCTCTCACTCTTTCACATACTTTGCCTCATGTGAACAAGGAGACTAGATGAGTTAGAAAGAGGTGAACTTTTCAACCATTAGTTTCATCTTTTAATGTGTCTGTTTTATTTTTATTGGCGTAAGTCTTTATGGGAAGCACTACAAGGTCAGAGGTATAGGGAATTTATTGTGCCTTTTATTTGTACTATTAATTGGGAATGGTCGAAATGATTGATGTATACAACAGCATGAAGGTATGACTTAGATTAGAAATACAAGTGAGGATGTTGCTGGTGGCATCCAATCAGCTCAATCATGTTACAGTGTTCTTGAAACAAGGTTATTATCTTTTTGGGAAAATTAATATTTCACTGTATCTGTAAACTTATTTGGAATTTCTTAAGATTAAGGTGAAACAAATAATTGTGTGTGTGTGTGCATGCGCATGTATAGATGGGTGTGTGTGTGTGTTAAAATCGTTTCTTTTGGTTTTTTACAGTTTAGCATTCTTTTGGAATGTATGATAATGCTTATTTGTTTGTGTTTATGTAGATAAGCCTTATCAACTGTGAAACTATTAACTGCATAGAGGAAGTCACAGCAGGGATGAGGCAGGGAGATCATTGCCAACATTTTCATATTGGTTAGTCCATTTGCCAATTTTACATGGAAAAAGATATCTGAGTTCCAAATTGTTTAATGTTGAGATTAATTAAAATTTACTCATCAGTATTCCCAGGGAAATCTAGACTCACATTTATTCCTCACCTTCTGAAATAATAAATTCTATCTCGGCAGACATGTGCAAATACATAATTAATAAGCAAGGTACAATATGCTGTATATACTATTTTGGACTACACCCTAAAGACTATTTTGAAACCTTTATTAAGTTTCATAAAGTCATTTATGAGTTAGAATGTGCCTGATTAATTTTCATGGCTATTAATATTTAATAGCTGAGCTCTTAAAATTAAAGAAGTAAACATGGTTCATGGGGAAAAGACACAAAAAATTTGGAATTCATTTTTAAAGAACTGTTTCATACTTTAACTGATAGTATTTAGTTCAATTTCTCTATAAGTATTTGAATATTTTAGAATTCTTCCTCCTGAATTTCCTTTCCTCTGTTTATGTGTACAATTCTGATTATGCAACCCAGCTTCACCTAATATTATTATGTCTTAATCCTTTCTTCCCTTGAGCATACCCCATGTTATTTTCAAATGTGTAACATTGTGATAACAAATTTATCAAATTAGGACCCTCCAGCTTCTGATCTGAATTTTTAAAATGGCCTATGAGTAGTTGGTTTTCATATACAGAGTAAAATGGGCATGAATTATCCATGATTTCTTTTGCTACCATCAATAAACTTCCCCCCCCAAAAGAAATTGAAATGAAACAAATATATAATAGTTACCAAAGATGTGTCATATGTAGGATGATAGGTATTTTTATCTAAACAGAGACACTTTTGAAAGTGAAGGTGGGCAGTGTTAGTTGGCAGTTATGTCAAGATCGCAGTGTCCCAGGAGATTCCTCGACTAACTAGCACATTGTATGAATTCTAGCTACCAGAATTCATTATATCTTTATAAGCATTTCATGTTAAAATAAGGGAAGTGATACATATGCCTCTTTCATAAAGGGAAACTATTTCATTTTTAATGCAAAGGAATCTATGATGCAAACATTTAATATATAGGTTTATTGACTAATTTAGTACTTTTTTTGAGGCAGGTGCCACATTCCTGAAAGCCATTCTTAATTCTAATCCTATATGAGTAATGCATTGTTTCTTCATCTCTAATCTCTATTTCCAAAGATTGCCCAGGGGTAAGTCAGCAAACTACAGTTTAGAAGATGTGCAATTTCAAATTTAGACATGATAGGTCACCTTCTTACATCAGGACTGATCTTTAAAGGACGTGATCTACAGAGAAAAATTACTTCCAACCTCGGGTACATAGAGCCTAATCTTTTGGTAGTACAAACAATGTAGCAGATTAAAAGAATAATCCTAGTCTAAATACTTGTTAAAAGGAAGTCCCTTAGAAATAACTTCACAGAGATTATAGTGAGATGACCAAGTTACTGGAGCATATCATATTTTTCATTGATTTTTAGCAAGGATATAGGCAAACATGCAGATGTTCAGTTTGTTCTTCTAGCATGTTATCTGCTTGTCGGTGGCAAGAAAAAAGAAAAAAATGTTTTAACTAGGTAAACAGAAGATTACACTAATACATTGAAAGAAATTCTTTTTTAATTCTTGTAGATTAAAAATTCATTTCCTAGAGGTCAAAAAAATATATAGAACTTTGAATCATTATGTCATACACTGAAACTAAAGTACACTGTATATTAATTATATATCAATAAAAATATAAATAAATACTAAAGAGAGAGTGAGGTAAAGAATATCTGCATATAACTGGCATTAGCAATTTGACTAAAAAGTGACAATTACTTATCAAAATCTTTTAATATTCATAGGCATAGGGAAAATATTCTTTTTTGTTGTTGTTCCCTTCAACTTGTTATATTAAAATACCAATATATGCAGAACCATTCTGTATCAGGGAGATACAAGATACTTTTGTAAATAAACCCCAGAAGTTTAGTGGTTTAACACACAGAAATGTGTTTCTTGTCCATATAAGACTTCACCATTGATGCTTTGGCAGGTCATTTTATTTCGTATGGTTATCAGAGACACTAAGATTCCTCTACTTGTGACTCCCATTTTCCCAAGGGCCTGGGAGTGCCCTGCCTCTTGGCAGAGCAGACCGAGGACATGGGCTAGAGTAGAGGCAGAGGATCACTTACAGCTCCTCAAAACCCTGACCTTGGAAAGTTCACCCATCATCTCCTGTCCCGATCCTCTGGCAAGACCTGGTCACACAGCCACACCTGCAGGTCTGCAGATGCTCTGCAGGTCTACAGTTTCTTTGGGCAGCCACTTCCCACACTCTGGAATAAAGAGCACAAATTCTTGTTGGGTAACTAGCTGTCTCTGTCATAGTAACTATGGTAAATTTAATTTGATAGTGGAAGTCCTTTCAAATGATGAGTATTAACAAGCCATCAGAGTAGTACCTCTAGGGAGGCGATTTGGGTTGCTGAAGGGAAAAATATCTTCAGTGAATAACTTTCTTACATTTGGAATTAATACCATGTGCATGAATTAATTGATTAGATATGAATTATGTTTTTTAATTTGTATGTGTAACTTTAATGGAAAAGAATCTTAGTAACCAATAACTCAACTACTCTAGTGTTTTTATAAACAAACACATTTCCTATTCACTTAGCACATAACAAAATGGAAATTTGATCATTTAAAGAGAATAAAAGTTGAAAACATGAAAAAGGATTTACTTATTTTTTCTGTTGGAAAATGTTCATACTAATTTACAAGCTGAAAGACAAAAGTCCCTTTATTCTCTTCAGATTGAAATGTGGCCATTTTAGGCATATAATGAGTACTTAGAAACAAAAGCAAATATAGCATATTAGTTGGCACGATTTGATATTGTTTTGTCTTTCAACCATGAGGTTATCATGAATTTTATCAAATAAAGCATTTACTAGTGAGGATCTTGCTCTCTTCCCCTCTGAAAACTCTCCAAGTTTGCTAGAAGACTCATTGGTAACCAGAAACAGTAGTCAAAGGCACCCCAGTCTCTGGTAGTGAAAGGAATGATGGCCATTCCTGTGTTTTGTCCTGAAAATATATACCTCTACTTATTGGTTGTATCAACCAAACACACAAAGTCTTTTAATAAGTTTCTTTCTTTCTTTCTTTCTTTCTTTCTTTCTTTCTTTCTTTCTTTCTTTGCGAGAGAGGGAACACAAGCAAGGGGAGTGTGAAAGGGAGAATCAGGCTTCCTGCCAATCAGGGAGCCCGATGCGGGGCTCGATCCCAGGACTCTGGGATCATGACCTGAGCCAAAGGCAGATGCTTAATGGCTCAGCCACCCAGGCTCCCCTTTTAACAAGTTTCTAAAGAGTTCACCTATGACAATGATCTTTTCCTTACTTTCAATAACCTTTGATAGACATTGCAACACATCTTGAGAGAGAATTAAAAAATGAAGGTACTTTTAAAAAGCCCTTAAATATAAGCTTCAATTTCTTTTTTATGATTGGGAAAATGGATTATGTTGCTATCTACAAAAAGGTTACAGATTTAGGCTTTTGCAACCTAGTATGCAAAATAACAGGCCATTTATAGACTTGACTACTCTGAGCACTGCTAAATTTTTTATTGATCTACATGGATGTCTGAAATGTGAAATGGTGTGCTCGCCACTTTAGTCTAGCCAGTCAGAACATAAGATTGGTAGCCCCGCATTATGTTTTAGTAGGTATAAACCCTGGGGCCTGACTGGAAGCTGCTGTCTACTTCAAGGGAGAAAGAGAAGAAGAAGAAGTTCTAAGCTTCTTTAAATCTTAGGATGTATTTATTTGTTTCTTTTCTTTCTTTTTTTCCCAATCACCCTAAATCACTGTATAGGATATTGACATGAAATGATATGCTATGATGATACGTATGATATGATGGTAAGGGAGCAGATTACCTCTTAAAATTAAATAATCTTATTTTGTGCCTTAGCATGGCCTTTCAGACTCATATGATGTGAACCCCCAACCCCTGTCTGACTTCATCTCCTACTTTTGTTACCCATTTTCACCAAATTCCACCCACGTTTTCCTTCATTATTTGTTCTTTATGTTGGTTGGAGGAAAGATTGAAGAAAATGTAAATGAGAAGATAATTTTTATTTTTCTTCTCTATGTTTCTTGTTTTCATTATTTTACTACAAAGATGATATATTTAAGGCCCAGGCCTACAATTCTGTGTTCATCTGAAAATTGTCACTGATGTTTTCCAAGAACTGTTGTTTATTTAAAAAATTGGTCAAGAGTGGGTCCTACATACATGTTGCAGTAGTAGACCTAACGGTGATAACATTAGTACCATCTTAAATTAAATAGATAAACTGAGATGCAAGTATAGGAATATATCATGTATAAAATGAACAAGGTGATAGCTACTGTTGAGTGCAAGATTCCAGCTGTGAAGAAAGAGGCATGCCTTAAATTCCTAAATGGTATGTATCAGTGTGAATTCGTCCAAAATTAGTAAGGCTGTTTTATGGATAATAATTAGTTTATAATAGAGTTGAAAAAGTGGTATTTTTTTTGCAAAGGAAATAAAATCCCTAGAGCTCAAGACAGTATTACGGTGAAAAGGTACTGCTGCTAACTATATTGGCCATATTCAGTCACCAACTAGCAGAGAAGTTGAAAGTTGTCACTAGAAAACTCCAAGGCTGCCAGCGTGCTACTTAATACACTACTCTCACTAATAGCATTATGCATGCTTACATTGAGAATGATCTCGAAAAAATTGAATTTATCCCAAGTGGCAAACTTCAGAAGGATCTCTTTCCAAACTTTGTAGCATGCAGTTCAGAAAGCGATTGATCTTATTAAGCAACCGCTGTTGTCTGCTATGAGACAGCTGATGCTTAAGGTCACTACTTTTTCTATGTGCCATTCATTCCTACTACGAAAACTTTCACTGCAGGATGTGAGCAATCAATTGGGATCCTGGTAACTAAACTATAAAGGCAAGTTTCTAATAGCTTCAGCAAGCACACTGGATTTGAAGCACCTTTTAGCATAGTAATCACCCTATTGCTAAGAGAATTAAGGTAAATTTGTCAAGTCTAATAGAGAAAGCAAATCCAGGGTGCCAAGGAAGGACATATTGCACATGGCATGATGCTCACTTAATTTAGTCTCTGCTTAAACTCAACTCAAAAGAATTCTTCCTTAAGTTCTCTGTCTAAAATAGCAATCCCTCCACCCCAAATACATCATCAGACACACCTCTTCCGTCTGCTTCTCCTGATTTAATTTAGACATGACTACCAGTCAGTATAGTCTATTTTTTTTCATTGATTTTGTCTCACTCAACTAGAATATCAGCTCTGTGAGGGTAGGGACTTTGTGTTTTTGCTCACTGTGATATGCCAGTGTTTCAAACACTGGAATATAAGACATTTTAAAGAAATGTTTGAATGATGTGGATAAGAAGGAATGTACAATGTTGTTCTTCTTTCTCACTGGAACCAAAGTAAGCAACTTTCTATAAGCAATGTAAGAATATAGGAAAAGTTTTACAAAGAACCTTTTATACTGAAAAGGAAGGTATTCATTTAGGAGAATGATAAGAAAAAAAGTACAGTTTGAAAGGAAACAAAAATTAATATGAGGTATGTATATGGATGAAGATTTTAAGAAATCTATGGTTTTCTTTAATTATGACTGCCATAAGTTTGTTTGTAATAATTGTTAAATTATCTTTAACATGTCTGACATGGTGCTAGATATCAGGCATAAAAAGATTAACAGAGTATATGTCCTGCCTTTCAGGGCTTTACAGTCTAAGAGAGTTTAAAGCAACTAAAAAACATTTAAATCAATAATGCGTGTGCGAACGTGGGAGCCAGTACAAGGCTCTGTGGGAACAAATAGGGAATAGCCTTGCAATGTTAAGGGAAAGCTTTGAGCAAGAGGTACTATTTAAACTCAGTTTTGAAATATGAATAGGGATGGTCAGACAGAAAAAAGGAACAAAGACATGAGAAAGAATTTGTGTATTCTGGTTGGAGTTGTGTATATGTCATGTGACAGAAGAGCAGAAGACTGATGGAAAAGGAAACAGGGAGCAAATTATGGTGTTTGAATACCAGATTAGAGAATACATTTTTGTTTTATTCTCTAGATGATAAGATGCTGCCAAAGAATTTTAAGCAAGGGAATATAACTTGAACAGACTTGGGTCTGTTCAAATAAAAAATTATTTCTGTGGCCAGAACATGGAGGGAGACAGTGTGGCAAGGTGGGAGATTGATATTTTAGCCCTCCAGTGTTTCCCAAAGTCTGTTCGGTCAAGCACTGGTTTTAGGGGATGTTCATGAAGAGTGTGTGAAAAAGGATTGCATGATCGGCCATGTTTTGGAAATGTTACTTTTAGGAAATAGAAACAGGTTTATCATTTTTATTATTGCTATGACTCTTGTAGTAACGATTACCGTAGAACTTCTTAGCAAATTCAGTATTGTAATGTGTACTGTGCATCTGTAAGATGGGGGCATGTTGTATGGTATCTTCCAAACATCATGACCACAGACTATCTATGTTCTCTCCTCCTGTCAGCTGCCACCTGCCACCTGCCAAATTTTATATGGCATTCTTTCAGATTTTCAGTAGGGCTAGTGTTTAGGCTGAATTTCTCTGGGCTTCTGTGGGAAAATTAAGCCCCGTAGAAAATTATTTGAGTGAGTCTTTGGAATTCTTCCGAGTGTGATCCATAGGTAATACCATTCTAGATGCATTTGAGAGGAGCTAGTTGCTTACATACAGTGAATGCCCCTGGACATCGGAGAAATGATGGGAGATGATAAATTACAAGGCTTGTGCTAAGAGCAATGATAGTATTAATAAAGTGTGTCATACAATTTAGTGACTCACTTTGTTGTTGTGAATGTATGACTTGCTGTTTTCATAGGTTTTCTTTATTGAAAACATAAATACACTAAAAAGAACTTCAAATACATATATATTTGCATTTATCAGTTTGATATTTTTTCTTCATAATCATATGAAATCAAGGCAGAGTTTGTTCAAACGTTTTTATTTTTTTATTTTTATTTTTTTTTAAGATTTTATTTATTTATTTGACAGAGAGAGAGACAGCCAGCGAGAGAGGGAACACAAGCAGGGGGAGTGGGAGAGGGAGAAGCAGGCTCCCAGCGGAGGAGCCTGATGTGGGGTTTGATCCCAGAATGCTAGGATCACGCCCTGAGTCGAAGGCAGACACTTAACGACTGAGCCACCCAGGCGCCCCTGTTCAAAAGTTTTTAAAGTCACCCTGATATAAGAAACAAACTTGTTCTATAGAAAATAATGTGTAGGAGAAGTTTGCAACTCAGAGAGTCTGAGGACATATGTTTCAATAAAACTGGCTATCTTATTGAATCACAGGAAGGACATTGGAAATATAGTAAAGATCACATTGAAAATTATGAGGGAATTAGACACTGAGTGAAAATGCTCCAAAAGATAATTATTTCAAGAGGTTGATGATGTAAGTGGTAGGAAAAGAAAATGTGGGCTTGAATAAGTTATTTGATCAGAATGATTAGTAGTTATGTAATAACTGTGATGTGGGGATACATTGAAAACTAAAACATTATTAGAAATAAAAGTTTTTAAAAGCAGTGTGTTACTGAAAATACGAAAATGTGCCTTGTAGATGCCTAAAATTCACACAATTAACATTTTAAAGTATAATTTAAGACCATTTATATTTTTCTTTTGAGAGTGAAAGCTATTGAATAGTTCAGTGGGCAAAACAATTTCATCACTACTGGAGATTGATTTTCACTTCAGTAATCAAGAGAAAGGAATTTAAATTTTGCTGTCCTTAAAAGACGTCGTGTAGAATTATAAGCAATACAAAACCGCAAGAGAAGCCTTGTTTTTCAGGAACAGCTTGATTGGTAGAAGATTTCTTTCTTTTTTTGAAAAACAGTGCTATTTTACCAGTTGGATAAATTGTCTCTCTCCAACTATTGACTACAACCTCCCACATTGACAAGGATTTCCTTTATAATTTTGATTGATTCCTGGATTAGGAAAGGCTGGATTTCTCATACTAATTTGAGTTCTGTTCTGTTCTCCATACTATACAATGTGACTGATGTAAAGAATAAGCTTTTATATTATAAATAAATTATATTCACTTACGTTGGTATCTAAAATTAGAAAAAAAATTAATTTGGATGGACTTTTAATATTTAAACATGATCCTATAGTTTTTGATTCCTTCCTAAAATAAAATCTTTATCTTTAATATACATAAAGTATTTCCTATATACATTTCATGAAAATCTAGACTTGCAGAAGCACGTTTATGCACATGGAATTAATTAATTTTGATTCCTAAGGGATTTGACAACAAAATGCAGATGGTCTGTATTGTTCATTAGGATGGGATTTTTAAAAATAGTTTGAATATGTGAAAATATAACTTTACATTTAAACAGTATAGCATTTTGGGGGCACCAGGGTGGCTCAGTTGGTCCAGCAACCAACTCTTGATTTTGGTGCAGGTCATGATCTCTGAATCATGAGATCAAGCCCCGCATGGGGGTCCCACACACACACACTCTCTCTCTCAAATAAATAAATCTAAAAAAAAAATAAGTAGTATAGCATTTTTATTTAATTTGTTGCTTATAAGTGACAAATATGGGCCTTTATAATTTTTGGTTATTGAATAAATTCATATTTTCATTTTTTTCTTCTTTCTTCATTTTAACCTTTTTTTCTGTTGCACCATTTACATTTTCTGAAGCTTCAAAGCCCAAAGCACTTACTTACATTAAGCTATGTCATGAGCACTTTCTTTCAAGATCTTTCATTTATTCTTCTTGGTGATCACTGACTGGCTCTTCTGACTCTTGTCTTTTGGGTTTTGTTTGTTTGTTTGCAAAATTACTGTGAGGGCTTCCTGTAAGGCCAGCACTTCTGCTGCTCAACAGAAAGAAACTTCTGCAAAGCTGCTGCTCCATGTGTAGAACAGACAAGTAAGAGGCAGCAAATACGTCAAACAACATGTGCCTCAACTCACGTCACTTCAGTATTTCTTAATAACCAGCTCTTCTTTGTATTTCTTGAACTGTGAATCTTTTTTTACTTAGCTTGAATTCTGAAAACATGCTCAGTGTCTTCTTCCCACAGCCAAAACCTCAACCTGCTCTTTATTAACTTTTTAGAAAATAAATTCTAGTTGAGTATCGACTTACTTCTGTGACCTACCTAGGCTCTCTCTGACTGCTCTGTATCAGCCAAATCAGAGAACTTGTGCTAAGTAAATTCAACTCAATAACATAGATTCAATATCTACTATTTGAAAATATTTAATGCCAGACTGCATATCAGAGCTTTAATGACAATAAGACATTTTTCTGACTTTCAAGAAAAATCTAGTGAGGGAACAAGTCACATTAATAGATAGTGTCAATATTGTAAGCCCCGGAAATGAGGTGTGTTCAGGGTTCTACTGGAATCCAATAAGAAATTATTGGACCAATCTTGAAAGTGAAGGATATCTTTCTGAGAAAAATTCTATCTTGGAAAAGTAAGCAAAGTAGGAAGATATTTTTAATAGCAGAAGCCCAGAGGTATGAAGAATGGATGTGAGAAAAACTGTAAGTTTTATACTTTTGTTTAATAAAAACTGTTGTATTATTTTAAATTCTTGTTTCAAAGTACTTTTTATCTTTCTGAATTTTAATGAAACTAAGATAGCGGATAAAATTACTGTATCAGTTGTTCCTATTTAACAAGTCACCCCAAAACTTGGGGTTAAAACAATAAACATTTATCAAATTCATAGTTCTGTTGGTTAGCTGTGTGGGTCTTCTGATCTGATCTGGGCCTGCTAGGCTGGGGCTTGATGGCCTCGGATGGCCTCACCCACATATCTCATGGTTGGCAGAGTGATTAGTTTGGTTACTGGAGGGATCAAATAGGGCCTCTTGTCTGAGCTTTCCTTAATCTCTGATTTCCAGGCTTCCTTTTACGGTGGTTTTAAAGTTCCAAAGAGCTGCAGGCCAGAGCAAAGCCCAATGTACAAGCACTTTTCAAATCTCTGCCTGAGTCACATTTTTTTTTTTTTTTTCAAATGAACCATTAGCCAAAGCAAGTCATATTGCCGGTTCCAGAGATGATTTATGAAGAAACGCCACATTTTTAAAGGAATAGTTGCAAGTCAGTTGGCAAAAAGATCATTTATATAAGGACAGGAAAGATCTCTGGCCATCTTTACAATCTACCAGGAACCCTGTAGGCTTTATTTAAAGTTTTACGATTTTCTTCTTTTTTCTTCCTTATTATATTGCTTTCACCTTGAAAAGCACATGCCAATTTGCTTTGGAGCCAATTAGTAGTTATAACTTAGAAGAAGGGACAGTCTATCTTTTCGTTTCTTTTTGCTACTGCTAATTGAATACATTAACTTCTTCTCAGATCCCTTTATTCTTTGGACTTAGCCTTTTTATTATGATCTTCCATAAACAGATGACCCCCAAATACTCTTTTTCCCTAAAAAATCACAGTCAAGAAAATAATATTTTCTTTGAAAGGAAATCTTGAAATTATTTTTTAAAAGATATTTCTGTGCTACTGAACATACGTGTTTGAAATACTGTGTTTTCCTTTGATAGCCTTATCACTAGGCTTCTGCAGAATGTGTTGTCGATTTGTTTTTTGTCATGCTTTTAGATTTAGAGCAACTTTTACAATATTTTTGATCCAGTTTTTCCCTAGTGTATAAGGTACTCCTAGCTAGTGATTGAAACTCACAAGATTGCTCACCGCTGCTTTCGGCCGCCAGGGCGCCACTGGGAGCAGAAGCGCCATAGCCACTGTGGTTCACACTTGGAAATTCTAGGGGCTGAAGCATAGCTCACACTTTTCTTTCTTTCTTTACTCAGACTATACCAGCTGTCTCAATAGAAACATATTCTACCAAAGGACTTTACATTTGGGAGAAGACAAATCTAATTTTCGGAGGTTACTTCTTATGAGGCAAAAATATGCTGCTACCCATCTTAGTAAGAACAAATAGTTAAAATTTTTTCTGCCTCAAGTTTCTGGTGGAGTTTTTACCAATGGAAAGAGTAGAGCAGAGTAAAAGTATAAATGGAGAATACTTAAGAGCTTTTCTTAAATAATTCAGGTTTTTTTTCGTATATACATATCTATATAAATACTTAAATTTATATATAAACTTTAATAAATAACTTTACATATATATAAATAAAATAAGGCTGGCATTAGGCTTTTTTCTTAAAGAAAATAGTTGAGGCTTCTTAAACATAAAAAAAAAAAAAGTATGAACAAGAACATGTCCCAACAAATTTAACATATTTAACTCATATAACTAATTTCTCTACCTTCTGAAACCCATACTCAAATGAGAGTAAAGAGAATTTTTTAAGACATAAATTCTACAACAATGGGGAGAATGGTAAAGGAAATAATGGACAATTTGGGAAGCTGAAAAGTAGATGGATGAGTGGTAACTAATGGAGCATACCTGAGAAATTCCAGTTCTAAAATGACATTCTAGAAAACCGAAAACCAACTACATCGAAAGGTCTAAAGGGTTGATAGTACCGGGTCCTTCTGGAGGTGGACAGTAATATTAAAATAAAATTATTTAATAAGCCAGACTCTCAGAGAAGCCCAGGTACTTGAATCTACACAAGTGTCTCTTGTATGCTTTTTGTTCTCTTTCCCTCATCTCTTTTGCGGTAGTAGACAAAGAAAGAGTTTAGCTGAATTATTTCCTACTCTTGTGTATAATGTAATGTAGTGTAATGAATACTCTTATGGCTTGATTTAATTTTGATTAATGCTTTTTTATCTTTTTCCACATGTTTTCTTACTTTTTTCTAACTTCTTTACCTGTATCCCTTCTCTATTATATAATTTATTTTAATAACAGGGATCAATTGAAGCCTGAAGGTTATTATGGAATTATCACAGATTAAATTCTTGTCTGGAGTTAAACAATAGCAATGATGATAAACACAGAGTAATGACTGATAATTTCTAGGAGAGATGTTACACTACCCCCCACTTCCCCCTGTGGACCTCAAGATGCAGTAGGACCTCCAGAAATGTTAGTGTTTATAATTTTGAAAATACTTTTCATGATAAATTAGTAAAATCTTAATGGAAAAAAATTACTAATTTTGATTTATTTTTCATTAAAATTTTTTAATGTTTGGATGTTATTTGTATTAATATTTTGTTCCTCTTCCCTCAAGTTTAAAAAAAATTACTCTCAATATTAATAAAAATCTGTGTAAGTATATTAACCATTCCCAGTATCACCAGTATTACCCTTTTTGCTCAGTGGTGCTTAGTTAATTCTTCCCAACAGCTAATTTTCCTTTTACTTACTGTCATCAGGATAGCAGAACTAATTAATCTGAGTACAACAAGGCAGTTTTTACGGTTTTGTTTGTGGTTTTAATTTTTGCTGTGAAATTTAAAATTAAAGAAAAAAATAATTATACCTTCCTTTCCTGCCTTAAAAGGGGAAAAAGCCAATTAATCTCTACCTCCAGATTTTATTAAGTGAAGACTAAGGGTAGAAGAAATTGCTGTTTTCATCTATGTCTATACTTGTAAGCAAAATTTAGTCAGACAATTAGACCACAGTACTTATTCATCAAGAGGCTCCCTACATGTCTGTGGCTGCTGTTGGTATATTTATATATTTATATCAAAATGATGTTGCTTTCTATGTTTTCTGAAAGTTTACAGAACCAAGTTTGAGGCATGTGTGCAAAACAAAGACGACTCTGGGACTGCATC
>NW_024426996.1:34591400-34609409 GCF_017311325.1 Ursus maritimus | reverse complement strand
TAGCCTTATCACTAGGCTTCTGCAGAATGTGTTGTCGATTTGTTTTTTGTCATGCTTTTAGATTTAGAGCAACTTTTACAATATTTTTGATCCAGTTTTTCCCTAGTGTATAAGGTACTCCTAGCTAGTGATTGAAACTCACAAGATTGCTCACCGCTGCTTTCGGCCGCCAGGGCGCCACTGGGAGCAGAAGCGCCATAGCCACTGTGGTTCACACTTGGAAATTCTAGGGGCTGAAGCATAGCTCACACTTTTCTTTCTTTCTTTACTCAGACTATACCAGCTGTCTCAATAGAAACATATTCTACCAAAGGACTTTACATTTGGGAGAAGACAAATCTAATTTTCGGAGGTTACTTCTTATGAGGCAAAAATATGCTGCTACCCATCTTAGTAAGAACAAATAGTTAAAATTTTTTCTGCCTCAAGTTTCTGGTGGAGTTTTTACCAATGGAAAGAGTAGAGCAGAGTAAAAGTATAAATGGAGAATACTTAAGAGCTTTTCTTAAATAATTCAGGTTTTTTTTCGTATATACATATCTATATAAATACTTAAATTTATATATAAACTTTAATAAATAACTTTACATATATATAAATAAAATAAGGCTGGCATTAGGCTTTTTTCTTAAAGAAAATAGTTGAGGCTTCTTAAACATAAAAAAAAAAAAAGTATGAACAAGAACATGTCCCAACAAATTTAACATATTTAACTCATATAACTAATTTCTCTACCTTCTGAAACCCATACTCAAATGAGAGTAAAGAGAATTTTTTAAGACATAAATTCTACAACAATGGGGAGAATGGTAAAGGAAATAATGGACAATTTGGGAAGCTGAAAAGTAGATGGATGAGTGGTAACTAATGGAGCATACCTGAGAAATTCCAGTTCTAAAATGACATTCTAGAAAACCGAAAACCAACTACATCGAAAGGTCTAAAGGGTTGATAGTACCGGGTCCTTCTGGAGGTGGACAGTAATATTAAAATAAAATTATTTAATAAGCCAGACTCTCAGAGAAGCCCAGGTACTTGAATCTACACAAGTGTCTCTTGTATGCTTTTTGTTCTCTTTCCCTCATCTCTTTTGCGGTAGTAGACAAAGAAAGAGTTTAGCTGAATTATTTCCTACTCTTGTGTATAATGTAATGTAGTGTAATGAATACTCTTATGGCTTGATTTAATTTTGATTAATGCTTTTTTATCTTTTTCCACATGTTTTCTTACTTTTTTCTAACTTCTTTACCTGTATCCCTTCTCTATTATATAATTTATTTTAATAACAGGGATCAATTGAAGCCTGAAGGTTATTATGGAATTATCACAGATTAAATTCTTGTCTGGAGTTAAACAATAGCAATGATGATAAACACAGAGTAATGACTGATAATTTCTAGGAGAGATGTTACACTACCCCCCACTTCCCCCTGTGGACCTCAAGATGCAGTAGGACCTCCAGAAATGTTAGTGTTTATAATTTTGAAAATACTTTTCATGATAAATTAGTAAAATCTTAATGGAAAAAAATTACTAATTTTGATTTATTTTTCATTAAAATTTTTTAATGTTTGGATGTTATTTGTATTAATATTTTGTTCCTCTTCCCTCAAGTTTAAAAAAAATTACTCTCAATATTAATAAAAATCTGTGTAAGTATATTAACCATTCCCAGTATCACCAGTATTACCCTTTTTGCTCAGTGGTGCTTAGTTAATTCTTCCCAACAGCTAATTTTCCTTTTACTTACTGTCATCAGGATAGCAGAACTAATTAATCTGAGTACAACAAGGCAGTTTTTACGGTTTTGTTTGTGGTTTTAATTTTTGCTGTGAAATTTAAAATTAAAGAAAAAAATAATTATACCTTCCTTTCCTGCCTTAAAAGGGGAAAAAGCCAATTAATCTCTACCTCCAGATTTTATTAAGTGAAGACTAAGGGTAGAAGAAATTGCTGTTTTCATCTATGTCTATACTTGTAAGCAAAATTTAGTCAGACAATTAGACCACAGTACTTATTCATCAAGAGGCTCCCTACATGTCTGTGGCTGCTGTTGGTATATTTATATATTTATATCAAAATGATGTTGCTTTCTATGTTTTCTGAAAGTTTACAGAACCAAGTTTGAGGCATGTGTGCAAAACAAAGACGACTCTGGGACTGCATCTCTTTTAAACATTGCAAAATAAAAAGACAGTCTTTTAAAGGAAAATTATATACGATCGTTGACCTGACATTAGTGAGCCACTTGTCTTCGTTTTATTTTAAAACATTCTATCCATCCTTCTATATTCAGATTGGGGATATTCTGTTAAAATAAGATAATATTATTTCAAACCAAAATTGATAGTGGTATTATGGCTATTAGATTAAAAAGAAAAGTCCATATAATGTTCTCACATTACAAAGGACTCCTACTTTAACATTCTCACCATTGCCTTCCATTTCCCCAAAACGTTTTTCACAAATTCAGGCTCATCGGTTAAGATATCATTTTATACACGTGTTATGGTAATGATAATGAGAATAACACTAATAATGATAAAATGATCATGATGATGGTCATGGTGGTGGTGGCGGTGATGGTGGAGAAGGAAAAGAATAGTTAACATTTACTAAGTCTGCTGCGTGCCAGGCATTCTGGTGTGCGCTTTACGTGGATTATCTCATTTCATCTCAGAACAATTAGGTAGATAAAATTTCTGCTTGCATTAAAAAAACAAAAACAAAAACTGGACCAAAGAGATTTAAAATGTTTCCCAGAGTCATATAGCTAGTAAGCAGTGCACTGAAATCAACACAGTCCTTTACAGGAACCCATTCTAATTGTAGAGATCTTTTTCCCCTTCCACATGGCAAGTTTAGTCATATAAAGTAGCTATGATGATGCCGTTCTTCTCAAGAAGACTTAAGCAAAAGTTGAGGAAACCGGTTGTTTAGTTGTCCAGTCCTTTAATCTCTTCAGAGATTGAAAAAAAAAAGTTTAGATCTCAACATGGTCATATTTATAGGCTAGTAAACAAGTAAGGATTTTAAAAGCTAACTTAACATTGTTTGCCTATTTAACAAAATAATGCTCTTTTCTACACAGTGGCCTACAGTAGAATTTGCAGTTTGAAGAAATGACCTAGTCTCACCCTCTTCAGACCTTATTCTGGGGTTCCGTTTTGTCTTTGCCACATGTCTTCCTCTCCAACCTAAGGTCCTAAGTTGTTCTTCCCTGCCTCAGTGTATCCACCCATTCACATCTTCCTGATGAAACCAGTCCTTACGCAGCGATGTCCTGATTTTCCAAAAGACCATTCCAATCAGTGTGCTTTGGCCCTTTCAAAAGTGGACAAAACAGAAGACAAAAGGTGACTTTAAAAAAGAAGAAAAGAAAAGGGATTGTGTTCAAGCAGATCTGTGTGGTCACAACCCCGTATTTTAAGAAGATTTTAATATAAATGAATCGGCAACACAAAATACTGCATTATCTTCTTTTATGAGATTTGAATTTTAGGATGTAATCCTTTTAGAAATACTTAACAGAATTCTCCAAAGATAATACACATTCATCTTTTAGGAACTGAGTCTTTCATCGTTGCCTGTGTTTGCCATTAATGGCTATTCATCTTGTCCCTCATTTTCAGTCTTTTAGCAGATATTTCCTATGCTCCTGATATGTGTCAGGCACTATACTAGGTGATAGGGGGAACATAGTCTCTGTTGAAGAAGACAAACAGTCAAATAATAACCCCAACAAGTATATTATTAGTCTGATATGCTTTGAAGGATAGGAGCACTGTTGTGTTTAACAAAGGAATCTTAGCCAGTCTGGGGGGGTGGGGTCATGAATGGGAAACCACCCTTAAAGAGACATGAGTTGAGATACAGGGGAAGGATCAGGAGGTGTGTGGAGGTCACATAGGAATAGTGTTTGAAGAAGAGGAAACAGTATGGCCAAAGGCTCTTTTTTAAGACACTTAAAGACTCCTTTTACCGTGTGTGACTGAAGGTCGGAATGCAAGGTGGTGAATGAATACACAGTGACACTAGAGATACAGGAATGTGTCAGATCATGCAAGGCCTTTCTGGCCACATTATAGCATTTTGGTATAAACCTAAAATCTTAAAGGATCCAAGCAATGGTGCAAAATAATGTTAGGTTTGCATTTTGGAAAGACCTGGCTTCTGAGTAGTTTGTTGGGAGGATATCTGGAGTGGATATCCAGACTGAATTCAGAAAACAGCTCTTATTGATTATTAGAGTCTGAGGGAAGGGCAATAAGCAGTTGGAAAGTAGGAGTAGACAGGGTATAGGATATGAAGCCCTGAGATATGTTCAAGATAACTCCCGTTTTGTTGTTGTTGTTGTTGTTGTTGTTGATTTGTTGTTTGTTTATTTTGGCTTATATTGCTCAATATATAATAATAAAGAAGAAAAAAATAGACTAGGTTTGGATAGAAGATTCATTCAGCAAATATTTATTGAGTGCTTCTTCAAGTTCTTCCCATCCCGGGTTCCTTGAAAAAATTAAACCCTAAATGCCTCGTAAGGTATCTGTTGTATGTAATGAATTACTATTTTTCTGTGTATCTACAGTGAAACTAATCTTGTAAGTTCCTTGGAAGAATTTGAGAAGACAGCCAATCAAGTCATTTTACATTAAGTTTAATTACCTTGCAAAACTCTAGTTGAGAAAGACTGACTGAATCCATGCCAGATAGAATTCTGCCTCTGCTCTGAATATAATGAATATGAGATGTCTTTAAGCATTGGACGTGAAGAAAAATCATTATCATGACAAGATTAGAACAACTTAATTTTATCTAATAGTTAAGGTACCTCAAAAGCAGCTTACATATTTTATTATATGTAGTTAAGAAATACATTTTAAAAACTTACAAGACATCTTTTTAAAATTACACTATAGTAGTAGATAATATGTATCATTACCCCTTTTCAGATAATTTAGAGATAAATTTTTGTCTTCTAAAAAATGCAAATGGGACATATTTGCAATTCTTTTTGAAGTATGCACAGCCTATTATTTTTGAAGTAGAAAACTAGAAATTATCGTGGAAAATTTCTTAGATGGTGATAAAGATCCCAAGAGAGCCTTAAATACTGAAAATGAGATATAGAAAATGAAACAGTGCCACCTGAACTTTGAACCTAGATGTAATTACATGAAGATATAAAGTATTGTTTTTCTTCCAGTCATTCAATAAGTATTTATTTCGTGCATGATATATGCCAAGCAGTGTTAATGTACTGGGATAAATCAATGAACAAACCAGATAAAATATGTTTTGGGGTGGGGTAGGCCAGGTTGCTATACATATAAGGTGTTCGGAGAAGTCCTTGTTAAAAAATCATAAGCAAGGGGCGCCTGGGTGGCACAGCGGTTAAGCATCTGCCTTTGGCTCAGGGCGTGATCTCGGCGTTGTGGGATCGAGCCCCACATCAGGCTCCTCCGCTATGAGCCTGCTTCTTCCTCTCCCACTCCCCCTGCTTGTGTTCCCTCTCTTGCTGGCTGTCTCTTTCTCTGTCGAGTAAATAAATAAAAAATCTTTAAAAAAAAAATCATAAGCAAGATTGATAGTATTTGTTACAAAAAGTACATTGACTTAGTTTATAAACTTCAAGTACTTTTATGCTAATTTTTTGCTCTTTTTGAATAGTAATCTTAAGTGCTAAATGGTAAAGTCTCTCTCTCTACATACAAATCAATTTAAAAATGCTATATCTATATGTATCAATTCTAACTTAGATATTTTCTACTCTTTGATTTGAATAGATTTTCTTGCAGACCTTGTAGTCTCAACAGGAAGTCAGGCAGATATATAAAGATGCATAATACAAAGCTAAGAACTTGAGTGGGATCAACACAAGGTGATAGGAGATCACACTGGTGAAGCGTGCGGTTTAATGTGGGTGTGGTGAGGGAGACTTCACAGAGAAGGTACAAGATACTAGAAAGCAGAATAAAACTAAATAAGGGTGTGGCTTTGGGGATATTATTAAAAGTATTTCTTTTTAACAATAAATAAATAAATAAATAAATAAAGGAAAGATATTGCATTGATTGACAGTATTTTCTTTTGCTCCATGCTCTATTATTTTGCTATATACCATCAAACGAGGATCAAGTGGTTCTGAAAGTGTGTTAACTATTTATTAAGTAGAAACCTAAGTATTTGTAGTTAAATTCCATTAAATTATATTTTCCCAGCATTTTACAGTTTAGAGTATATATTTTCATGGTCTTTTATTTGATCTTCATATCTAATGAGAAAACTATGGGTAGAGATACTCCTCACCCTGAAGTCTATAAGAATCAAAGAACTGATTTATTTTTATATGACTTAATGATTTATTTTATTCACTGTGTGATTAAATTAATGTTTTATGCAGAATAACTTTTTCTCTATGTGTCTTGAGCTCCCTTCCCTTTTCTTTAAATATCCACATGTTTGGATTAAACCACTTATCAACCAGTTTGGTTTATGTTTATATATATAATTCATAATTCAACATATTTCTTCAAACATAAAAGCTAGGTAAGAAACAGATTGGAGTTATTGACTATATGCTACTTACATTCTCTTCAAACTTTTTAAAAAGGTTTTTTTTTTTTTTCCTCTTTTGATCTCTGTTGTATTATCCTGTTAGTATTTTCTGCCCTCTGGCAAGGTTGAAGCAGTAAAATTTCTTCTTCCTCAAGAGGGATCAAGAGTAACTACAATATAATTAATGATTAATTAAAAATTATATTTTAGGGCTAAGGATGTGTTTTCTTATTTATGCTTATAAATCACCTACTTTTTAAATTCTACTTTCTATTACACCCGTATGAAAGAAAATGCTAGAAGTAGTTTGGTCTGATGAAAGAACACTGGCTTTAAGTTATGTAACAATTTTTGTTTATCAGTGAAGTTACCTTATTTTAATCTTCCTGATTTTTATTATCAATCTCTAAAATGGAAATAATAATATCAAATATATAACTTCAATAAAAATTAAATGAAATATCATACACTGGTCACCCTGCAATGTATCTGACATAGAGATAGTGCACAATTGTATTTCCTTTTGACTTCTTGTCCTTTCTTAAATTAAATTTGTACATCATAGTTGACTACCTAAAACAATAATATGCTGCATCAGTTCATGATTTAATTAGATATTCCTCTTTCTCAAATAAATTAGAGACACCTACTCTGTGTTGCTTCTGATTAATTTTTATAATTTTTATTACCCTTTCCTTCACATATCAAGAGGTATTACAATTCTGCTACTCTGCAGAATTTTCCATGAAAATATACAGCTTGTGAAAAATAAAACCCCTCTTTTCTGAAATGTTCACATGTTTTCCTTCAGAGCTGGTATATTGATAACTATTAATAACAAATACTACCTCTCAGTATTTTGGATTATAATAGCAGACTGCTTTTGAAAAAGTAGAGTAAGTCATGCTTCAAAGGGGACAATTCCTCCTTAGCCCACCCTGCCTGCTTAGAGTGCCTAAATTTTCCAGTCATTTACACCTTTTTGGTATTAAAGTTTCTTTTAAAATATGAACACATTACTTTGATGATTATCTTTGAGTCACTGTCATATATTTTGTGATTGGGTGGGATAGGGATTAAAAAGAAGAAAGGAAATGTGGAAACAAGGTATGGTCTGGGAGTGAACCTGAGTAAGTGACTTTTGGACCAAACTGGTACATATTACGTAGTAGCTCTTCTTGGAATTAACTTGATAATGTGATAGGAAGAGGCATACAGTATAATAATAATGGCAATAATCGCAGCTAAAACCCACATGACATGGCTAGTGTGAGCCTTGCTATCAATTTACTTAATTCTGTAACAGCCCTTAAATTTGAGTACTATTATTGTCTCATATTACATTATGAGAAAACTAGCACGGAGAGGTTAAAAAACTTCTCAGTAATCACACAGCCATCAAGTGCTGAAATCTGAATAGCAATCTAAGCAGAGGTGATCCCATAGTCTCTCTGCTCTTAACTATGACTTTGCACTGCCAATCTGATGAGTCTTACTGTCCCAACTTACTGCTACTAATGCAGTGACTTAATGATTAGTAGGATGAAAATAATGCATGTTTCAGATTCTTTGACAAGGTAAAGGAGTTTTGGGGGGAATATTGAGTATTTGTAATGTGGTTTGCTCACAGCCGAGTTCATTAAGCAATTTCATTTAACATTGTACATTTCACTGATGATAACTTTAATTATAAATGAAGGGTAAGAGCTTAAATCACAGTTTGACATCTTAGCCTGCCTAATTGGAAAGTTTGGATATGGCTCCACAGCCTGAAAGACAGTTGATTCTTTTTTGCACAGACCATTCTTTCCATTTTCTTGTTGTCGTTCTTGTTGAAGTTTTGAGGGCAGTGTTTATTTCTCAAAGAGGGTTCTATAAAAAGCTTGGGAAGTGTTTTGCCTAAACTCAACTTTTCCTACTTCAAAATGTAGTTTAGGGACAGTCCTTGTTTAGAAACATAGTATTAAAGAAAAGAGAATTAGCTGTTGTTCTTTTTGATGGTATATAAAACCCCTGGAGAATAAGTGCCACCATGACATGGTAGTGATACTTTCTGTTTACATAGCACCTCTTCCTCCAAAGCAAATACAGCCTTGCCTGCTTGAGAGCCTCTGAGTGTCTGGAATGTGAGATCTTGCTACCTCACTCAACTAACAAATCAATGCTGAGAAGACGAGTGAGACTATGGTGAGAATGATATGATTTGCAGATCAGTGAAGTGAGAATGAGTGCAACTTACCATATACAGTGGAGACTCTCTTTAGGAACTTTTTGCCTTAAAACTGCTGTGGAGGAAAAAAAGAGAGATTCATTTTCATTTTCTGAAAGAACAACTTGTAACATTCACAAACAATGGGTGCTGATACTATGAGAAACTGGTAGGGATAAATGTATGTCTCCATGCCAGTGTAATGAGATCAGTTATTTCTGCCCCCCTCCTTCCTTTATGGACTTGTATTTGAATTTTAACACATACATGTTTCATCTTTATTTAGGGCCATCCATTTTTAGTATCTGAAGTTGTATGACATGTTTTTCTTCCATTTTTAAAAAAGTCCAAATAATTTGGATTTATCAAAAAAATCACAATACAGACTTCCAGAATCAGAGTCATTTGCATTGAACATGTGTCCTAATTGTATCCACGTGTTGGCATGATATTCTGTAGAGACTAATTCTAATCAATTCTGCCTAAACATTCTGGATTTCCCATCAATTACTATGCTAAGTTGTTGACAGAATTCCTGCCAATCTTTGCACATATGCCTCCCAGTACTGCCATTTTAACACCCCAGAGTGAGAGCAACATGACAGATTTCTTCATCTATGTATTTTGTATATCCACCTTGTTTAAATGTGTAATACTACTCCTGTGAAATCATTACTTCAAGGGTATTGTACTTTTCATGGTTTTCAGTGTACTATATAGATTGGAAGAGTTTTCTGAACTGAATTGGCTATTAAACTATTATAGTATGTTTATACACATGTAATATTTCAGGCATACCTTAACCTTCCTAATATAATGTTGCTTAAAGGTGAAGTAATTTTTTCACTAATGACATTATTAGAATTTCATATATATACTATTATGCATGACATTTTGTTTTATTGCAGATAATAGGATCTCAGTAAAGAATCTATTGATTAAAAAGGAAAAATTTTTGGAAAATACTGTGTTGTCAACCGATTTCACATTGTTCTAACAAAGAATTATAAAGACATGAGGGACCCAGGAGCTACATGTCTTTCCTATTCTTCCCACTCTCTCTTTCTCTTTTCTCCCCCTTTCTTTCTCTCTCACTCTTTTTTTTCCACTCTATTTTTTCACTGTGACATGTTTTTTACAGCCAATGTGTGTACATGGCTAAGAAGTCCCATAGAAATCATGTCTACATGTCTGCAGTTTAAGAAACCATTCAAGCCTAACTAGCCAAACACCTAGGAAAGAACATTTGGATTAGATTACAAATCTCAGCCACAGAGTAGTTATATGAATACATGCAAAGTGCGTATATAAATATGGAGCCTTTTTATGGACGGGATGTAGACAGAAGTTCTCAAAGATGAGGTAGGCAGAAACCCTGAAAGATGTCTTACTTACATGATTGTTTAGAGGAGATTGTAGTTTGATCATTAAGCTATAGGTTACTGAAAAAGGATGATAGTTTTTTTTCCTTCACTAGCCCCCTTCCTAGTTTATATAATTCTGACTGCTAAGTAAGTATTTATTGCATGACTAAATAATTGGAGTAATGGATATCGGGCATAGCTATCAGAATCTCAGTTTACATTGATAGTTCCATTTTTGTCCCAACTCCCAAGCTACACACTGTGACAGTTTTCTTTGACTAGTCCTTCTCTGCCCTTATTTTTTACAACACTCTCAGAGGTTTTTCTTGTTGTTTCTTTACCATGCTTAATGAACTTGCATTCTTCTCAATATTTCCAATGGTATCTCCCTAATTCTGATTTCATCTACCTCAGCACTTTCTAAATTCGGTTTTGTGGAATTGTCATATCCACTGAGATATTAATGAGTGTTCTGGAAAAAATTAAAGATTTCTAAGGTCAAATAAATTTGGTAAACCTGCGTACTCTATCACCCCTCAGAGATTCACAGTGTACATTAGTGCTTTGAGAAGTTCTACAATAAAGAAACCTGTTTAATGTTGATTATCCCAGCATTTCTTTAAAGCATTTGACCAATGAATCCCTTTAGCATGGAGTATCTATTAGTATCTCATGAGACTCTTATTCTGTAGATCAATGTTTGGAAAACGCTGAGGTAGACCATTAGAAGGGATTCTTAACTGCTTTCTCTTTGTTTATTGTCTGTCTGAGCCTCTGCATTCTACACGCTGCATTGAAATAATAATTATGAAATAGCAGTATGTAGTAGGCATAAAGAAATGGTTACTAAACCTCTGTGGACTAGACTAACTACCTGGAAGAAGAAGAACATGAGTTTAATTAAAATCAAATTATTTGCTAAAATACAACGTTTGCCATTATCTTTTAAAATAAGCTTAATTTCGAAAAGAGTAAAACCTATTATATATACATATGCTACAGAGGTGTCTATGAGGGAACTATGAAACAGAATATCTAGAAGCTTCTTATAACGCATATAAATGCAAAGATAATAATTGTTAATAGGATAAATCAAACCATATTAATTTTGAGCATGGATTCCTTAATTTTTATTTGCCTTCATCTATATATTATTTTATTTAAAATGATAATACCAGGAAATGTTTTCCATTTTTAAATTCCTAGAGAAATATTTATTTTTGTGTACTAGAAATTTTAAGGCCATAGTAATTTTCACACGTTAAATGTCTACATAAATATTATAAAAGTCACTTTAAGAGTGAGAATATGTTATTGAGTCTTTAAATCTCCATGAGTATTAGCTTGTTCTTTTAAGTTAATGAAAGGAAGCAATAGTCATCATCAAAGCATATATTGTTTAAAAATCAATGAGGGAACTGCGCTCAGTGTTGCTCCTTCCACTTTAATTTTTTTTCCTCTCTGCCTAGAAGCTTAGAAAGAGTCTTTGTTCAGCCTTTAGATGTACAGTCTGGTGTCATGCCTGTTAAGTCCATGATAAAAATGATCTAGATACTGGTCCTTGATGTTTTATATCAGGAAGCTAATTATTGTCTCCCTTTTCAGAGCCTCATTACCCCCAAACAACTTCTCTGTTCTCATGCTTATTTTATTTCTCTTGCCAAGGATAATTGCACATAGTTCTTATTACTTTCCTTAAAGGTGTAAATATAAATTATCAATACATTGTTATTATTGGCTGAGGTAAATGACCTTTCTGGTTTTCCAAAATGTTTTTCACCTTAGTTGATCTACCATTTATTGGGTGGCATTGATGCACTATATAGGAGTCCGTGTTATTGATAATTTAAAAGGCTCATTACTTTTTTTAAGGAAATAACATTGATAACTTTTAAAGTTTGGAGATTCCCAGTAATAACAGTGATGCTCACATCTTACATTTGAAAAGTGACTTACAGGTTTTCAGATGTGCCTTCACATGTATTATTTTATTTGGTCCTTGCAGTAACCCCGTGAAGATTATAGACATTGTTATTCCATATAAGGAAGGAACAAATTGCGTATTGGAGAGTCAATTATATTGTGTTCTCATACACATAGTAACTTTTGGAGCTGGGACTCCAAAGCTAGTTTTCTTATTCCTTTATTCCTGAAGTAGTAACTTGATAAATCTGCATTGATACTGCAGTTTTTGGTTTTATAGGATGGGTATTGTTTGGCGTATATACTTAGGCTTAACATCTATTTCATGTACAGTTCTAAGTTTATCTTTTGTATGCCTCTTTATAATGAATAAAATGGAAAAAATAAATAAAATGAGGAGAATCCCAATATTAATGCTAATTGCAAATCATGTCTGGGTTGCAATATTCTGTAAGCATAAGACTTCACATCTTCTAATGCCAGAGAAAAGAAACAAGTACTGGTGTTCTGGTAAGTTAAAACAGTATACCAGTCAAGAGTTCCTTATAAAGTTTGACCACCTGGGCTTAAATGCACCCCTTTTAAGCTCTGTCACCTTGCCCAAGTTGCTTAAGACTCATTTTTCTTACCTGTAGAGGGGGCAGCAGTATTTTCCCTGTAGAGTTGTTTTGAAAATTAAAGGCATAATATGTGTAATGCCCTCAATACAGTGTGTTTAGTGAACATTTGTCATTTTAGCTGTGAAAAAAAATAATGGGTTGTAAATTTCAAACAATATAGAGACCACTGGAACATCCAAACGCACAGGCATGAAGAAAAGAGAAAAATGAAAAGGGAGAGAATTGGGGAAGTGAGAAAGGGTAATTAAAAATGAATGTGGTGAGGCTGCTGTTTCTGTTTAGGATGTAGAATGTTGCAAGAGAATGCCCTTCCCAACCTAACCATAAAAACAAGCTGAATAAACAACAAGATCAGTTATTTTAGCCCATCAAAGAGTAAGGCCCAAAGCAGTTGAATAAATTAAAATCCAAGATTTGACGAACCTCTCCTAGGATATACAGTACCCATGGCTGCTTTCATTTTTGAGATGTGGGAGGAGGAAGTCACTACAGATGCAGTTAAAAAAAAAAAAGCACAGCTGAACTTTGAACATTTTAAATGCCGAATGTGGGCTGGTATAGGGGTTTAGAATTCCTAGGAGTCCAAGATACAAGGAGAATCTTTACTTCCTCCCGCCCTCTTCTCCATCCGTTGTCACTGAGAGCTCATGAAAAAGAGATTGGAGTGAGAGCAAGAAAGCTGAGAAGTGCATCTGAGGAGCAGGCACACCTAGTAGCATGAGTGTGGAGAATGAGCGCTAAGATAGCGCGCTGCAGTCTGGGCCTCCCATTGAACAAGTGGCAGAGACGTCGCCCCCATCGGAGGCGCAGACATACAGGGCTGGAGATTGGGTGGGGAGGACATGTGGTGAGGGAAGGCCAGAAGAGCTAAGACTTCCCATGCAGCCTGCAGTGCTTGAGGGCAATGGGAAAGCTGAGAGAGGACCCACAGGGGTCTTCACTGTGTGAGTTAGTGTGTGTCTTTCATTAGGGGAGAGAGAAGAAGTCACAGATGCACAGAGCCTGTTAAATGAAGTCTGAAGATGGAGCAGAAGTAGCTGCCAGCACACTGAAGGCAGAGATGAGAACTGAAAGAAACCCCACAGGCACTCTGGACCCTTGCTCAAGTACCAGAAGCAGCCCTGCATCCCAGGGGTGGGCCAAGCAGAGCTGAGAGATATCTCGAGGCGTCTGAAGACAAAGTACAACAACTAAGAAAAAAGGCACTTAGACTCCAAGTCCTGCTAAAGAAAACATTCTAATTTTGCTCTCATAATTTAAGCCAGTGGTGAACTGAATTTAATTAAAATGACAACAGAGCCCAAACCCATTGTATTAGTTTGAGCTAGGCCATAGCACACAACTAGAAACTGAGTGGCTTGAATAACAGAAGTTTATTTCTCATGATTTTGGAAGCTGCAAGTCTTAGGTCAGATAGTCAGCAGAGTTGGCTGCTGCTGCTGCTTTTTTTTTTTTTTTTAAAGATTTTATTTATTTGTTAGCAAGAGCACAAGAGCAGGGGAGAAGGGGGGAGGGTGAGGGAGAAGCAGCCTCCCGCTGAGCAGGGAGCCCAGGCAGAGCCAGATCCCAGGACCCTGGGATCATGACCTGAGCTGAAGGCAGACACGTAACCAACTGAGCCACCCAGGTGCCCAGAGAGTTGATTTCTTCTGAGGTCTTTTGCCTTGGATTATAGATGGCTGTCTTCACTGTCACTCTTCACATCGTCTTCCTTTTGTGTGTTTATGTGTTTCGATTTCCTTTTCCTATAAGGACACTAGTCATATTAGATTAGGGTCCACCCCCTAATATATCATATAACCTTGATTACCTCTTTAAAGACCCTATTTTCAACCACAGTCATACTCTGGGGTACTAGGGGTTAGGACTTCAACTTATGAACTTTGAGGTGACACAGTTGAGCTCATAACATCTATCTAAGCTATACATTAGGTTCACTCAACCACCTCTACTAATAACCAGTCCAAACAAGAGATGTGCCCTTTTCTGTCTAAATATTATTTACCTCAGTCCATATTGTTCTTTGGCATACCATGTTACAATAAGAAAATTATAATACACAAAAAAGCCAAAAAAAGGTGATGCATTGCCAACAGAGGAACGAGTCTTTAGAACCAGATCCAGACATCGTCAAGATGTTGCAGTTATTAGATAGGATTTTTTAAATACCTATAATGGACAACATATATGAAAATACAGGGAACTTCAGTAGAGATATAGAGATTTTTATAGATGGATATCTATGAAATTATAGAGAGGCATATATTAGGAATACTTCTATATAATATGTACATGTAGATGTTTACATAATAAATATACATACATATTATTAATCTTTTTAAAGACATTCTCTGATTAAAGTAAAATAATAACAAATAATATATTTATAGCACATATAGAAGTAAAACATGATAATAAGAGCACAAAGGATGGGAGGGTGATAATTAGGAATATACTGTTGTAAGATTCTTAGGTTTCTTACGAACTCATTGAATATTTCTTCCAAGTAGAATGTGATAAGTTAAAAATGCATATAGTAAGCTTTTAAGCAATAACTACCGACACAGAGAGGCATTGTTCAAAATTGAATTCTGTCCCTTCACCCCAAATTCGTATGTTTAAGTCCTAACTCCAGTACCTCAGAAGGTGACTTTGTTTGGAAATAGCATCATTACAGATGTAATTAGTTAAGACGAGGTCATGCTGGAGTACAGTGGGACCCTAATTCGGTGTGACTGGTATCCTTATGTGAAGGAGAAATTGGAACACAGACACAGGGAGAATGCCGTTTGTGGATGAAGGCAGACATCAGGGTGATGTTTCAACAAGCCAGGGAACATCAGCGATTGTCAGCAAATCACCAGAAGCCAGAGGGAAGGCAAAGAACAAGTAAGTCCTTCACAACACTCAGAAGAAACCAATTTTGTGGACACCTTCCTCTTGGACTTCTGGCCTCTAGATCTGTGAGACAGTTCATCTCTGTTGTTTAAGCCACCAGTTTGTAGTACTTGGTTACAGCAGTCCAAGCAAGCTAATCCAGGGGCAAATAAAAGGTCAGTAGAGAAGATAACAAGGAATACTAAAAATAACTAGATTTGCCCATGCCCAAGACAAGGCAGAAAAGAGGAACAGGGAAACAAAATAAAGATTGGATGAAATGAACTCAAACACCTAGATAGTAGAATTAAATCCAAATATGATGAATGCATGGAATGTGTATTAATATATATGGACCAAATAGTCCAATTAAAAGGCAGAAATTGTCAGACTGGATAACTGTTTGCTATTTTCTCGTAAAAATTAACATACATTGACTTAATGACCCAGTAATTCCAATCCTAAATATTTATGAAAAATGAAAACAGATATCCACAAAAATACAAGATGTTCACACTAGCTTTACTGATAATGGCCCCAAATGGGAGATGGCCTATAGATGTTCATCCACTGGAGAATAGTTAAATTGTGGCCTGTTCCTACAATATGTGATTGCTCACAAATAAAGAAGAACAAACTATTGATACATGCCACAAAATGAATAACTCTCAAATCATAGTTGAGTGAAATAAACCAGACACCACAAAGTATATACTGTATGATTTGTTGGTAATGGAAATCAGATGAGTTGGGTTTTTTTTTTTGTTGTTTTTTTGTTGTTGGTTTTTTTGTTTTTGTTTTTTTTTTTGTGCCAGCTGAGTAGGGGATTCAGTGGAAAGGCATGTGAGGGAACTGGTGTAATGGGAATATCCTATGCTTCACGGTGGTTTGGGTTAGATGAATCTAGGCATTTGTCAAAACTGATTGAAATATATTTAAGATCTCTTCATTTTATTTGTGTAACTTGGAAAATAAATTGGAATAAAAAATATCCTCACATTTCCTTATTCTGGAATACAGTCTTTTTGTTTTTTGTTTGTTTATTTATCATTAGTGGCTGAGGTGCACTATGTTTTAATCTAGTAGTATCCTACTCCTATAAATAGTATTAATGTTTATACTCTGAGTTTTGGTTTACAAAGTATTCTACATATATAGTATTTTATTCAGACTTCAAAATTACTCTGAGTTAAACAGGAAGGACTCAGTGTGATTATGTCTAATTTATAAAGGGACTGATGCTACTCATATGTTCATTTATCCAGAATCAGTGAGGGGATCAGTGGCCAAGGCAAATCTTAAATAACAGTATTTTGACTCTGACTCATTTCAGTAAATTTCTTCTACTAAATGCTCAGTAGTATGTAAATTTAATTCCTCCCCCCTCCTCCTCATTTAACTTTCTTGCTCTTCTGTCTCATTTATGTAAAGTAGTTCTCTTTAAGCGTCTAGGGGCATAAGGCTTGGTGACCTGTTGAATTGACCATTTGCCCTAAGCCAGTCACATTGCACTTACATGCCCCTCGATGAAGCTAGCTTATTGAAAGCAATCAGGAGACCAAAGACAAGACTGAGCCTTCTTCCTGTGTATACGCACTGGGTTCAGAAGTGGACAGAATGCCAACTCAAAGTATCTTTATGCTCTAAAGTAGAAGACCCAGTTTTAAATTGTATTTTGCTGCCATCCCCCTTGCCCTACCTCCCCAAGGCTATTAGATGTGTTGTGATGGTTTTTAAGAGATTTAGGTCTTTACAACATTTTTAAAAGAAGGATAAGACTTTGGAATGAAGTTTAATGTATTATGTGAATAATTTAATATCCTAATAATAAAATGATCATGCACATTTTTTTAATTAGAAGAACTATCTCCCAAAATAGAATTAAACATTACTGCTGTGTTCTGTAATTGGTTATCAAAACTTACATCCTGGTGCGATTTCCAAAAGGACATTCAAGACTTACATTTGCAACATAGGAAAGGGTGAATATAAATTAAAATCTCTCTCTGGAAAGTAGGTTTATCATCTAAAATAGGACTGATTCATTAGGGGAATTCATTTTACTCAATTAATAAAATATAATCTCTTGCTGAAGACTCTACCGAAGCAAGTATAAACTGAAGTAGCAGAGAGGTCATAAAATCTCATTAAAAAGGATTTTAAAATTGTAGTCTCAGTAGTGGGTAAAATGAAAGAATGAGTCCACACATATTTCTCATTCAGAATTATGCGTTCATAACCCTAATTTCTAAACTTCAGTGATATAGCCCGTATTAAATTCTAATTAATATTGACCATCTTTTCAAATAATTTTAGTGTCTATCTAGATTTCTCCTTAGTCCTTCATGTTACAGATTACATGAAGAACAATGGAGATAGTCTGTATCTCACAAAGGCTAACCAATACTCACACTCATTAAAGGAGAACACAATTGTCTGAAGAAATGACTTCTGACTTCCT
>NW_024426996.1:34566570-34591395 GCF_017311325.1 Ursus maritimus | reverse complement strand
ACAGCAGGAGTCTAGGGAGTGGTTCAGAGTATAATATCCTTACCTCCCTGAGCAAGAAGTGTTCAGAATAGTTAACACCTCTTTTTACTTTTAGCAATCTGACTACTCAGAATCATTTAAACTGCTGTGACCAACTAATCAGATGGATCATGCTACTGCCAGGCAAAGCTGTTCAACAGCAGACTCCGGCAAGAGGAAATAATGGAATATACCTTTATTTTGAATAGAACAAAGCAAGAAAAAAGTAACTAAATACTAATACGATGTTTTTAGCAGATGTCATCTCTTGAAGAGTAAATTGTGTAACAGATGATTCTGCCACTGACAGCCTCCATGGAGGCGATCTTTGCCTCCTGTGGACTGAAGAGAGAAGGTTAATGTGCCCCACCCCTGCCCAAGAAGATTCCTGTAGATGTAGTTAGCCATAGTAGCTTTTTTAGGGTATTCTGTGGGATTTTGTGAGCAAACACCTGTTTATTCTCCATGTGACCTTATATCTGTGACACATTTCCATCATCCTTTTTGATTTATTTGTCCATATCCATCTTTTCTCCATGGAATAATTCTATGAGTGTGAAAACTGCTATCTATATATTGATTATCTATCTATCTATCTATCTATCTATCTATCTATCTATCTATCTATCTATAATAGTGTGTCCTGGCTCAGGACTTGCCATATATTTAGCACTCAGGTATTTCTATGTAAAATTTTTTATTAAGAAAATTTATTGATTTCTATCACTCATACTTAGAAAAAGAGACCATTTTTACACATTCTTCACACATACTAATCAATAGGATAAATTGTTATTCTTGACTTCTGCTTGGATGGGCTCTTTATTTTCTTTTAAACAAAAAAAATGCTTTGTTTTTTTTATGATAAATTTATTTTCCTTTGTGAATTAAGAAGAATTTGAGAGAATGAGATTCTGTTTAATTTTCTTCAAGTACTCAATGTTTTGAATTAAATGATACATCTTTCAAATTTTTGACTTTATTTTTTAAAAGTTTTAGGTTTACAATAAAATTGGAAGAAGATATATTTCCCTTATACCCCATATCCCTACACATGTATAGCCTTCCCAGTTATTCACTGGAATCATATTATTTTTTATTTTGACACATCACAATCACCCCAAATCCATAGTGTACTTAAGTGTTTGTTCACTTTTGGTGTTACATAGTCTATGGATTTGTATAAAAGTATAATGAAATATATCCATCATTGTAATATTATATAAAATAGTGCTCCCTTTGGCAGCACATATACTAAAATTAGAACAATATAATATTATACAGATATTTTCACCTCCCTAAAAATCCTCTGTGCTCTGCCTGTTCACCCCTGCCACCACCCCACATGCCCCCACCTTCACATTTACAGATCTTTTTTTTAGTTATGTCCCTAGTTTTACCTTTCCCAAAATGTTACATAGTTGGAATCATATAGTGTATAATCTTTTTAGATTGTCTTCTTTCAAATGAAAAGTTCCTCCATGTCTTTTCATTGCTTGGTAGCTTTCTTTTTTTTTTCCTTTTTTTTTTCTTTTTTTTTTTTTAAGAGCTGAATAATATCTGTTGTCTGGGTGTACATGGTTTACTTAACCATCCACCTATTGAAGGCCTTCTCGGTTGCTTCTAAGTCTTGGCAGTTTTGAATAAAACTGTTATACACATCTGTTTACAGGTTTTCCTGTAGATATGAGTTTTCAATTTTATGGTAAGAGGATGTTTAGTTTTGTAAGAAGCCACCAAACTGGCTTCCAAAGTAGTTGTACCATTTTACATTCCCACTAGCAATGTATGAGAGTTCCTGTTGCTCCAGATCCTTGTTAGCATTTAGTGTTGTCAACGTTCCACATTTTGGACATTCTAAGAGCTGTGTGGTAGTATCTTGTTTTAATATGCATTTCCTCCATAATATATGATGCAGTACATCTTTTCATGTGCTTATTTGCCATCTGTCTATCTTCGCTGGTGAGGTGTCTGTTAAGGTTTTTGACCCTTTTTTTAATTGTGTTGTTTTCTTATTATTGAATTTTAATAGTTTTTTGTATATTTTGCATAATAGTTCTTATCAGATGTATCTTTTGCAAATTTTCTTCCAGACTGTAGACTGTCATCTCATTTTCTTGACATTGTCTTTTGCAGAGCTGACATTTTAAATCTATTATATTTAATCTAGGATTTCTGTGAATGGCTTTTAATACTTGAGGAATGAAATCCGCATATATTTTTTCAGTTGGAAACAACCCTTAATGAGTGCTTTTCCATTCAGCTATGTTGAAATCACACACATTTCTTTCTTAAGTCACTAAATTAATCAAGTTGAGGATTTGTCTTCATTGTCGTTCTTATCAGTCACAGATACTTGCTTTGTTTTAGAAATTTTTTGTTTGTTTTTTGTTTTAGGTTTTAAAAAAATATGTTCCTGTGCTGAATAATCTTCTTTCAAGTCTGTGAAGCTGAATGTCTAGTAAACTATGTTTCTATTCTCTAATTAGGGGAGAAAGAACAGTCTACAATATGAAACATTAATGACTTTCACTAATGAACAAGGGATGAAAATGAGCAAACTGGCATTCATTTCATAGCTACTATGTGCCAGACACGTTAAGCACCTTACATATATCATTTCAATTACTTCTCATCTAATCCAGTCATTTAGATATTGTTCCAATTTTATTGATGAGAAAATTGAGGCCTAATGGATCTGGTAATTTTTTAAATAGTTTTACACCTTAAAGGTACTAGGGACATAATAAGAACAGTTATCCATGACTTCAGTCTTCCCTTTCTAGTATTCTATATGCTCTCTTTCCCTCTTTTAAGTTCTTCTTTAAATTATAGAAATCATGTTCCCCAACACCAAATCCTAGTCCTTAAAAATAACCACTTTAATAGTCATATTTTAGTGATACATATATTTACTATATATAAGGAAAGGGATCTTACTTTATATATTGCTCTGCAATTAGATATTTGAAGTTAAAAACACATTTTGGGAGTGCATGCTAATAAATATAGTGCTATTTTATTCTTTTTAATAGTTATATGTGGATGTACCATCATTTATTAATGAAAAAATCAAGTTCATAAATTTTTATAATATGGTAACAAGATATCTATCCCTCTAGTATTCAGTATTTTATTAATAAGGTGCAAGTCTATAATTAATTCATCCTAGTAGCAGCAACATCTAAATTTGCCAAATAAAAAATTTAAGGCTGTAGCTTTCTCTTTATTCTCAGAATATGTTTATCTTTTACTTTATGCCTTCAGTCCTCAATAAATTTATAGGTTGAACTTTGCTTTGCCTTTTTATATTATCCTTTATTTTCTAGAAGTCTTTTATTTCTTTTGCTAGATTTATAGTTTATTTATGTACTTTGTAGAAGGGTTTAGCCTTTTGTCACATCTCTTTATTTTAAAGATCTATACTTTTTTAAATTTAGTTTTTAGCACTTAGCAAAACACAGAACCTCTTCTGGGCTAATCCTAAAGATTGATTATCTTAACATTTTACATCCTTGGTTGTTTAAGATGAAAGTTTTAGAGAGAATCCAATCCCGTTTTTATAGAAAAGAAAATTTTAATGTATCAACAACACTATTCTTCAACCTGTGGGGAGCTATGTCAGGACCGAACCAAGATACGTATGATGTAGCTTCTATATAAATTATTAGCTCTGCAAAATATTGATCTAGTGCGCGTGCGTGTGTGTGTGTGTGTGTGTGTGTGCATTTGTGGATATGAGTGTATATCTCAGTTTGCTCTCCTGTTACAGTGGTCCTTCATATTTTAGGAGGGAATTGTGATTCTCGTTACACTGGAAATTACAAAGATTTACTGATCTAGTCTTGTCTAGCCTCCACTGTGACCATTTCCAGGATGTGCACTTGGAGTTAGAACTGTAATCCACTGTCTGATTACAAGAGTATTGTCACCCAGTTAACAGTTGTTAACAGTTGTATACATACTGTAATCAGCTAACAGTGTGTAAGTAGAGAAGCAATTTAGGGCAACTAAATCTACCAAGAGAAATATAGGCTTTTAATATTTGTCTTAAACAATAGTAAATGTTGTCATATGTCTTCCTATGTTATCAGGATGTACAATGCAAATTAAGCAGGATAATAAAATAAAATACCATTTTATAAAGTATAATCAAAACTAAATTTTGAGTAACTCTCTTGAATACTTACTACTTTTTAAAAAGTAGATTGTAATCATTGTCAGTACATACTCAGTAACATTAGGGAAAAAAATGTATTGAATAGAAGCTTATATAAGGCGGGTGCCTCAGTGGCTCAGTTGGTTAAGGGTCCTGGGATCAAGCCTTGCACTGGGCTCCCTGCTCAGTGGAGAGTCTGCCTCTCCCTCTCCATCTGCGCTCCCCCAGTTCATTCTCTCATTCTCATTCTCTCTCCCCCTTCAAATAAATAAATAAAATCTTTTAAAAAAATAATTAAAAAAAAGAAGCATGTGTAAGGCTTCCAAGGGTTCAATTTGCAATCATATTATTAGCACTCATATTGGCTGAACTTTTCCCATTGCACATTTTTGTAATGATAAATTGCTAAAACTTAAATATTAAATTACAATTTTAATGTTTTTGCCACGATTTTTGTTTAAAAAGCTGTGAATACAAACCTTCATGTTTTGTTTTGTTTGTTTTGTATTTTCTTTTTAATATGTTTTCAGGTTTTTCTGTTTATTTTTTTTACATGTTTTTTTTAATACTATGACCTAGATCATTATGAATTAAAGAAGAAAGCTGAGTATGTATTGACAACTACAAGGTCATGATAGAGATCATCCTTCACCTTAACCATAGTGCATAAAATGATTAAAATGAAGTATTAAAATAATGAAAGTTAATATGGTTCCTACATTTATATATGAAGTAAGAGTGAGCTCGCAAAATCCTTGCTTATTTTGGACAATGAATGATAAATAATTTTAGAAAAGTTATCTTTTGAATATCTTTTTGATTGCCTGCTTAAGAAAAACAAAAGGGGAGTAATAGAAAAATATAGCCAGGGATCAATGGAAGGACAAAGGGATTTAAATAATATGTTCAACGCATCATTGTGATTCTTGGATAAAGTGAAAATTTTTTTATACTAATTTGATAGTTTTAAAATGTTGGGAGGAAAGGTTTTAGCTTATGGAGGCACTTTCCATATGAGAATGAGGTTAGAAATCTTAGCAAATCATTAATGGTCCATTAGAAAGCAGATCTTTTTTGGATCATATTGCAAGGGTAATTGCAATCCCCAAACAATGCAAATGGAGTGATGAAAGCTGATAAATATGCACAATGAATATAAAGCCTTTATACTGTTTCCTAAATCACTAAAATATCACTAAATATACTTATAGTGTTTTCCTAAATCTGTAAAAAAATCACTAAATTACTTACATTTCTGTTTTTAGTTGCTTTATGGGGGCACTTCTTATATACAAAAGCCTTATCCAACAATGGCACTTTTGAAAATACATTTCAAGTGGTAATGCTTTTAAGATTTGGAATGGAAACTCTTCATAGAGAAACTAGTATTTCTTGTGGGAAGTGCTAAAACATTCACTGAGTAATATTTTTAAAATAAATTACTTTTTAAAATAATTTTTAAGCATTAAAAAATAAAATTTTATTTAAAAAACTTTTAAAAATGTTTATTAAGCCAACGAAGAGGTAATTGGATGAAATATGTATGTATTTATTTATTTTAGCCAATCTTTCTGACAAAGCTTTTATATGCATATTAATTAATAAAGAATTTCTTTAATACCCTCCAATGAAACTGGAAGATTTGTAAGAGAAAACAATTTGCTTTCTATGTTTTGCCAAGCATCTGTGAGATGGCTCATAGTATAGATAGTTTTATCAGAATATTGCAAAATATTGAAGTTGTTTTTGTTTTGTTTTATTTTTGTTTTTTTGGTTTGTTTGTTTTTTGTTTGTTTTTGTTTTTTTTCTTTTAGATACCAACATATGCATGGAATGCACAGTTATATAATTAAATTAGGGGAATTTTTTTTGTGTGTTATTTGATGATAGAATGCATAAGATTTTAATAATTGTTAAAATTTCACCTTATTTATTTTTTTAACACAGTCCAAAAGTTAAAGATAGCTATTGTTGAAATCAAAATATAGGGTTCTTTAGATTGACTGATTAAATAAAGCAGGGGACAGCAAGAAAAGGCCCTCATTCCAAATTAGGCTGTTGTAGTAGAGCTTATTTATTTGTTGGTCTGTGAAGGCTTTCTTTGTGCAATGATAAGATGTAGTCAGGCCTGAAGGAAACTCAGCTATTGAAGACTCGATTCCAAGAAGCTCAAGCCTGACGTAAAGTGACCTACCAAGAAAATACTTCTTTCACCGAAAAGCCACTGGTTTAGTTGACCCCTGGTCTGTCTTCATCCAGCTGCTCTAGTGATACATCAGAAGTCTGTCTTTCTTCACTTTTCTTGTCCTTTGCGCTGGACATCATTTTAAGGTATTAGCATATTGGCATCCAGCAGCACCAGGCTTATGTGCTTGACCTTTTAATCTCAGCTGTAGGTTACCAGCAGTTTTTTTTTTCCAGTTTTTCAGCAAAAATTCCAAGTTCGGACATTGTTGACCAATCACTGTGACCAGGGAGATGAATTAGGTAGGCGTGGTTGGCATGCCCAGATGGGTTGAGAATATGAGCAAATGATTGTATAGAGCAAAATCTAGATGTTCTTGTAGGGATAGGTGCTAGGTGAGCAAAGAGATGTCAGTTACGTTCAGTTAAAATGAAAAGTTGTTCTAGGGAAACTTCAATAATGTATTAATTCCATATACTTAGGATTTCCTGCAGTAATGGTAAAATTTTGAGTTTCTCATATTAGGTACATCTTGGTAATTATAATTTAGAAGTTTGAAACATTCAACAAACTTCTGTTTTTTTATGTCCTTGAAAATTACAATTTTTGTAATCAATGTGACTTTTTTCATTAGAAAAGAATTTATGTTTGAACTTTTTCTTAGCAACAAAAATTTCTCAAAATCACTATAAAATTTATGTCTAAATACAAATACAACATGAATTTTAAATTCAGTCCAATTCTCTTATTTGTTATTATCTATGAGCTGAGTGTTAAGTATTTCCAGATGAATATATAAAATTGTTAATATGCTGTAGGATAAATTAGTGACTTGCAAATTAAATATTAAAATGATTTTAACACCTTTATACCTCTTAGAACTCTTTCCATGTCATGTTCTATTATTTCCTGAAATAGAAATGATTATGAAATGAGTCTACTTTAAAGAAAACTTTATTCTTTAATTGTTTTATATGTAAGTATATAGAGAGAAATGGAAAAGGGACAGTGTTTTAAGGATGTAGGTCTTCAAGGAACATGATCTTTTTAAATGAGCTGGTTTTCACTATTATTTGTTGTATGGCCCTTGTCATCAGCACCATTGATACCTAAAAGAAAGTGTCTTTTTAAAAGTGAGCAGTATTGTACTTACACATACTATGTGCCTTGCCTCTTAATTCACACAGGAACCCTCTGAAGTATGGGTACAATCTCCATTACACAGATGAGGAGTTTGAGGCTTAGAAACCTTAAGTAACTTGTATAAACCATAATAGCTGATGTTTGTTGACCCAGGATTCTTTTTCAGGTTTGCTAATTTTTAAGCAAATGTTTTTAACTTATGCGAGGATGCCTTCTTACCTCTGTCATGTAATTTAAAAAATCAATTGTATATACATAAAATCTTCATTAGCAAATCCTTTATGGTTGCATGTAATAGTAATATGTTTCCTTGTGCTTACAATTGAATCAAGTCAGTATTAGCAAAGATAAATTAAATTAAATAAAAAAATAGGAAACATCTTTAAAAAATGCCTTTACATTAGGAAGAAATTAACCTAAAGTTTGTGTTGCTTTTATGCAGATTCCTGTCTTTCCTATTTAGCATTTTTGGCTCAAGATTGAGGTTGTGGTTAGTAGCAACTGAGGCCTTCATTTTTCTCTAGATTGATAGATTCATTCAAGAACTTTCTTAATCAGTGATTTCTGTATGCTGTCTACTAAGGTAAATTGTGGTATAAAATGGAAAATTAGACCTCCGAATGAGTCAATTTCCTAAATAAGATATATTTTACTTTTCTTCTTATGGAACTCTATAAATATGCAGTTGATTTGAATTTAATTCAACTAAAACAAATAACATTATCACAGTTTTAGATTTTTAGCAAAAATATGTATTTCATGTGGATTACTATGATTCTAGATGTATTTGGAATATATTTTGCCCACTGATTAAAAAAAAAAAAAAAACACAGACAACTACTTGCTTCCTTGTTGAAGTTGAAATGCACAATCAGTGGTTCACTTAGGCCCATCTGTTTGGTCTTCTCCAGTGGCTTTTGATGCATTTTAAAAAAATATTTATTTATTCTAGGGAGAAAGAGATAGATGATAGATAGATAGATAGATAGATAGATAAGATAGAGTGAGTGAGCACATGCGGGTGGGAGGGGCAGAGGGAGAGAATCTGAAGCCGACTCCATGCTGAGCACAGAGCCTGATACAGTACTTGATCTCACAACCCTGAGATCAGGACTTGAGCTGAGACCAAGAGTTGACTTCCTTAATGGACTGCGCCAACCATGTGCCCCAATGCATTTTTTAAATCATGTTTTTGATGTTGAAATAAAGCATTTAATATTCACTTTATTGCCATAGGGGCATTCCATTATTTTAATGAAGCATACGTTTCATCTTTTGTCAGACAATGATATAAATTTTATGAATGTTCCTTAGTGCTTTCTTTTGGTGCCATCACTCTTACATATAACTGTGCAAGACAGCCTCTTAAAATGTTCTTAAAAGGTTAGTATGCATCATTAGTTTAGTTTTTCTATATGAAATTAAACTTATATTGTGACCATTTGCCAACTGGAAAAAGAAACTTTCAATAAAGTTATATGAATTGGTTGAAACATACAAAAAATGTACTCTGGTACACTTTTTTTCATTTGCTGCATGCAATCAGCTGAACAAGACCTTGAAGATTAGGATAAATATTCAGTGAAACTTATATCCCTTAATTTTGGAATCTAAATTTGTAAACTGAATGTTACAAATGACTTATAAATGAGTTCTTTAGCTGCCAGGTAAAATGCAAGTCAGGAAAAGGTTCTTCATATTTTTGCCTTCTCATTTTGTAGATTTTGGCAAATTGAGAAGTAGTAGTTGTATGCTACTTTCCCAGAGTAGTTCTATACTGAAGTCAAGGAGAGTCAGTATACTATGTAGAGAGTTGAAACAATAAATTTCCTAGCTTTATCTGCCTTCTCACCCGGTGTGTACTGTCACACCTGCTAGTTGACAACTAGTCCATGTGCATTCAGATCCAGTTAGCCATTGCTGCTACTTAATTTTTATCCCCTTGTCTTTTCTGTCTTTGCCAAACTTCCACTGGGTTTCTAAGTTGGCGTCCTATTAATGGCAGTCTTCCAGTATTCTTTTCCCATCGTAAAAGCAGAAAACAAATCCTTTAGTTTGCATACACTTGCCAAATGTCTATCCTTTTGATACTTTTTATTTGTAAAATGTGTTTACGTGTCAAGTGGATTAAATGCTTGCAATGTGGTAACCAATAAAAGGCATATGTGTTTTGTTTTTTTTTTTCTCCTTTGCTCCTGTCCATTCTTGTACTTCCTTTTAGGCTTCTCCATTTTCTCTCCATCGTTTTTATGTAACTTGCTTCCAGCTAAGAAGCCAAGAGAGTGGCTTTCCCTCAAGCTGACGCAGGTATCGTCTGGCTCTGTAATTAGACCATAGGGAATGCTGCAGAAAGAAACAACTACCTTCTTCCCTGCCTTTAGGGACTGTCTATCATCTCTGAAAAACACTCAAACTTCATAACCCTCAAGAGCTAAATCTACAGACATTTATATACGCCTTAGGTAAATAAATGTTTGTTCATAATTGCATATGTTCAAAAATATATTGCTAACTGATGGTAACTCAAATCAATAACTGACAGTATGGGGATTTTATTCACGTAGGTATTGTTCTCTCTAGGGACTCAATTCTTTAAAATGTAGTGTAAAAATTCCCATTTAGCACCAAGACTCAAGAAACAAGATTATCTTTTTTTTTTTTCTTCCTGTAGCTGACTGCTTAAACCATTTCTTGTAATTGCTTTTCTGAGAAATTTAAGTCTTTCTGGCTAATTTGGAAATGTTTCTTTCTTTGGAAAAAGCACCACCAGCAACAAAATCTGATTATATGAATGTGTGTGTGGTACATTGGAAATTGCTAAATATTGCAGACTATCTACTCAAAACCAAAGGATGCATACCTAAGTTATTTATTTTGACATCTGAGATTTAGATATATATCTTAATCTCTTTGGGGACAACAATAAACATTGAAGAGCAAGGGACAGAGGAGTCTATTTAACAGAGTGTGGCCATCTGCCACTCTGTCACATTATAGCACAGTCTAGCCAGGCATAATTCTTGCTGAGGGACACTACAAGTTTACAACAGCCATTCAGAGCCCTTATTGTGTACATAGCAACACAGAGCCAGTATTTCATTTGTTATTTTCCTCATGTACATCTACTGTACCTTCTGCTCCCTTGTGTATTCTCTTAGTGGGTTACACCACCAGCCATTCAATTTCCGGAGCTAGAGTCTTCCTTGGTTCCTGCCTCCTTTTAATTCTTGACATTCCCACCAATTATCAAGACCCTCTAACTTTATTACCTTAAATATTTCTTTAATTCACCCATTTTTTCTATGTCTGTTATGAGATCCCTATGTGTGTAGGCCTGTACTCCATAGATTCATTTTCTATAGAAATGACAGATTAACCTATATCAAAAACAATGAGAGCTTATTAATTTCTTGCTTATAACACATTCCATGATTCCACTTAACCAAATAGATCAAATCTAGACTCACTTAATAACCAGCTGGACAACCTTTGCATAAATCACATAATTTTTCAAAGCCTCGGTTTTCTCACTTACATATGTATACAGCCCTATTAGGGTCATTGCAAAGATTATATGCAATAATATACATAAAGAACTTTGCACAGTGCTGAGCACAGAGAAGCAATCAATATGTGTTAGCCAGTCTTATTTATGAACATCTTATACAAAATCTCTGTATTTGAGCCTCTAGTCCCCTCCCTAATCTTTCTCTTGTCAGCCTGTGCCTTCTACTCCAAGAGCACAAAATAGCTTCTACATCTCTACATTACCATGCTGTTTCAATTCCCTTTCTCTTTTTATTTGTCTGAAATGCTTTTTCTAATCTCTCATTAATTTCACCAAGGTGACTGTTATTCATTTTCTAACACTCAATTCTGGTGTCTCCTCCTCCAGGAAACCTGCCCTAATACCCTTTCTTCTGTCCAGGTTAGGTATCTCTATTCGTTTTCTAGGGCTGCAGAAACAAAGTACCACAAACCCGGCAGCTGAAAACAACAATGTATTCTCTCACAGTTCTGAAAGCCAGCAATACTGAGATAGCAGCAGGATATGCTGCCTCTGAGACTCTGGCCAGAATCATTGCTTGTCTCTTCCTGGCTTCTGGTCGTGGCGGTCAGGTTCTCCTTGGCTTGGTTCTCCTGGCTTGCAGCTCCATCAGTCTAATCTCTGCCTCTGTCATTATGTTATGTTCTCCCTGGGTGTCTCTAGCTGTATCCACATTTCCCTCTTCTTAGGACACTATCCTATTGGATTAAGGACCCACCCTACTTCCAGTCTGACCTCATCTTCCCTAATTACATCTGCGACAAAGCTAATTTCAAATAAGGTCACATTGTGAGATACTGGGGGGTGAGCACTTAAATATATCTTTTCTTTTTTTCAAAGAGAGAGAATGTGTATGAGTGCTGGAGGTGTGGGTGGCGCAGAGGGAAAAGGAGAGAGAGAATCCCATGCAGGCTCCACGCCCAGTGTGGAGCCCGACGGGGCTCAGTCTCACACCCTTGAGATCATGACCTGAGCAGAAATCAAGAGTCAGGCGCTTAACTGACTGAGCCACCCAGGCACCCCAAAACATATCCCTTTGGGGAATACAATTCAACCCATAACAGTGACTCCGTGTCACCCTATGTCACTGTGGTATACCTGTGCATACATATATCTGTCATTGCACTTAATTCATCGTAGGTTAATAACCTGTTGGGGTGTGTATTTCTTCTAATAGATTTCCAGCTCTTTAGAGCGTGTGCCATGTCTCATCTATCTTTATCTTCTAGCACAGGACCCATAGTAGGCTTTTACTACATGTCAGTTAAATGAACAAATCATCGTTCACTATTTAAAAAAAAACAGGTCTTGTAATACAAAAGATTACGAGGATTGATAATGTCACATAATGCTTAACAATCTGATTTTTATATTCCCATTGCTATAAGGAGAAAGAAAGTAGAAATACCTTGAATCAGGAACAAAGAGAATTTAGTTCTTTTCCCAGGGTCCTCATTGTTAGTGCAGCCTTGGGGAAATTACTTAATTTCTTCTTGCTTATCTATAAAATACAAATGAAAGAAGTTATAGCATACAGATTCACTTTCAGGTATTTATATTTTGCATTCTCCATTCTAGAATCACCGAAGACTTAATTTAATCAGAAAATAGAGGCTACTAATGGAGAGCCTGATAGGTCGTGTTCGGCTTTTATCCTGGAGGAGATGAATGAAGGGTCATGAAAATCAAGTGAAAATTATGAGAAAAAGCAAACTAATAAATAAATAAATAAATAAATAAATAAATAAATAAATAAATAAAAGATGAACTACAGAAGCGATATTGAAGCTGGTTAGGAAGGGAGCCTGGAGATGAGGTGGGGGGTACTCACAGGACTTGATGCTGATTGGATGTTGCAAAGGAGGAAGAAGAAAGAGATTCAGGAAGCCTTGTTGAATGAATCTGTCAAACACCTTATCAAATGCCAGGCATTATGCTATAGATGCTGGAATCTAAAGTTTCAGACCAGTAGAATGATATTTTTGTTAAATCCAAGAGGCTTTACATGTCTTTCTCTGTGTAAGTGTGCATCAATGAGACCTCTATTGAAGTTACTATACCTTGTAATTATAAAATATTTACATTTCCCTCACTGTTCCCCACTTTATAGTACCTTTGATGTAGGGAGGTGAAGCCCTCTTACAGCTGTTTTACACATGAGTCGAATAAAACTCAAAAGGATAAGTGGTTTGCTTGCATGCTTATTACATTAAAAACGGACTTTTGATTCAGAATCGTATGTGTAATTTTAATCTTTCTCTGACTATACCCACATATATTCCATTCCCTTAACTACTAAAAATTAACAGATATTTCTTAATCCTTATCTATCTTCAGGGATAGATCTACAGTCCTGTAAAGTCAAAAATACTGTGTATTTTTGAAAATGAACATGGTTTTAAAGTGGAGCACAGTTCTCCCAAACTAAATGATTTTCTATTTTTGTCTCTGTTAATCAAGAGTATTTTAATGAAGCTGTTCATGAATAAAATCTAATGGCATAGTGATATAAAGATCACCATATATTAATAATTTTAGTTAATGGCAATCTGGTGTGAAGGAAGAAAACTGAGGTACATAGTGCTAAGTGGCTTCTTTCTACTGAACCAACATTTCTAAATTGAATCCAGTTGATCAAAAGTGAAACTATGAAGCTTGAGGGTTGAATGCTTTACTTGATTGCCTTTGAGGTTGTTTTATTTTACTTGGAATTCCAAATGAACGACCTAAGAGAGGCTTGCTGGCTCGCTTGCTCTTTCTTTCTTTCTTTCTTTCTTTCTTTCTTTCTTTCTTTCTTTCTTTCTTTCTTTCTTTCTTTCTTGAAGACTTATTTTATTTTTTATCTTTTTAATTATTTAATCCTTACTACTTTTAATTATTAATTGTCATATGTGCTCAACTCAGTAACCCAACATTTATTGAGTAACTACACCATCTCAGGTTCTATGTTGTGTTGTCCTGTATATTATTGCTTTTAAGCCTCAAAATAAGCACAGATTGTAATTATAAATAAACAGAAATTGAGGTCCTGGGAGGCTATGTGTCTTGTGTTGTTTTTCATAATAGTATCGGTTCAAATGTAGGTTCTGAGTTTAATTCTAGGACGCTTTCTATACCACTAATGGTATCACAACTTTTTAAGTATCTTAAAATTATTTCACATTTCAAGCATTGTCAATAACCTAGATATGTCATATATTTTGCATATTTTCCAAATGTGTATATAATCCATTGTGAATAATACAATATAAATCCATTTAACAATTGTAAGGATAAAATGATCACTTTCCTTACAGACTTTTTCTTTCTTTTATTTTTAAAGATTTATTTATTTAATTTTAGAGAGAGAGAGCAAGTGCTCGAGTGGCAGGAGAAGCAGAGGGAGAGAGAGAGACTCTCCAGCAGACTCCCTGCTGAGCTCAGAGCCTGACCCTGCTGGGTCTCACAACCCACCCCTCCACTCCCACCCTTACCCCCACCCCCCCATCCCTGTCCCTCCCATCGTGACCTGAGCTGAAACTCTTGGAGTTGGTTGCTCATCAGTCTGAGCCACCCAGATGCCCCTAATTATAGACTTTTTCAATTAAAAATAAATAAATAAGTAAAACTGCAACTACTATTCTGTAGTAGAATTGTATTTTTCTTAAAAAAGGAGGGACTGTATTTTCTTTAAAAAGATAGCTTTTCATGAGAGCATTCTCCTAATTTATGTGTTAGAATATATATGAATAATGAAGAGTCTAGTACATAGTAGGCACATATTTGGTATTCTTAAAAAAAACTTTATTTTTTCTTTTTTTTAAGATTTATTTATTTTAGAGAGAGAAGGCGAGCTGGGGGGGAGGGGCAGAGGGAAAGAAAGAGTGCCAAGCAGACTCCCCGCTGAGCACAAAGCCAGAACCAGGGCTCAATCCATGGCTCAATCCCAGGACCCTGAGATCATGACCTGAGCTGAAATCAAGAGTCAGATGCTTAACCAACTGAACTACCCAGGCGCCCCGTTTAGTTTTTATCGTGTTTGATAGGTATCAGAAATATTTATGAAACTTTGTTTCTCTAAAGGAAACAATCCTTAAAGAACAATGTAATGACTATTGAATAATATTGATATTGATTTTAACTCTCAAGTTTAAGGCAGAAAGTAATGATTGTGTGTATTTCATTATAAACTCTTCTAGACTGGGGCATTAGGCATTCCATTACATATTTTATTTATATTTCATATTTGTGACTCCATAATCATAAAGAAAACTAATAAAACATAAAATTGTTTCATCTTGTTTTGGTTCAGTAATGCAAAGTTCTTTCACTTAAAGTTCAAACTGTATAAAATATTCATTAAATATCTGTTATATTTTTTATTTTTTCAAAATACATTGAAAATATCAATGATATTGCAAAATATAAGTAATGCATTACTCAACTTAAAAATAAAATGTATCATGGATGCTTGAGTGGCTCAGTCGGTCAAGTGTCTGTCTTCGGCTGGGGTCATGATCCCAGGTTCCTAGGATCGAGTCCCACGTCAGGCTCCTTGCTCAGCAGGGAGCCTGCTTCTCCCTTTGCCTGCCTCTCTCTTTCTGACAAATAAATATATAAAATCTTAAAAAATAAAATGTTTCTATGGATTTGAAGGCTTCTGGGTACACTTGACTGTGGGTACCCATGGTGTGCTCCTTCTCCTTACTGTCTCCACTTGGGGTGATCTCAGTCCTAATTGTGTCCATATCTCTAAGCAATATGTAGATCTGCATTTTTACATTTAATATAGACAGGCTGTAAGATATCTAGTTCTATATTTTATCATTTCTGGTATTAATAATTCCTGAAACAAGTGTATAGTATCATCTATTTCTGTTTTAGCTGCCAATTGTCAATCATTGAAAATGGCAACCAAGAAAATAAATACATTATATTTACCTAATTGTTGCTTATTCCCCTTAAAAATAGTTGTGATACCAGATTTTTTCTCCTTTTCTCTTTCACCACAAACCTTAAATTGTTGCTGGCTTTCTCAACCATGCATAAATTATGTGGCATATGTCCCAGATAATTCATTATGTTGGGTTGAGTATTATAACCCCACTTGAATATATTTCTCTAAGGTATGGAATAAGTCCACAACTATGACAAAGACAAATATAAAACACTCTTGAAGACATTATCTGTCTTCATGATAAAATGTCGTAAGTTGTCATCAGTTATTCTAAGATGGATCAACTAACACTGTTATCATTTTAAGGCCGTTAGCAAACTGTAGCAGAGTTTATCCAGTTGTGGATGATATGTACTAGCTGTCTGGATATTTAGCAGGCTTGGTTTCCATTGTGCCAGAAATCTGAGTGACTTACACCTGTTCATTTTCTCTAGGGAAAAAGCTATATCTCATCTCAATACCAAAAGTAATTATAGTGTTTTAAAGACAGAGAGATATGCAGTAAATATAAGAGAAACTTTGGGGGAAATTTACAAAAAAATAACTTCTATGAAAGCTGCATTTTGTAGATGTCACTACATAAAATTTTAAAAGAATTAAAAGGCAGAGGATCATAGGGGAAGAGTGGGAAAAAATGAAAGAAGACAAAACCAGAGAGGGAACAAACTATAAGAGACTCTTAATCTCAGGAAACAAACTGAGGGTTGCTGGAGGGGAGGGGGTGGGAGGCTGGGGTGGCTGTGTGATGGACACTGGGGAGCATATGTGTTGTGGTGAGTGCTGGGTGTTGTGTAGGACTGATGAATCACAGATATGTACCCCTGAAACAAATACATTATATGTTAATGATAATTTAAAAAATGAAGTAGTCAATATGGATAATCCTGAAAGAGTTCTCATTCTCTTTAAATTTTAAATATGATTTGGAATGATCATGAGATAACAAATGTTCACTCTATTTTAAAAAGGAGATGGGGTGCCTGGGTGGCCTACTGGTTAAGTGTCTGGCTCTGGATCTCAGCTCAGGTCTTGATCTCAGGGTCGTGAGTTTGAGCCCATGTTGAGCTCCATGCTAGGTGTGGAACCAACTTAAAAAATAAATAAATAAAAAGAAAAAGGAGAGGAGGTATTAAGGACTGAAAAGTCAATTATCCTACATTTCAGTGATAATCACTGTTGCTGCAAATCCTTCAGAGTTATTCTCTACATTTACACATGCATATAGTTATAAAACTGTTTTTTTTAATATTTTCATTTTAAATTTTACTGTGGAGATTTTTCTCAGGCTAGTAAAGGAGGAGTTACTTCATTTTTTTTTTTTACTTTTTTAAAGTATTTATTTAAAGTCCAGTTAGTTAAGATTAATGTTATATTAGTTTCAGATGTACAATATAGTGATTCATCACTTCCATACATCACCTGGTGCTCATCACAAGTGCACTCCTATATCCCCCTCACCTATTTAACCCATCCCCCCGCCTCTGGTAACCATCAGTTTGTTCTCTATAGTTAGGAGTCTGTTTCTTGGTTTTCCTCTCTCTCTCTTTTCCCTTTGCTCATTTGTTTTGCTTCTTAAATTCCACATCTGAGTGAAATCATATGGTATTTGGCTAAGTAATATTCCATTGTGTGTGTGTGTGTGTATACCACATCTTCTTTATCTATTCATCAACTGATGGACACTTGGGCTGTTTCCATATCTTGGGTATTGTAGATAATGCTGCTAAATATTGGGGTGCATGTACCCCTTTGAATTAATATCTCTGTATTCTTTGGGTAAATACTTAATAGTGCAATTCCTAGGTAGTAAGGTATTTTTATTTTTAGCTTTTTGAGGAACTTCCATACTGTTTTCCAGAGTGGCCGTACCAGTTTGCATTCCCGCCAATAGTGCAAGAGGGTTCCTTTTTCTCCACATCCTCACCAACACCTCTTGTTTCTTGTGTTGTTGATTTTAGCCATTCTGACAGGTGTGAATTGATATCTTATTGTGGTTTTGATTTCCATTTTCCTGATGGTAAGCATTGTTGAGCATATTTTTATGGTCTGTTGGCTATCTGTATATCTTTGGAAAAAATGTCTGTTCATGTCTTCTGCCCATTTTTTGATTGGATATTTGTTTTTTGGGTCTTGAGCTTATAAGTTATTTTCTATATTTTGGATACTAACCCTTTATCAGATATGTCATTTGCAAATGTTTTCTCCCATTCACTAGGCTGCCTTTTAGTTTTGTTGTTTCCTTCTCTTTGAGGAGCTTTTTATTTTGATGTAGTACCAATAATTTATTTTGCTTTTTCCCTTGCCTCAAAAGACCTCTCTAGAAAGAAGTTGCTGCCTGTGCTCTCTACTAGGATTTTTATGGTTTCAGGTCTCACATTTAGGTCTTAAATCCATTTTGAATTTATTTTTGTCAATGGTGTAAAAAGTGATCCAGTTCCATTTTTTTGCATGTGGCTGTCCAGTTTTCCCAAAGCCATTTGTTGAAGAGACATGCTTTTTCCCATTGGATATTCTTTCCTACTTTGTCAAAGATCAATTGACCATGTAAAATTATGGGCTTATTTCTGTGTTTTCTATTCTGTTCCATTGATTTGTGTCTGTTTTTTTGCCAGTACCATACTGTTTTGATTACTATAGCTTTGTAATATAACTTGAAGTCCAGAATTGTGATGCCTTCAGCTTTGCTTTTCTTTTTCAAGGTTGCTTTGGCTATTTGGGGTCTTTTATGGTTCCATACAAATTTTAGGATTGTTTGTTCTAGCTCTGTGAAAAATGCTATTGGTATTTTGATAGTGGTTGCATTAAATGTGTAGATTGCTTTGGGTAGTATAGACATTTTAACAATATTTGTTCTTCCAATCCATGAACATGGAATGTCTTTCCATGTCTTTGTGTCATCTTCAATTTCTTTCATCAGTATTTTAGAGTTTTCAGAGAACAGTTTTTTTACCTCTTTGTTTTTTTGTTTATTCCTAAGTACCTTATTGCTTTTGATGCAGTTATAAATGGGACTGATCCCTTAATTTCTCTTTCTGCTTAATTATTGGTGTATAGAAATGCAACAGATTTCTGTACATTGATTTTATATCCCGTGACTTTACTGAATTCATTTATCAGTTCTAGCAGTTTTTTGGTGGAGTCTTTCAGGTTTTCTATACATAGTATCGTGTCATTTGCGAATAGTGAAAGTTTGACTTCTTCCTTGCCAATTTGGATGTCTTTTATTTCTTTTTGTTGTCTGATTGCTGTGGCTAAAACTTCTAATACTATGTCGAATAAAAGTGGTAAGAGTGGGCATCCCTGTCTTATTCCTGTCTAAAGAGGAAAAGCTCTCAGTTTTTTCCCATTGAGAGTGGTATCAGCTGTGGGTTTTTCATATAAGGCCTTTATTATCTCGTATGTTCCCTCTAAACCTACTTTTTTGAGGGTTTATATCATGCATGGATGTTGTACTTTGTCAAATGCATTTTCTGCATCTATTGAAAGGATCGTATGGTTCTTATCCTTTCTATTATTAATATGGTACCGCATGGATTCGAGAATATTGAATGACATTTGCAACCCAGGAATAAATCCCACTTGATTGTGGTGAATGATTTTTTAATGTTTTGTTGGATTTGGTTGCTAGTACTTTGTTGAGGATTTTTGCATCTATGTTCATTAGAAATGTTGTCCTCTAGCTCTCTTTTTGCGTGGTGACTTTATCTGGTTTTGGTATCAGAGTAATGCTGGCCTCATCATTTTTAATTATGGTCTAGCATCCTATAATAGGGATGCATTTTAATGTATTTAACTGGACTCTATACATTAAAATACTTATACAATATACTTTCAAAGTAAAATACTGTGTTTAAATCTGAAAAAGAAAATACTTTTTTATATGTCTCTTTTTTAGTAATTGTGCTAAAAACTTTATATATAATACCTTAAATATGAGGTGTTTTTTGCTAGAGAAGGAAACTTGAGAGAATGGTATGATGGATACTGTTGTTCGCCTACCACAGATCCGTTCCTAACTACTCTGCCCCTCTTCTTCACTAGCAAAATCCTGATTCATTCATTTTCCTGTAAGGAGTGAGGTCCTTCAGAGGGGACTGGCTACCTCTCTGGCTCTATGATGGTCAACTATTTCTTTTACTGGGCAAAATCAGTCATGTGGGTCCCATTCCCCTTGCACAATTGTTTTAAACATAGGCATGTTGACATAGGTATAGACATTGGCTCATTTTGGGCAATGTTCTCTAAGTATTTTCTGCTGAGTGGATTATGTGTAGAACATCCTTAGTATTAAAATGAGACACAAAGATAGGACTTTACTTTTTCTGGGTTGTATCATCTCTATGTCATACCTGCAGATGCAATGGCCATCTTAGGAGCATATGACAATATGCAAGAGAATTTCATAGAATTCAAGCCAAGGTCATGACTTTGTTAAATCTCTGAATTAATCAACTTGTAACAAACCCATCTTCCAATTTTTAACATGTGAGATGTTGCAATCCTTATTTTTAAGCCACTTTTATTTATGTTTGCTGGAGTTTTTTTTTTTTTTCAGCTAAAGCATTCTGATATCAAGAAATGTCATAGCATTTCTCTTATATCTATTACTTTCTGGTGATACTATAAATCAAAGCGGGTAGGATATATGCTTGACAGGTGTCTTTATCTGAGGTCATGACTGGAATTAATAAAACAGCGTCAGTCTAACAAGCCCCGGCACAAGAAGTGAGAGATGAAGTGCTAAGAGAGGAACCCATGAAAATTACTGGTCTTCAGTCACTGGCATATGTGAACTTTCTTTCATAGTTAATGTGTGCCATGTCTGTTATACTATACTTACAAAGTATGAAGACAACTAAAATTATTTTTATGTAATATAAAAAAACCTACTACTGCACTATTTTAAAAAAATGATGTATGAGGACAGAAGTAGACAGAAAAAGTCATTTCCCTCTGCTGTGTGTTCCTGCTTTGGAAGTCTTGATTTTAATATATAAACGTTGTATATACTGTATGCATGCATGCATGTGTGCATACTCACACACACAGGTTTTCATTTGCTTTCGTTTAGGACTTTATTAAAAGCAAATGTGAGAAAGCCAAAGGCATTTTTCCCTGCTCATCTTGTTGTTCCTTTTCTAGTCTTCATGTTAACTGACTTCAGTATCCAATGTTAGAAAGATCCTTTTTTCTTTGTAATTCTCTTTCTGAAGTTTTTATTTTATTTATTTTTATTTTTCTCACATGTAAATAGTTTGATTTGGAAATACCACGTGTTGAAAAGGAAAAAAAAAAAAAGATTTAACTAAACGGCTCAGAGTAACATTCCTCATCTTAACCCAGTCGTGTAGACAAGACATTTTTGTAGCCCACAGAAGAAAAGAATGCCTTGAGGAAGGATAATGAAGTTTGTTTGAGGAAGGATAATGAAGTAAGTCTGTCTCTGACTTAAAAAGAAAAAAAAAAAAAGAGAATAACATAAGTAGTCCTGGAAAATAGATATATCAATATCCTCACTAGTTCTCAGTAAAATGGACATTGTTTTCACTTAAGAAAAACATGCATGTAATATATATGCATATAAAATATTGCTCCTTTTTATTTAGGAGAAAACGAGCAATACGTCTACTTGCTACACTTCCAGATAACGAATGCAGACACATGCCGATTTATTTTGTTAACCATACGTTGCAGGTAAAGAATGTTCAGCTCTGAAATGCTGCCATTTGTAGGTGGTAATAAACCAATACAGATGCAATGCTAGTTATTTTTAAATGAGAAGTTTCCTTATAATTTTACATTGTTATAGCATTCCCATTGTTATAGCATTCAACTACTAGAAGATTACAGCTTAGAAATCATTGGTACAAAACTCAGGACTGAAATGTTTTTCCAAGCAGTGTTTATGAATATGTTAATTTTAAAAGCACATTTCCATTTATTTTGACTGTATGCTTCTATGAATTGTGCTCGTGTGTCTGACATAGCTAATCATTTTATTTTTGGAATGGTCTCTATAAATATTCTATGGATGTTGACTGATGATTATGATAATTTGTTCTATCAAATATTACCCAGAGATATGTGGAATATTGGGAAATTGGACTTCCTTGCAAAATTACCACATCTTGAAATATATTTTTATATTTTAGATTATTATTAAGTCAATTTGAAAAATTCAAAGGTCCATAAATTTGTAAATTTGTATTGCAGTAAGGGAATCTGAAAAGGTCTCTATTTTTTTAAAGCTGCAACTGGAAATGTTTGGATCATAAGGAAGTAATATCTTTTTAGTGCAATAGAGAATTACTATTTTTAAATTGGATTTTGACAAAATAAAATTATTTCAGTCCATAAACATGAAGTAGTCATTTTTTTGTTTATTTATAGAGTGGTATAATAACACAGAAACATAAATTCAACTTAATATGAATCACTGGGTTTCATTAATAATTTCTTAATGTTTGATATTTCATATTTTATAAGGTTTTATGTAGGTCCAAAGTGAAACTATATTCCAGTTTCTGTAAAATGCTTTAAAAGTTTCCCTTTATTTTTCAGGTAAATATAGCTCAGTTTCCCATTCTATTGCAGTAAGATCTCTGCACTGAGAATTTTATGGTGATAAACAAAACAAACATATAATATAATGTCTTTTAGCCAAATTATACTAAAAACATTTATTTGTACTGGTAGGTAATATATGTAAATGGATGTCTTATGCATTCTTTTAATAAAACTGTACATTATTAAGACAATAAACACCTTGGCCATGCTCTAATGCAATGACATGAATCTTAGTTAAGAGTTCTTGAAGGAGGGGCGCCTGGGTGGCTCAGTCGTTAAGTGTCTGCCTTCGGCTCAGGGCCTGATCCTAGGGTCCTGGGATCAAGCCCCACATCAGGCTCCTCCACTGGGAGCCTGCTTCTTCCTCTCCCACTCCCCCTGCCTGTGTTCCCTCTCTCCCTGGCTGTCTCTCTGTCAAATAAATAAAATCTTATTAAAAAAAAAAAAGAGTTCTTGAAGGTGACCACCTCAGGAGATTTTTTTTTCAAGATTTTACTTATTTATTAGAGAGAGAGCACACGAGCACACACGGGCAAGAGTGAGAGAGGGAGAGAGAGAGCACAAGCCAGGAGAGGGGCAGATAGACTCCCTGATGAGCAGGATGTGGGACTCTGTCCCAGGTAGAGGCTTAACCAACTGAGCCACCTAGGTGCCCAGGAGATAGTTTTCAATACGTCTTTTCACTTAAGTACTGGCAGTAGGCTGAGTAATGGTTCCCCAATGATATTGGCATCCTATCCTTATAATTTAAGAATGTTACTTTATATGGCTAAAGGAACTTTACATAAGTGATGAAATTAAGGCTCTTGAGATGGGCAGATTATCCTGGATTATGGAGGTGGGCCTTAAATATAATCACAAGGGTCTTTATAGGGAAGCGAACAAATCAAAGAAGGAAGAAGGTGGTGTCATGTCAAAGTGAGAAAAGGTGATATGATGTGGGACCCAAGCCAAAGAATGAGGGGACAGCCTCTAGAAACTGGAAAAAAGCAAGGAAACGGGTTCTCTGCAGACCCTCAACATGGCACCAACCCTGCCAACACCTTGGTTTTAGCCATGTAAGACTCATTTTGGATTTCTGATGTCCAGACCTGTAAGAGAATAGACTTGCATTATTTCAAGCTGCTAAATTTGTCCGAGATGCAGCAAGAAAACTAATACAACATCCTAGTTTCTGCACTCCTCACTAATCACTTTGGTCATGTTTTTACTCACTTGTATCAAATTACATTTTTCTAATAGAAAGAAATGTTTGTGAAATTACATGTAAAAGAATGTAGAAAAAGGGAGGCCTGGGTGGCTCAGTTGGTTAAGCGTCTGCCTTCGGCTCAGGTCATGATCCCAGGGTCCTGGGCAGGTAGCCTACTTCTCCCTCTGCCTGCTGCTCCCCCTGCTTGTGCTCTCTCTCTCTCACTGACAAATAAATAAATAAAATCTTAAAAAGAAAAAAAAGAATGTAGATAAAGAGAGACTTGAGGTTGGACAGTTACCTTGTGAAACATAGAATGTAGTTTTCATACATGTCACAATGTGTTCTGTAACATCTCACATTAATTTTAGTTCAATTTAGAATAAATTTTCTCAAAAATGAAAACAGCTTATCACTTTTGTTACTCTTCTTAAATTTCCACTTAAATTAAAAGTAGGCAACATGGCCAAACTGCTTTGCAAATACTTAGGTGTATAGCTACAATATATTGTATAATATATTGTATTGTAAAAAATACAATGATTTTTTTTTAGAGAGGGAGAGAGAGTGGGGAAAAGGGGCAGAGGGAGACAGAATCTTAAGCAGGCTCCACGTCCAGCAGGGCCGATCTCACAACCCTGAGATCATAATCTGAGCTGAAATCAGGAGTCAGGAGCTTAGCTGACTGAGCCACCCAGGCACCCTGATTTTTTTTTTTTTAAATGATGATGATTGATTTCTTTTTCTCTGATTACTTAGTTCTCTTACTATTTGAGTAAGATCTAGATGATTTCTTTATGACATATATATGTATATGTATGTATATATGTGTGTGTGTATATATATGACATATATATATATACATATTGATATTCTGCCATGAAATAGTTGGCTTCTCCTTCCCAAGCTTCTGAGTACACAATGAATCCTAGATCAGCAGGTCTCTGAGTGACAGGCAGTGAAAAATAAGGAAAGTATAAATAAGTTGTTCTGTTGATTGACAATGAACAAATTACTGCTTTTTTTTTTTTTTTTTTTTAAAGAGAGAGAGAGGGAAGGGGCAGGGTAGGGGGGGGGGCTA
>NW_024426996.1:34465618-34566553 GCF_017311325.1 Ursus maritimus | reverse complement strand
CAGGTTCCAGGACCCTGAGATCATGACCTGAGCCGAAGTCAAAAGTCAAGTGCTTAACTGACTGAGCCACCCAGGCATCCGAGAATACTGCTTTTTTAATATTGCTATAAATTAAAAACTTAAAAATTGCTATAAATTTAAAAACTTCAGTTACTCTGATTACCTAACCTGTTTTCAGATTTTAAACATTGAAGTATTATGATGGTGGTGCTTTTTTTTTTTTTTTTTTTGCATAAACAGATATCTTTAAAACATTTTCCTCTCAGAGAACAGTGTCTTATATGATTCAAACACTGATTTGTCATATATTAGATGCTGTGAAATACTTGGGTGTACTAAGTATATGTGTGTTTCTTCACATACATGCCATTTGGAAAGGGAAAATGTAAATTCATATGACGAATTTGCTAACAAAAAGACACTCATAGAACACTTTTTTTTCACTCTCGTATCTTGTCATTGCAATGACTTTCAATGGCATTGTACACATTTAACACTTACATGCTGCAGCATCATATGAAAAGTTTCTTAACATTCCTGGGAATGCTTGTTTGTACACACTGATTTTAGAGTGTAGTAAGAATATGTGGTGGAAGGGTTTATTTATTGATGGGGAAAGCCTGTGGATTAGACTCCCAGCATATAAAGACAACAATATTAAACTTGAATTATTTTAATGGTACCATATTAAATTACTAGACCGTGCAAGCAAATGAATACCATCCTTATATATCTATTATATGAGAAGTTTTAAAAAACAGAGTTAAGGATCATGTTTGTATGCTTAACCGATAAATATTTGTAACCAAACATGAGATAATAGCTGATAATTTTTATCTGGATAATGAAGTTAAAACAAAGATCATTTTATTGTATTTAGCAGAAAAGAGGCTGATTATTTTTTATATAAGAACTTAAATGAATAGTTGATATGCACACAAATGTAGCAATATCATTTTCAGTATACACTGCATTGTGTTGTGGCACATAGACGAACTTTTTTGTCCGAACGTGATTTTTTCATTATCCCACTTAACTAATTTGTTCCTATGCTGCTCTGAACCATATTGGAATGAATAGGTAAGCAGTAAATGATTCTGTATCCTATTACATATCCTGTGATTATGTATATCTTCCCTGTCAGTCATCATAAGACATTTTAAAAAATAAACAATATTGCTTTAAAACTGGTCCTGATAAACAATAGCATTCAACATATTAAATAACATTTATTAGATAAACCTGATCAGTGGATGGCAACTGGACATAAGTTGAGAACTTATATGTGGGTTGAGTTAAAAGGGCATAGTTTTGGTTTTTTTTCTTTTGAAAAGTCTGAATAAATATTTATCCATCCTTTGCTCCTTTATGCTCAGAGATTGACCTTTCCAATTGCTACATACCAGTTTGGATTGAGGGGGCCTGTTTGTGTAATGTTAATTTAAATTCAGAATCTCCTTGGAATGCCTGACCCACATCATGACTGAAGGAATCCTCGGCCACTTGGACATTTTACACCTGGTTTCTACCTCATCAGATCATCATAGTACCTCTAAGAACCTATCAGAGTGAATTAAATCAATTTCCCAGAGTGACCATGAAATGTATGAAGACATTCATACATTTAGACATTCATACATTTCAGAAGATAGCAGTAAAATGGTTTTTAGGTCACTGTTCTGGAATCCAGTGACTACCGTTTGATTTCTGAGAGTCTGGAAAGTCATTTAGCGTCTTCACACCTGTTCCCTCTTTTGTAAAGTTGGAGGTAGTGATGTTCATCTCATAAAAGAGGTGACAAGTAGAATATATATGAATATGCTTCCTAAGTGTGACGGGTTACACAGATATAGGACATTGTAACTATAAATTTTGGACGTAGGGTGTCCCAGGTAAAGTAGTTTACATACAACTAGTGACTTGGCTTACAGTTTTTTGGTGTTTTAAAATGTGGACCTACTTTCTCTTATTTCTACTCTAAACTCCAACAATTTATGTGCTTTTCTTTCTGCTACTTCTTTTGTATTGAAAGTTCCTCTCAAAAAACTCAGTCTTTTGAAATGAAGTATTGTTAACCTAGCCTGAAAGAAATTGTTAATATTGATGATAATGACAACCAAAAGTGTTCTTAGTGCCTTATATGTGGTATTTTACATTTTTTTCCTAATGCATTTTTATAAGCGCATCAACTTTGTGAAGGAATAGAATAACTGGCTCCCATGTTCTGTAAGTGAAAAGTCAAATGCCAAGAGATTTCTCTAAGAATACTGTTTGGTATTTGTGAGTGCCACCTGCTTATACATACTGTCCATCCTTAGCAACTTTCAAATGTATAGTAGTATTAACTCTAATCGCCAAGCTGTACATTGCATCCCGTGACTTTATTATTTTATAACTGAAAGTATGTAACTTTTTTGACCCCCTTCAGCCATTTCTCCTCAAAACTGTCTGTTGTTGGAGTGGATTTTTTTTTTTATTATTGCATAAAGTTTCTGTTGAAAAAATACTGAAACTTCTATCACTGTAAATAAGCCATAATACTTTCATAAGATTATGATGTTTTCTCTGTGAATATTACTGGATTAGGATGCATTTGAACATATTATTGCAGTCTTTTCTCATCCTTTATTGTGGGTTTTAAAAGTATCTTTAATATCAAGGATACTGAAAATCATTTTTAGATTTATATTTTTATTAAAAGTAAACAATGAAGAATTCTGGGTTTAGGGCACATGAGAACATTTGATTATTTTATTTCACATTTATCATCTACAATATTTTAGAAGGAATTTACTTTAACAATTTTGACATCACTATAAAAGTATATAAAAGTACTCTTACTGGTGTAAGTTGTTCATTGTTCAGTAAGCTTTCATCAAAAGTATAGTTAATTTCATTTTTATTTATACTAACTGAAGTCATGAAAAAAAGAAGACGGAACGATTAAACTTCTGTTTTTGAAATATAGTTGGTCTTTAACAATCAATATTAGAATGTATCTTATACAAGAATAATATTCTAGAGGTTATCTACCTTTCTCCCTGATTTTTAAGAATCTTAACTTATAAAGAACATTTAATATGGAATTTTTAATACAATGTGAAATTATTTTGAAAAGTTAATGTTTTAAAATCTTGTTGTTTGATGCAGAACAATGATGATAATTAGTGCAAATATTGGTATACCGATGTTTTGGTTTATAAACCTTTTCACATACAGTATCTCATTAATTGGAAGGTTTATTAGACTTATTTTTGGTTAATATTGAGTAAGATATTTGGAACTCACAAAGGTGTCTAATGTTAACAGCAAATGATCACTTAATTTTCTTATATATGCAAGAATAATTAGTATTTTATAACAAATAATATGTAATATGTAAACTGGTTGGATAGGTGGATTAGTATAATGTTCATATTATATTTTTTAATCTAGTCTATACAGACAATAACCATTTGAAATCTCTAATTCAAGGCCACTTTCTGTGCAACAAACATTTCCATAGTGTAAATTTTAACCTTTATGCCCAACTCATAAATTACTAGTAATCTGTTGATATAAAATGTTGATTGTTTAAATAATAGAAGATGTGTTAGTTGCCCTTCTAGATCAGAATATTACAAGAATACACACAACTTCTAAATAAATTTTATTATTTGAACTGTAGTAATTAGAATAAAATGTTGATAATAAGGTGAAAACAACAGAAGACCAAGAAAGAAAGCAACACACATATATGTAATACATATATTTCAAATTTTCCATGACTAAATGACTGCAGATCAGAGTACTACTTTTACAGAATATTTACATTTTAGTAAATTTCATGATGTATACTTCTTTTACCGTGAATTATTTCTACTTCAAATGTATTCGTGATAACTTTCTTTTTTTTTTTTAAGATTTTATTTATTTATTTGACAGAGAGAGAGACAGCTAGGGAGAGAGGGAGCACAAGCAGGCGGAGTGGGAGAGGAAGAAGTAGGCTCCCAGCAGAGGAGCCTGATGTGGGGCTCGATCCCAGAACGCCGGGATCACACCCTGAGCTGAAGGCAGACGCTTAACTACTGAGCCACCCAGGCGCCCCTCCTGATAACTTTCTTAAACAAATACAGAAATAACTACCAGTTTTTATATATGCTCATTTTATAAAGACCTGAGATTGATTTATGAGGTTTTTTTTTTCAAGGCATGATGTAAAAATCTTATAACTTAACTGCAAAGAAACTTGTATTTTAACTTGAGATATCTCCTTCAAAAAGTTTTCTTTGTAAAAGGGAAGTGCTGCTATTTTTTGAAAGTCTGAATACACTAACATGGCAAGGTGCCTACTTGCAGCATATGTGTGAGAACAGCCACATTTACACCAATGTTATTATACAATTGTCTGATAATCACCCTCAGACATTAGATCCACACAAGAGAACTTTAGGGTCATGTTGGTCCCCAGCATTAACTGTAATGCTAAATTGCCTGATAAGTATGGAATATTGACTTTTATTAATCTTCCACTGATCATACAGAATATATTTTTCAGCTTACAGCATTCACTAATGAATCAATTTTAATTTAGGGACTACATAAAATCTTCATTAAGGCCAACAAATGTTAGCCTCCAGTAAGCACAAAGCATTTTCACAGTAAATCAAACTGAGTTCTGCCCCGATGTTCCTTATCCTGCCAGTATCAAGGAAAGATACAGAAGTATAAGGCCATATCAGGGAATGAAGCATCTCTTCAAGAAGGTATAGTGGAAAATGCTAGCCGTGAGGTACTATATTTCTGAGATGAATAAACAAGAACATAAAACAGAGGATAGCTATAGAATGTCACATCCTATACATTTAGTGACAACATTACATTTGGAGAAAACATTGTTTTTTCTATAGAAATATCTACCTATCAATAAATTATCAAATCTAGACAATTTCTGAGTAAAATTTACCTTAGCAAAGCCATTCTGAACTTGGGTGTCTTTTTCAAAATAAGAATGAATTTCATTATATGTATATTTACCCATGATTAAATCTGCATAGCCCAGATTCGTTTAGCCCAATCGCCACAAAAGATGCATAGTTTATATTTCTATTTCAGTAGTGGTTTTTGATTATTCTCTTTGGAGATTTAAAGCTATTTTAAATTATAGGATATTGGCATTTGTAAACAGCAGTCTGTGAGGTTAGTGAATTATTGGGCTGAACACAAGTAATGTAAGCATTAGTTCTTAAAAACGGTTTTACTTATGGTGTTAGTAGTATATTAATTTATATAAATTATGTTTTAGATTATTTTAATATTCAAATATTAAATTTTCATTGATTTTTTTTTCAGGTTTGGCTAAAATCTTTTCCACATCATATTTTCACTGCCTTTAAAATGGATGTCCTGATAATCAGTGAATTTATTTTACAATTTCTAATAAAATTCTGGTCATATTTTCTCAGTTGTTCTTGTTTTTGTTTTTGTTTTTAATAATGGTAGTGAGTGATTCCTACCAAACAGTCCTTACCTGTATTCACATTGGCAATATCCTAAGGACTAGATAGTGTTGCTTAAGCAGTATTTAACTTCTAACTCAAAATTGTACCATTTTGCTGATATATTTGTTAGTAGGAGTAAACCGGATGAATTGATTTTTATTTCTAGTTTTTTAAGTGTACTACAAATATTGCCTTCATAAGTCTAAAATTCTAAATTGACCAAAACCTTATGTAAAATCTTTGTAACAAGAACCAAAATAAAATTAGTACTGGTGTTAAAAATGATTTAACTTCCCATAAATTTATTATTTCTTCTTTTCTTTTGACTTCAGGTGCAATAACAGAACGCAGTGTGCAGTGGTGGCAGGTCCTGATGTTTTTCCAGACCCGTGTCCAGGAACCTATAAATACCTTGAAGTGCAGTATGAATGTGTCCCTTACAGTATGTATACTCCTGTTCTTTTCTTGTGAAAAGACATTAAGCTTTGTTTTGCATGCATTGACAAAGTATTCTCTATGAAAGCATAAGAATTGTCACACTTTTTTTTACATAATTTTTTTAAAGACTGGCTAATTTGAATTTTTCAGGATCATATATCCGCCCACCATTGGAATAATTAGATGTTGCCTGCATGATTCTGCAGCATTCATTTTGACTATACATTTCTGTATATCAATACTTATTCTAAAACTTTTCTTAATGCAAGAATATAAAATTCTTATAAAAGTTGAAATGAATGGTATGCCAATACTGCATCCCTCTAGGTCCAAGCAAACAGGAAGTGGAAATGAATAATATACTTACATATTATTATATTATATAAGTATTATATATATAATATAATATATAGCTATTATACAATGTATATTATACTTTTATAGTGGCATAGAAATTGATAAACTTTGAGTTTAATAGAAGCAATTTTACTAATCTACAAGTGCTGTCAACATTTTGAGGATGAGAAATATATTTATCCAGAAGGAACAAACTGAAAAGAAAACACAAAAATTATATGAACGAAAGCATTCTTCAGAATTTATCCCTTAGAGCCTCAAGAAGTTTGTCTTTGCAACTTTTATGTCAGATATGGTATATGCCAACAACATATTTTTTCTTCAAGAATAATGGAGGATCAAACAATCAAAACTGGAACATTTTTCTGACTTTTCTACCCAAAGGAAGAATCACTATTTCATAAAAATATTTTTGATCTGACTATTAATTATTCATGGGATTCCTTAGTGAAGATCACTCAGGAAATCTTGCATTCTCACATTAGATATTCAGTTCATCCCAAAAGTAGAACACACCTGGGATCACAAATAAATCCCAGGTTCCTACTTCCTTTGACATCTCCGAAGTGAAGTATCTGGGGATCAGCCAGTTTGCTGTGCCAAGAGAGAGTTTGAAGATTGCCTCACTCTGCTTGTTTAAGAAGCAGCACATTACTCATAAACTATAAGTGTGCATAATCCAATAATAGAGAGCAATTTGGCCAGCAAGAAATGAATTGAAATTTTAAAGTAATAATGAAATCAATCAGGAGAAAATTTCATTTTTGTCTTATTTATCGTGTGATTCATTAGAGAAAGTTTATCTGGTGAAGTTTTAGAAGCTAATTTTCCTTGGTATAAAAGAAAGCAGAAGTGTATAGGTTCTGTTGAAATCTCAACTGAAGTTATGCTTCTTACACATTGTTATCTCTAGGGATTCTTCTGTGATAGTGTAAAGCTCTTACTGACCAGTTGTTCATTAGTGATATTTTAAAGTGGTAAAATTTGCCTTTTGGAACTTTGTCAATTATATTTGGATTGCATAGTAAGATCTTTGTGAATTATGTACAATAGCTGTTTCCAAAGGCATTTTATAAAAATTTACCATAAGGAATACCTCATTTTTTAAGACAGTTTGAGGAAAGTTTCAGTCATATTTTTAAAATATGAAAGCTGAAGTAGAAAATGTCAAGCTAGATTTTTTCGCAATTTTTAAATATTAAAGAATTTCACAGCTGTCTCTTCAATTTTCTGTATTTCTTCAGAATTTGTTTGAGGACAGCTACTCCAAAATTCTCTGCCCAACTTATTTTGAAAAATCATCTACTTAAATCATTTCGGTATAAATAAGAATTGGTGTATACACTTTTGCATAAAAAGGAGTTTGGTTTACTACACATTTCCTTTCTCTCACAAATTTTCAGAGATGAACAATTTGATCTCTGACTATCCTATATATACAGGTTTCTGGTAATCCTTTAAATTTATGGATCACCTTAGATGGATATCCATTATATTATTTATCTGATTGTTTTATTAAATAAGAATTATAAACCTAGGTGCAGACATTTGCCAGTTTATATATTGGTTTAATTTATATGGCATAGCATGATTGCACTTGTTTAAATATCTTCAGTATGTTTCAATTAAAAGCATAATGCATAATTGGGAATTCGTTTGGTGAATTTAAAAAAAATACAAAAGAAAGTATAAACCATGAAATAAAGTATAGTGACTTATTTGAAAGGTAGATTGGTTTAGTAGAATAAAATAACCAGAGATTAGGAAGCCTGGGTTCAGAATATGGTCTGATTTCTTAACAAAAAAGCATGGGTCCGTAAACTAAGGTACGCTATTAAAATTTTCTCAATTTATAGACATTCCCTGATCTGTAGTAAGTTGTGATTTAGATCAACATTAAATTCTTTTTCTTATCTCTAGTATAAAATACAGATTTTTCCAATGCCGTAAAAAAAATAAATCACTTATTTAAAATGGCTACCATTTATTGGTACTTACTACATCTCATTTACCACATGGTTTAAATGTTTGCGTACATTATTTTATTTAATTCTCACCATATCCCCTCTGTTAGGTATGACTATCACTATTCAGAAGAAGAAACCGAAGCTCAGTAGGATAAATTAATGTTTCATGTAAAACACAGAGTAGCTGGATAATGACAGAGCCAAGATTTGAGCCTGTGTCTAATGCCTGTTAGGGACTCAGCTATAATTCTCCCCAGAGATATTCCCCTCTATATTTTCATGAGTTATTCCATCTTGTTCAGTATTTAAATCTTGTAATTTTCATCACTGCAGTAATGGCACATGGTGAAAGCAAATGCTTCAAGGGCCGGACCCTTTTTTTTAGTTCTTTTGCTACTTAACTTTTAAGAGGTTTTTATGCCTTTCTTAAAGCAGCTGAATCACTGCAAACTTTTATTTTCCCAAACACCTAACAAAGCATAATGGCAAAAATGAATTCATGCTATAAAAATTGTGCCCAAATTTGGAATTAGACTCTAAGTAGTAACTTAAGAAGTTATTTAAATCACCTGTATTATAAGACAAATCCTTGTATGTAATATACTTATGGAAATATCCCTCATGTGTTATTAGAAGGTAAACTTCAGATTTAGGATTCATTGTTAGTATTTAATTTTTTTTCTAATTGAACAACCAAATATACAAATTATGTTAGGTTCTCTTTGTTATACAATTCAGTAATACCCATTTCCATTTTTAATTTAAGACCACGAACTTCGTTATATATAAGTGATGTACTTGATATTTATGAATGTTTTCTTCTTAATATTGAGATGTGGAAAAAATACTGTTATTGATACTTTCTTTATATGGACTCTGTGTGTGTGTGTGTTCCCCTGGTAATATTGATTTTTAAGTTGATATTTTCTCATAGAAAAATGTAGAAAAAATGAAAATATAAAAATATAGACAAAATATGTAGGAAAACATATTAATATTAATGATATGTTAGCATAATAGAGGTGATAGACATAAAAATTCAGCAAAATTCTTTGTATCACACCTGAAACATGGAGTTAAAATATCTAAGATAAGCTTGCAATAATTTTTGCAGAGAGTTTTAGGAGTCAGAAAATAGGTACATGGTTAAAAAATGACAGTTTTAGAAGAACCTCAATCTGAATCAAATGGTATGCGTTTTTTTTTAAGATGCTCATAGGAAAGAAAATAAGAAAAAATAGTGATTATAAGCAATTTTGTGAGGTCACTTTCTTTGAGTGTCTTGTCAGCTTTTCTGAATCGCTGAAGTTATATTTAATTTTTTCTAAATCTCAACTTCTTCCTCCTGTCTGTATTTTCTTGTTTGGGTTCACAGATATCCTGTTTGTGACCAAATTTGGGACAGATGAATCAATACTTTTCTCTCTTCCTGTCACACCTTAGTTCCAGTGTGGCTTTTATAGCTTTTGCGTTTTCTTTTGAGGTTTGATTTTTCCTCCTGAGTGTTTTTGTTTTTGTTTCGTTTTGTTTTTCCTCCTGGGAGATGACCCATATACTCCAGAGGTTAAACCTCAGTGTTTACCAATGTCTCACTTTTACTCTCCACCTTGCTTCTTCTTGCCCCACTTCCATTCCTTCTGGCTTGATTGGGGATTGAAATTGTGGCATCTTCAAGTAGAGTTTCCCTCATATAGCTGGTTTATAGGGAAGATTTGTGTTAGGGGGGAAACAAAACACTAACCACCTACCTAGAGTATTTCTGAGCAAAGAATCTTTACTTTGTATCCTGCTGACAATTTGTCTTTCTTCCAAGGCATACAGTTTCACGCACATTACACTCAGAAAGTGCTTGTTTTCCTCACAACCCAGCTTTTCTGTTCAGTTCTTTGTTTCTTCCTTTTAGAAATACAAAGCACATATTACTTATTCTGTCAACCTTTCCTCGTGGTAGATTTTCTTAGGAAATGGAGAGAGGAAGCATACAATTTGGAGAGCTACTAGAAATGAGCATTTGATTAAACCAATCTTATGTTATACCACTTACAGACTTTCTTACCATTCATATCAGCCATCTGAAGTTATGTGTGATTGTCTATGGAAAGACATGCAAATGAATATTATTGGAAAATTAATATTTACAAACAATTACATAATCTGTTAGTTTTATCTTTTTTACTATAAGAAAAATCATTACACTTTCCTTCAGCATTTAAAACAGACAAAAGTCTTTATTTAGTTATAAATAACTAAATATATTTTTGCAGGTAATGTTCAAATGAGTACACATTTTAATCTATGCATTCTTTGGTTCTTCTTATGTAAAAAATACTTATGTATTTTAAAACTCATGTGCCGAAATTAACCCATACATTTAATTTTTAAGATATCACAGAAATGTCAAGATATAGTTTAATTCCTAGTGCCTCAGTACCTTTTCCAGTTTCTGACATGTAGGAGACATTTGAGAAACATGTGTTGGACGGTTAAAGAAAAAAGAAAATTAGTCAAAATGGCTCCTCCCAAAGTATTCTGTTCACAGCTAGAATGATAAAGTCAAGATCTTAACTCTTGTCTACAAACAAGACCTTATTAATTCAAAGGGAGATCTATGGTAAAAATATAGACTATGTGAATTTTAGTTCCTTCAAATTGGTGATTGTATTCCTCAAGAATGCTACCAGAAGCTAGTTTGTTTCTCATATTATTCTTCTCTGTGCCTCCATGTAACATAGCAAATATTGTCCCTTAAATATTAACCCCTCTGTAAGAGCAGAGTCAGTTAAATTCTCTTTTAGAATAATATTTATAACAAAAGCAACCAAACTCTTCCTTTCTTTCCTTACCATTTATTTATTTATTTATTTATTTATTTATTTATTGAGAGAGAGCAAGGGGATAGGGAGGGAGAGAATCTCAGGCAGACTCCCCACTGGTGTGGAGCCTGACATGGCTCAACTGGGGACTTGATCTCAGGACCCTGAGATCATGACCTGAGCCATGACCAAGAGTCAGATGCTTAACCGACTGAGTCACCCAGGTGCCCCTTTCTTTTCTCCTTTTGCTCTCCCACCACAGTTTCATTCTTTCTCTCTCAAATAATTTTTCTCTATTTCACAGTACCTTATACCTGACAGATAATCCATAAGTCTTTTACAAATGAATCAGTGATTACGTAATGGGTAATTTAAAGTTTGCTAATATGCCTGAAGTATTATATATTTATAAAAATTGGTAGAAAACAAGAAGCATAGATGGACTATATTTTCTTGGAGGTCCTAATCCTAAACTCTCTCATACCTTTGTCTAGCTGCTCATATGTTTATGGAAATTATTCTCAATTAAATGATGCCATTTTCTTTCAAGACATCCCACTTACTTATCTGTCATCACTCAATATATGTTGTACCAGGCACTGCTACACACTAGCGTAGAAAGCTATGCAAAAAGTTCCTGCCCTCAAAGAATTGAGTCAAATGGGGCTCAAGGTCCCCAAAGTTACAGTGTTTTTAGTTCCCCAAAGCAATGGAACATTTCACATGAGCAGTGTACGGAGAATGCACACCCATCCCATAGTGGCTAGTGTGGGGTTGGGGGTGGGTATCTTCAGGGAAGGTTTTCTAGAGATGACTCTTGAGCTGAGTCTTAAAAAATGAATAGACTCGAGTGAGAAGGACAATCATTTGTAACAGATGGGACAGTGTAAGATAAGAAACTATATGTTGAATGTGAAACCAAAACAGTTCAATGTTTTCATAAAATACAGAACATGAGAGTGACAGGAGAGGAACCTGACAGGAGAGTGACAGAGGGCAGTTAGAAATTGTGACCTCCCTGTAGGCTGTGATTCCTCTGGGACCTAATACCTATCCCAGTGTAGAGCACAGAAAAGACAAGAGAACTATTTCTGAAGACAATTAATTGATATATTAATAAGATATGTTTCTTTCCAAATCTACAAAAAACAATTTGACTAATTTAAGTTAAAAAACAGCTTGTGTGGGGGTGGGGGGATATAAAGTAGTAGTTCCAGAATTAGGTAAAAACCAGGTCCAGAAAAATAAGATCCAGTGATCTCCAGAACAAGAAGTAGTGGGGAGTTTCCTAAGGATTCCATGTTCAGATGAATTAGTTCCAAAAATGTTTCATCTAATCTAATTCCTGTCCTAGATTAGGACATCAAAAGTACATGATATCCAATATCCAGGTGTTGTTTTTGTGTAAAGACAATGGCGCTGGCAAAGAACCTTTCTGTGATCAGGAAGGATCAGACCTCTCAGTGGACTTGAGTGCAAAGACTTCCCTTTAGGGACTCTCGACCATATTCAGCCTGCAGAGCAATTCCATAAGCCTCTCAAACACTGGAAAGACAAATTTAACATAAAGTCTGGAGCAATACTGGGCCTGCATTTCCTTGGGCAATGATAGACTAGAACTGAGTGGGGGCTGCCTCCTTTAAATAAGGTCTGTTCTTCTCAAATTGCTATATTATGCAGTATTTATTGTATTGTACCTGGTTCACTATAATCATTTAAAGTGTCACCTGGCTTTTGAAGATACTTAAATTTGCAACTCTTATTCTAGAGTTTGGATCTAATCAATGCTAGTAGATGTAAAAGCACTCCTAAATTGTTACTATATTTCTTAATTTTCAAAAGTTAGTAAATTCGTGTACTAACGATAATTCTACCAATAGAAGTTTTTTGGTGCCTAATATGGGTCAGTCTCTATGTTAGGTGCTGGGGGAAAATAGATATGGGCCCTATGAAGCTGGCAGGCTTGGGGGATAAGGCAATATCACGTGAACCAATACATATAATCATTAAAGATTGCAATAAAATGCAAGAAGAAAATAAACACAATTGTGTGATAGAGAACAGTGAAAGGGCCAGCTCACATAAGGTTTTCTGAAAGACATGAAGAATGGGGAAAAGATAGTTGGGCAAAGAGCCTGGGAAAGAACTTCTAAGGCAAAGAGAAGAACAGCAGTGAAGACCCAGTGGGGTGGGGAAGAAGTCAGCCTGTTCTCAGACTCGATAGAAAGTCAGTGTGACTATCGTCAAGATGAAGAGAGTGACTTGGAGAGAAACAAACCAGCGACTAGTACTGCTAATACCATTGCTAATGAAGCAGGAATTTCTTTGAAGATTGTAAGATTTATTAAAAATCAAAATATGTTTGCAAAATGAAATTGAATAAACTGGCATTCTCTTTAAAATATATAGTGTAAAAAATATTGCATGATTCTGCAGTAATATAAAGGTAAACTTGCATCAAATAAGCCAAACATCAGGTGGCATCAGTACCTAAGATAAGCTCTGTATATACTTCTGGTAGATTAATAATATGTAAATGTATGCTTAGATGCTAATTGTAAGGGAACAAGATGAATTGAGAGTATTATAAAATTAATTGGATTGCCAGAGTTAGGAAAAGATCTGGTTTAGGAAATACAATGTTATTATAGACATAAATAAAGTTTGAGAGATTAGCTTAACCATGTTCATTTGCTTTATTTGAAATAGTAAAATTATAGAGCTTGTGCACTTAAACTTAATTCAAAGAAGTTTTTACAAGGTGCTCTAATTGAATAGCATAAACATGTAGGATTAAAAAAGACATAGAATATAATGTTTTGTTTTTGAAATATACCACGTATGGGGGGACGCTGGGTGGCTCAGTTGATTAAGCTTCTGACTCTTGATTTCTGCTCAGGTCATGATCTCAGGGTTGTGAAACTGAGCGCCACACTGGGCTCTGCACTCAGCACACAGTATGCTTAAGATACTCCCTCCTTCTCCCTCTGTCCCTCCCCCAACCAAGCTCATGCATGCACATTCTCTAAAAAATTTTTTTAATTAAAAAAATTTTAAAAAATAAAATATACTGCATATGGAAAGCAAACTAGTGAAAACATGTGAAAGTGAGGTTATGTTCCAAAGTGTTTATTGCTAAAAAGATCCTTTGGCAAACATCATGATGTATAAGACCTTTGGACTTAATTGTCCAGATAAAATTTCCTAAATAGATGTAAAAGCAAAATACTATGAAAAACCCTTCTGAATTTTTTTTGTATCTTAATCATTAATTTATGAAACTAGAAAAATTGAATCAATTGGCTTAGAAAGCACTCCATTCAAATATTACAATTCAACATAATATTTCGTTAAAATGAGTAAGTGATAAAGGGAAAATATACGTAAATTTTAATATTTTCATTCTATTGTTGAGGAATTTCTCAAACGGTAGCATATCACAGTTCCTGTGAATGCTGTAAAATATTTTACTTGCTTAAAAAATTTTTCAGTACCCTTCTATAAAGCCCAAAGACTCATAAACAATTAAATTCTTACCTGGCAGACTCAATAATGATGCCCCCCCCCAAAATCCATATCCAGAACCTGTGAGTTTTTACCTTAAATGACAAAAGGGTCTTTGCAGAGGTGATTAAATTAAAGATCTAGACCTGAGGAGATCATACTGGATTATCTAAGTAGATGGAAGGTAATCACAAATGTTCCTATAAGAGCGGGCAATGTGGCAAATAGGATGTATGACTACAGAAGCAGAGAGGTTGGAGTGAAACACACGAAGACAGAGGAGGGGGCCACCAGTCAAGGAATGCAGGCAGCCTCTCTGAAGCTGGAGAGAGCAAGGAAAAAAATTTTTTCCCCTAGAGCCTCCAGCATGAGCACCACTCTTAACTTTAGCCCTTAAGACCCATTTTGGACTTCTGACATAACTGTTGTTTGAAACCTCTACCTTTGTGGTAATTTATTATAAGAGCAATAGGATACAAATAAAACTTATTATAATATTATCTTTTCCCTAAAATTATTAATACTGTTTTTTTTTAAATCATTGTTTGCTTAGGGTATGGGCTTAAAGACAGTTTTGCTTTCTAAATAAAGATCATCATATTTTTCTCATGATATTTTTAAAACATAAACATGTAAACCTGTAATAGACTGGCAAGATGTAGGCTGTGCAGCATGTCATTATAGACAGAAGTCATGTTAATTATCTTTATAAATGTATCATACCCTAGGCAATCCCAAGTCAAGTTAGTATTAGTAAAATTAATTTTACTATATTACACTTATCTACTATTAATGTGAGGCAGCAAAAAATAGTGATGAGTAAATAAGGATTTGATTGTGAATATATAAACTACATAAATAGGATGAATAAATGTAGTGAGTTTCCATGTAAATTTTCTTGTATCTTTATACAGGAATTTCTCACAATAACTGACTTGTAATACTTGAATTAAATCCATATATATGGACTTCCAAGTCTGCTCTGTATATATTAATTTAATTTTGTTTTACCAACATTTAATGAAAATGTAGTTATCTTCAAAATATTGCAGTGTTCAGATGCTCCCAATAATATAAATATGACTAGCTCCTACTTCTAAGAACCCATAATCTCCTCATCATTCTATCATCCTTAAAGTAATCACATCAAGGTAGAATCAAAGCCTAGGAAGGAAACTCAGTATCGTTTAGTTTTTATTAATATATTTTATAAACATATTATCTTCTCTCTATGCTAATTGCTTTTCAACTTCAATTAGAACAGAAATCAATGCAAAATAGAATAGTAAGTGATACAGAGAAAGAAGTGGCTGTTTCTAAGTACATCTCTATGGCAAAGACATATTACCTTATGCCCTTTGTCATTTCCTACGACATTTTCCCTGTCTTCACTTACCTAATTCTCTCAAGCATTGGAGACTATAACAGTGGTTAAGAGTGAGAGCCTGGGAATTGACGTTCTGACTTTGCCAATAACTAGCTAAGTTCTCATGAAGTTGTTTTACTACTCTGTGAATGAGACTCGTCACATAGAAAATAAGGATGATAATCAACTCACAGACTTTCTGTGAAAATTAAAAAGAAATATATGCTAAAAACCTTTACAGTGATGACCACATTAGAAATGATCATTGTATCATTGCTATTCAACTGAATCTACGTGTTGCCTCTCACCCGTTTTCGGTGCCATCATGCACTAGGGCTTGGAATGATGTAATGCTGGTAACTCATCCCAGGATTTGGGGAGCCCCCTGGCATCTAATAGTTACAACTTTCTGTAGTTCTCTTGACTACTTGTGTAATTTTACAGGACTTCTGTCTTAATTCTCCATTTTTCATTTCAGATCACATCTGAACTTTGAGTCCTTCTCAGATTCAAGGGCATCTGCCATATGATTTAGCTCTTAAACCAGTTCTCTCTCATGAGGTTACTCTTTTTCATCCCAACGTGATGACTAAACCCCATCAGACAACTTTTTGCTGAATCCACACTCAGCCCAGTGGGTTTCTTTGAGTTCTTTTGTCACCTAAATTTCAGGCTCTGCACCCCTTTGGACTTGATGGCTCGTACTGGCAATTGCATGAATCACACCAAGCTTGCCATGGAGTTTGGGCATTGTATCTTTTATTTTCATGCTTTCCTCACTGGTGTTAGCTTTTTTACAACAATTAATTTACTTCCAGTCCTGTTTCTTCTCATAGACAGCAAGAGGTAAGGAGTTATCAATGTACTCAAATGTCTCCAGGTGGACCCTGACCACATTCATTTATTTCATTCAACAAATACTGGTAGAGCCTCTGTTATATGAATCTTCACATACCGTCTCTAGGTAGTAACAGTGGAATTTAATTTTAAAGTAACTGAAATCCATCTTTAATTTTTTTATAGGTGAAGAAACTGAGACTCAGAATAAGTAAAATAGTCAATGATTATGTAGTTAGAACTTACTGATGCTTAATTGTCAATCAAGTTCTCTTTCCACCATGCTACTCTCTCTCTCTTTTTTTTTTTTTTAAATTTCAGAGTAGTCTTTCTATAGCCTAGAGATGGAAGGAGTGATTAAAGCATACTCTCAAGGGGCGCCTGGGTGGCTCAGTTGGTTAAGCGTCTGCCTTCTGCTCAGGTTATGATCCCAGGGTCCTGGGATCGAGCCCCGTGCCGGGCTCCCTGCTGAGCAGGGAGTCAGCTTCTTACTCTCTCTCTGCCCCTCCCCCTGCTTGTGCTCTTTCTCTCTCTCTCAAAGAAATAAAGTCTTTTAAAGCATACTCTCAAAAATATAAAAGATCTAAATATATCCTCTTTAACTGCAATTTGGCATTCTAGCCCAGTTCCTCATTTGAATTCAAATTCTTTCAGAAAAATTTTAGAATTCAAAATGGTCCTAATGTGACTGCTTGATTATTTGGTCTTTGTTTGCCTTCAGTATGGCCCATAATTAACACAATTAATGATGGCATATTGAGTTATCAAAAACCCAACTTTCTCCATATTATGAGAGCAGTCTTTCTGTGCATAGTGCTAGATTTCAAGCTGTATGACTTTCTTGTAAATTTATTTCAAAATTGCCTCAAGAAAGCCTGTAAGTGAAGATTTTTAGAGAAGGTAGGCTATGCATTTTGCTTTTATGTTCACTATATAGTAAATCACCACACATTAACCATTTGCTTTTTGGAATCCTTCAAATAGGCCTCAAAATTTCTGTGACAAATCTTTTCTTGTCTCAATTTTTAGAACAGCTTGAAATAAGTTCAGTGCTCAATAACATTGAAATTTCATAGATGCCAAAAACTATCTGCAGTTAAAAGGCACACACACACACACACACACACACACACACACACACACAAGACTGATAGAATTATAGAGAGAAGACTTGATCTCTCCCAAAAAGCAGAACAAAAGATTTCCTTTACTATGATTTTCCTGACTTGTTCCCTTTCCTATTCTCCTGACCTCTTAGAGAACTCACTGATGTTAAGTTCATCAAGATAAGAGGAAGGGCTCAGAAGGAAGATCATATTCAAATTTGTTGGAAACAAGAATGCATTTATTCCTACAAGAAAGCTTCCTTTTTCTTTTTTTTTCCTTCTGGATTCATTCTGATTGTTCAAGTGCCAATAGAACTGATAACTGGCTACTTGTATGTATCAGAGTCTAATAGAAACTGTTTTTATGGCAGTATTTTGGTCCTATCCTGAGCTATTACTTACCAAGAGATAACTAATCAAGCGTAAGTTCAAAAAAATAAAAATAAAAACAAAACCAAAAGGCTGCCTAGTAAAGGAATATTATTGGGGATATTAACAAGGCAAAGCTCTAAGCACTCCTCGTTCCTACTTTATTATGCACTTTTTTCTTTAAAGATTTTATTTATTTATTCGACGGAGATAGAGACAGCCAGCGAGAGAGGGAACACAAGCAGGGGGAGTGGGAGAGGAAGAAGCAGGCTCATAGCAGAGGAGCCTGATGTGGGGCTCGATCCCATAACGCCGGGATCACGCCCTGAGCCGAAGGCAGACGCCTAACCGCTGTGCCACCCAGGCGCCCCTATTATGCACTTTTTAACGCTCATATTAAATGGGTTCAAATACCAGGCTTGGATCTATTATGACTGACTGCCCTGCAACAGATGCTATGTGTTACTCTTTTTAAGAATGAGCGATAAGTGTAAAGCAAGAAACATATGCTATTCTCTGTCTTTAGGACTCAGCAATCCTCAGTCATTTATCAATATTTGCCCCTCAGTTTGTGATTAGCACTGATTCTAATACAAAATTCAAGAGTTTATGATGAATTATATTACTTGATTGAATCTTACCAGCTGCTGCTCCTTGTGAGAATCAGATGATATTTTCTAAAATGTTGAAATACTGTATTTTTATCCTCAGGCAGTATCTTGAACACCAGTAGGAGCTGTTCACTAAAAATCCCATTTATCATAGGTTCCAAAAGTGTGGAAGATCCAGAGTTGATAAGCAGCAAGGTAGAGGGGCACCTGGGTGGCTCAGTCGGTTAAGCATCTGACTTCAGCTCAGGTCAAGATTCTAGGGTCCTGGGATCAAGCTCTGCCTGGACTCCCCACTCCTGCTCTCTCTCCCTATCTCTGTCTCTGTCTCTCTCTCTCTCAGATAAATAAGTTTAAAAAAAAAAAAGAAGAAGAACCAACATAGGAAGACCATAGTTGCCATTTTATTTTACCTAGGTAGTGGAAGGCCAGTACTATACTATTTTTAATTCTGTGTTGGATATTAGGGATGAAGAGTCTAATTATTTACTAGAAATTTCCAAATTAATCTAATGCTTTTGAAATATGATTTATTTCTTCAATGTAAACACTTCAAGGTTATATTGCCTTAAATGATGTATACAACAGAATTAAAATAATTTCTAGTACATAATTAGTGCTTAATAAGAGTTTGCTATTATTTTAATGTCTTCTGTACTATATGGATAGAGTATTTAGCTTATTGTTGAAAACACTGTTACATAAAACTGTGAATACCAAGATATAAAAAGTACTGTATACTCCCAATTTAAGCTTTTGAGATGTTCTATCTGAACGTGTTTTTAAGAGTTAAAATTCTGACATTGACTAGAATTCATCTATCTTTGAATTCTTTTAGTAGATTATAGACTTTCACAGAGACTCTGATCTAATTTTATATTAGTGGTGGTTGCTAGGTAACTCTTTGATGCAAATTAATCATTAAACATTTAGCAGCTCATTCTCTGATTGGAGTGGAAACAGGAGTGACTTAGAAGCTGACGGCCCAGGAAACAAGTGATTGAAAAAGAAAATCTTGAGGTGTTTAATAAAAATAGACCATAACTGCTCAACTTGATTTTTTCCTCTTTGTCATAATCAAAAAGGAAAGAAAAATTTCTAGAAGAAAAAAGAAGAGCTTTTTCCTGAGAGTAGATATTGTTCACTGAGTAAGTACCAAGTGCCAATACTGCACTAAATACTTTGTGTAAAATATTATTTTATTCTCATAGCAATTTATTTAGATGATACCATTCCCATTTTATTTATTTTTTTTTTTTAAGATTTTATTTATTTATTGGACAGTGAGAGACACAACGAGAGACGGAACACCAGCAGGGGGAGAAGGAGAAGCAGGCTTCCTGCCGAGCAGGGAGCCCGATGCAGGGCTTGATCCCAGGACCCTGGGTCCATGACCTGAGCCGAAGGCAGATGCTTAACGACTGAGCCGCCCAGGTGCCCCACCATTCCCATTTTAAAAATAAGGAACCTAGGGATATAAATTAAGTAGCTTAGTTTGTCCAAGTTCCCATACCTGATAGGTGGATGGGAAGGGGGAGTAAGAATTTGAAAACAAGTGTTTCCCTTTGATTCAGGTGTTCTTGTTCTTCTCATTATGCTAAAGAAGGCAGGTAAAAATATCTTCCTGTCTGAGAATTCACAAGACTAAATAGCTGTCTTTTAAAGTATTTAACTGTCCTCTATCCTGGTGCCTCAAAAGTAGAATCGGGTGTGAAGTTAGCCTGACTTTAAAGGAATTTTCATCAAGAGGTAGGAATCATTGTTAGGAACCTAGTGTTAGAACAAGGAGGGAGAGAAACTGCAGCTGGTGAGTGGGGTGATCATTATCACTTATTCTGTAATTCTTGTTCTGAGTTGAATATTATTTATAATATTCTGTTGCTGTTAATAGCTGAGTTTTCAAATTAGTTTTCTACTGCTACTATATTGAATTACCACAAACATGATGGCTTAAAACCCTGTAAGTGTGTTCTCTTACAGGTGCAGAGGCCAGAAGTCTAAAATCAGGGTACTGACAGGGCTTCTTTCCTTTTGAAGATGTCAGGGGAGAATCTGTTGCCCTGTCTTTTCCGTCTTCCAAAAGCCACTGGCATTCTATGGCACGTGGCCTCTTCCATCCTCAAATCACATCACTCCACCTCTACTTCTGTCCTCACATCTCTCTGACATTGACTCTCTTGCCTCCCTTTCATAAGGACCCTTGGGATTAGATTGGGCCCACCTGGATGATTCAGGATCATCTCATCTCAAAATCCTTAAATTAATCACACTTGCATAAAAAAAGTGGGGTTTTTTTGTTTGTTTTTTGGCATGAAAGGTAGAATATTCACAGGTTCTGAGGATTAGCGCATGGACATCTGGGGGGAGGATATTGTTCAGGTTTGTTTTAATTAAGTACAGATGTTTATTTTTAAAGTTCAATTCGGTACAGAACACATGTGAAAGTACTTTTTTTTTTACATGCAGTGTTTTATTAGATTCAGGTGTAATATAGTGATTCAGCAATTTCCGATGCTCATCACAACAAGTGCCCTTTTCCTATTTCACCCATCCCCATTTTCCCCCCCGCCCCATAACCATCCATTTGTTCTCTATAGTTAAAGAGTCTGTTTCTTGATCTCTCTCTTCTCTCTCTTTTCCTTTGCTCGTTTGTTTTGTTTCTTAAATTCCACATATGATTGAAATCAGATGGTATTTGTCTTTCTCTGACTGGCTTACTTCACTTAGCATAATACTTTCTAGCTCTGTCCATTTCGTTGCAAATGGCAAAATTTCATTCTTTTTTTTGGGGGGGGGATATATCACTTTTTCTTTATCCATTCATCAGTCAATGGACACTTGGGCTGCTTCCATATCTTGGCTCTTATAAATAATGCTGCTATTAACATAGGGGTGCATGTATCCCTTTGAATTGGTGTTTTTGTCTTCTTTGGGTAAATATCCAGTAGTGTGATCATTGGATTATAGGGTAGTTCTATTTTTAATTTTTTGAGGAACCTCCGTGTGGTTTTCCATGGTGGCTGTACTACTTTGCATTCTCATTGATAATGCATGAGTGTTCCTTTTTCTCCACATCCTTGCCAACACTTGTTTCTTGTGTTGTTGATTTTAGCCATTGTAATAGATGTGAGGTGATATCTCATTGTGGTTTTGTTTGTATTTTCCTGACGGTAAATAATGTTGGACATCTTTTCCTGTGTCTGTTGGCCATCTGTATGTTGTCTTTGGAGAAATGTCTGTTTTCTATTTCTTAACAATCAAGTATACCTGATTATCAAATATCAGTGATCACAGAATGTTCATACAATATCTAGGAGTAAATGGGCCATCCAAGGCTGATTTCAGACTGTGGATTAAATTGAAACCAAACCACTTGCCTTTTTCCTCTACAATAAAATGTCTTTTTCCCCCCTGGTTACATAGGTAATAAGTAAGCTAATAATAAAAATATTATAAAAATACATGTGAAGTTTACTTGAGTTTCTACCACTGGAGATATATTCAACTAACATTGCCATGACCATTCTTTTAGGTATTGCTTCATGTGTGTGTATGTACACACACATATAATTTTATGCAGATAGGATAAATATTTACACATATACCTGTATGAATGTATGTGTATATATACACACGCGTGCGCATTTGTGTATGTGTGTGTAGTGTATATTCTTCACAGTTATCTATGTACTCTGATGTCCTTTGGAGACTTTTACATGAATATTGATTTAAATATGTGTGTGTGTATTTACAAAAACAGGATCATATTATACACATCTTGCTTTTCTCACTATATGACTATGCTATACAATGTCTTAACAAAGTTTCCCGTAAATCAGCTAGCATAATCTTATTTAATTCTTTTTAAGGGCTTTAAAGTAGTTCATGGTTTGATATAGAGACAATGTATTCATTCAGTCATTCCCCTACTGGTGGATTTTTTTTATTTTTTTGCTTCATTATGTCAGAAGGTGAATGATGTTGAAATCTTTATGTTTACTGGTAGGATTATCTTGCTTGATCTGCTAGAATCATCTGCTTTATGTTCAACAGCAGTGAGGCACTTGCCACTTGACACAAGAGAACTTTTTTGCTGACCAGAGTTAATGGCACAAGCTCTGGAGTAAAGCAGAGAGGGGTTGAAACTGTGACCTTTCATTCTCCAGCAAAGTGACTGACCCAATACCATTGACAGTTTTTAGCCTTTGCTGATGTTTGAGGCATGTGTTTTTAGCATCTGCAGTCATTCGATTGGGAGAGTTTTCATTAAGTAATCTGTGGGAGTGTCTTATGACATCTGTCACAGGTAGTGCAGCTAACTTAATGAAAATACCTATTATAGGAGAAACAAAGTAACATCGAACTACTAAAAAAAGAAGGGACTGTTACACCGATGAACTAATTTCTGTGGTGGCAGCAAAGCTGGAAATTTTGGTTTTTACCTTAATGATCAACTTTAATTAGTGATCACCTCCTTGTAGTCTTTTTCCTCCATGATTTTACTGAAATATTTTATCAAAAATCATCTGAAACTTTCTTTTGAGTCAAACTTTATTTTCACAGAAGTCATCTTCAATATCTCTGTAGTAATTGTGACCATTTATCATCTCCTCCTTTACTAAACACTTCCTCTGACTTACGTGAAAATATTATCTTCTGCATAGGACCTCTCAAATTGCATTCTCTCATCTCCTTTCTTTCTTTCTTTCTTTCTTTCTTTCTTTCTTTCTTTCTTTCTTTCTGACATTTCTTTCTTTCCCTGTTTTCTGTACTTTCTTTCATTCCCCTCTATTTTTCAAACTCTGTATAAAAAAAACTATACAATCAAGTACTGGTTGTTGGAGTTTTATATACTTTCTACCTGACCATTAGTCATTTCATCTTTCTCTCTGACTCTCTCATTGATAGTGTCAGTATGTCTTTAAATTTTGAAGAGTATTTCTTCAGTTCAATCGCATATTACAATTATTGTATTTTGTTGAATTTTTATACTTTGCAGAATTCAGTGATTCTACTCCTTCAATAAATATGCAGTGGGTAGCTTCAGTGTGTTCTTGACTAGTCATGGAAAAATGTGAATTTTTATCTTGAAAATTATTATTGCTCCATAGCAATCCCTTCATGTCCCTAAACTATCGTAAAATTTCATTGTTTATAAAGCTTCCCTGTGTTGAATTTAGAACTTGGGAAAATGCCAAAACCCATGACCAGAAGTACTTAAAGTTAAGGGCAGTTTTTGTTGTTGTTTTCTTCCTAGCTTTGTAGGGCTCGATGATCTCCACTTTTGTGAAAAGAAAAGCAGTAATTGGAATAATAACACAAAGTGTATCCTTTTGTTTTACATCATTCAATTATCATGCTTTTACTCACTATTAACACCATTTATTTAAGTTTCCTACATAAAGTAACCAGATTAAACTTTAAACTGTCATATTCCCTCTTCTAAAGCTTCAAAGCAAGTGGATAACTTTAGTCCAACCAAAATTTATTGTTTTTTTTAATGTGTGTTTTAGACAAACCAAAGATTTAGCATGCTAGAATTCTAACTGGCGTACCTAAAGCTTACAATGTTTGTTCCTTAAATTCAGTATTATTAAATCACCAAAAAATTTCAAAGTGGTAGAATAAAGATTATGTTAAGTCTGAGATTAAGCTGTCACATCAGAGTAATTTGATTTTAAGTCTGGCTCCACCACCTCCATTAGTAATCACATCCCTGACAGAGACAAAGTTCATCCAGTATGAGTTCTCATTGCAGATGAGTTATTGATGTTTTCATGTTACTCTGGTCAGTCAATAAGGTTAAAAGGATAAAGTTTATTTAGTTTTCAACATTGCCTTCTTGAAGTCAAATGTCTATTTAATTAAATTTTCCAATATTTGGCAAGAAAAGACTGGTCGTGTCAGCTTTCTTCAGCTTGATATTAAATAGCATCTTGTGAAATTTGGTAAAGACTATGTCGAGTAAAATGGAACAGATACACTGTGAGTCTATTCAGGAGAGCATTAGGGAGTCCAAATTCTTTGTCAAGGTAGTTAATAATTTCTAATAGTCTCCTAATGCTAAAAGTTTGAAATATATCTGCAAGTCTTGCATATGATTTTCATTTTCTAACTGACTTATGAAAATCTGTAGTACTCTATTTCTTCTAATATTGAGAGATATATACATATATGTACATATATATAGTAATTCTCAAAATTATTTCAGAAGCAATCAAATGAAAATGACTTCAAAACAGCATGTCTTCCACATTTTATTTGTAATGCAGACACCTATCATATAATCATCTCATTTTTCTGTCCTGCCTTACTGAAAAAGTTATAATTGCTTTCTTAATATGCTGACTACATGTATAAAGAAGAAACAAATAGAAATTTAATTTATGAAAAACTTGGCCACATTGGAGGTGTAAATATTTTATTTACTCAGCAAGTGTATTTTTTGGTTTGCTCCAAAAATTACAAAATTTGCACCAAACAGTTGAATCTTGTATGCAATTAATATAGGTACCATGTGTAGGAGTCATCATGGAACAATGAATAAGATGGAAGAGATTCCTGTCCTTAGATATTTCTTTCTAGTGTAGCAGATGGTCACTAAATGCAGTCATTAACTGCATTTATAACAAATAACTATTACAGAGGAAACCCCTAGCAAAATATTTGTCTGGTAATAAATTTTTGAGGGTTGAATTTCTTGATCAAACTTATTTCTGAATCAACATCTGATTTGAATCCACAGAGTCAGGGGAAATATCCTATTCCAGAAAGCAGTCTGCTTCCTACCACAGGTTTTGGCTATCTACGAATTTTACCAATCACCTGCAGGTGATACTTTACCTTTATGGTAATTTTCCTTCCATAAGAAAACAGTAGGTTAACTGTGGTTTTAATTATCTACTTTATTTCTTTTTTAACCACTATTACCATGGATTTAAGTGATGACTTATTAATTTAATTATGTAGGATATTTGTCCAATAGGGTTATATTTTAATTGTAATTGTAACAGATGCTAGATTTTTAGATTCTACCAACCACAGAGGAAAAGTTTTCTTATATACCATCTGTAAATATTTATTAAATGCCTTCTGTATGAATGATAAGTGATATATCCCTCAAGTCCCATGTGGTCAGGAACTACATATTTCTTGCCCATGTTCATATCTCATTATGTATCGCATTGCTCAATCTATAGGAGATACTTAGTACTATTGATTAAATGAGCAATTCAAGATTAAATACAAACATAACTTCAATATCTTTGAAAAGCTTTTCATCAAATAGGTGAGATAATACAAATTCACAAATAACTATGATAGTATTTGATATATAAAATTTTTTTAAAAGATATATATATATATCTTTTTAAAATATATATATACAAATATATATATATAAATATATATATAAAACAAAATATATATATATAAAACAAATATATATATTATATATATATAATCAGAGTCTATAGAAAAGGAAAGAAATCTTCAAAACTGAAAATCAGTAAAAATTTCAAGATAGGAATAATACGATGAAAAACCAGTAGGTCACTGACCTCGCAGAGTGGAAAGAGGTTATACTCATTCAAGTTCTTGTGACGTTCTCAAATACTGATTTTTAAAATTTTACTAATTACACATTAAATACATTGTTTACATAAGTTTTAGTAGTATGTGAGTTTATCTTAGGAAAAATGTATGATTAAGTATGGCAGAATCATTCTAGTGAGTGAGTCTTCATTCAGTCACAGTGTATTTCGATCTTTGATTCCAGCCCTTGCTTATAAACTGAGATAATTGCATATTACATGGACTTCCAGAAAATCCACTTTAAAATTATATCTTATGTAAATGGCAGAGTGTTCTTACGCGATGGGTGGCATTATTTAATCCAGTTAAAATTACTTTCTTTTTAACTCTGGAGCTTTGACTTAAATTAGTTTATCTTGAGGCTTCAGCATCTCACTTAAACCATTAGTGTGCTTCTTCCTCCAGGGACTCCCATTTATACTTTCCCAATCAGAATGTAATCCTATCAGAAATGGTAATAATACTTTATACTTGGTAACTTCTTTTATCTGAAGAGGTCTCAAGCACTCACAATATGACCTTATTAATATTTGCAGCATTACATCCCTGAGATGTAGCCATGAGCTGAGCAGGATTCCTTCAGTTTTACAGATGGAAAAATGGGACAAAGGAGAAAAGCTGAGTTTTCCAAAAGTGATTTTAAGAGGGCACTCTGATATGATGTAATGAGTATTTAAATGTGAGGAAAAAACTGGAAGGAGTAAGCTGAGTATCAGACGCACTGCAAAAGAATGTATGACTTTTAGAAATTTTTTTTCTAATCAATTCTAATATTTAATTTGCTTTATCATTTTTAGTAATTATTTATTAACTGGTTATTCTGTATCCTGTGTCATGTTATGCACTGAGTGCAGCAGGAAACAAAATAGAACCAGGTGAGGTTAGATAGGAAGACACAGGATTGATTCAGATCCTACAGGGCCTGTGGGCCAGAGAATGGGTTTTGGTCTAAGTTTATTGAAGGGCTTAAAGACAGTGTGGGGTTTTAAAAAATCGTTCTCAGTAGAATTGTGAAGTAGAGGAGTTAAGAGTGTGAACAGAGAAAACCCATTAAGACTTTTATTTCTAACATTGTAAGTTGGTTATTTTTGTTTTTATCTCCTAACCACATGCTAAATGGGTCCTACACAGATAATAATCACTTCTAGAAGACAACTCAATTATATAGGAATAAGTAATGCTGAATGTATTGAGTTTTCTCATAAAATATGCTGTTTCATTCAGGAGCTACTTGAAAAATGCTTAATTTGAAAGAAAATATTATGAATAAGTCCTGTTTACAAGAAGTTACAATCTGATAGGAAAGTGCTCAGCTATATGTCATGTGGGCTAGATTTGAAATTGTAGGAGTTCTGAAAAGAAAACCAATACTTGAGGGGGAAGTGGCCATTGAGACAGAATGAGGCTATATATGAGTCAATTCATGAAATGTATATAAATAAATTCACAAATATTGTGTCAGGTATTTCCCAAACACTACGGAAAGTCTTTTAGGAGGAAATAGCTGGGGTGCCTGAGTTGCTCATTTGGTTAAGCATCTAACTCTTGATTTCGGCTCAGGTCATGAGATCGAGCCCTGCATCAGGCTCCACACTCAGCGGAGGGTCGGCTTGAGGATTCTTTCTCTCCCTCTCCCTTTGCCCCATTCTCGCTCGGTCTCAAATCAATCAATCAGTCAGTCAATCTACCTTTAAGAATAAAAGAGGAAATAGGTGATGGGGATTAAATGTACACTTATCTTGATGAGCACTGAGTAATATATGGAGCTGTTGAATCCCTATATTGTGATTCTATAATATTATACCAGAAACTAGTCTAACACTGTATGTTAACTATACTGGAATTAAAGGGGAAAAAAAGAGGATATGGATGTGAATAAGACATTGTTTCTATATTCAGAGTGCTTGTAGTCTATTGGAAGAATAAATAATTGCATAAAATGCTTGAATATTACACATAATGCCATAAGTGCCACCAAATGGGAATATGAATGAAGAAATTTAATATGACTAGATAACCCAGGTAGATTTTACATTAGAGAATAGTTTAAAACAAAACACCAAGTTGTGATTGAAGAGAGGACAAATCTTCCCTTAAATATCAGTTCAAAGGAGACAGCAGTATTGCCAGAATAATTTTAGAGAGTACCATGACAGTTGCATTCAGATGCCTTAGATTCCAGAAAGAATGGGTAAGTGAATGGAGTAGGGGAGTGCCACAGTCTAGATGTGCTGTAATTCCACTTGAACCAAGGTGTCAGTGACAGTCACAAAACGGAAATGAGATTGGGGTGAGGCGGTAAAGAAAAATTGTCAGAAACTAACAAAGTCTTGAGTGTGGTAAAAAGTCAAGAACTGAGTTTTGAGCTGTAGTGATTGTGCAGGTGGTAACACCATTATTTACAATAGGAAAAGCAAGAAATGTTGATTTGTAGAGTTCAGTGATTTGGGGTTGCAAGTAAGTCTTAAATACATTTAGTTTGAGGTGCGAATGAAGTCTGCATTGCTCAACAGTGATGACAGCCTGGAGGTACAGAATAGAAAGAAAAATAATAGCTGATCATCAGTATTTGACACATTTTTACTTGAAACCCAATTTAATTCTCAAAACTTGTTGAGCAAATACTACTAAGATCCAAGGTCATACAGCTACTAGGTAGACTTGAGATTTGAACTCCTTCAGACTCAGTACACTGAGCCCCACCATTGTGCTAGCCCTCAGGAAGAACTTTAGAGAATCATTGGTATAAAGGTACAAGTGGAGTTTTGAGAGTGGTGGGAATATCCAAAAATAACTAAAGAAGAAAAAGGTAGACAATAAAATATGGAAAATTTAAAGGGCTGGCAAAGGAAAACAAGCTGGAGATGTATGTAGGGAAGGTATGTCAGTGTTGAAAGCAGTTGACCCAGAATCTAGGAAAGAACCTAATGTGACAAAAACTAGGAGAAAGCAGTTTAACGAGAAAGAAGCACATTACCTTATAGAATTCTGCAGAGCAGCATTTCTGAAAGTATATTCTATGGAACATTAGCCATGCAATATATTTGAGGGAGGCAGGGAAAAGATTCTATCCATCATTAAGTAAGTTTGTAAGACACAAAATAATAAGCTGTCACTACCCTCTTTTCCCCTCATCTTCTAGAATCACAATACAAATTAGCACATGTAGCACAAATTAGCACAGGAGAATAATTAAAGGAAGTTATTAACTTCATGGTAGCTTAGAGTCATCTTTTTTTCAAAAATTTTTAACCTAGAGAATATAGATTTGAACATACATTTTTTTAAAGATTTATTTGTTTGACAGAGAGAGAGAGACAGCCAGCGAGAGGGGGAACACAAGCAGGGGGAGTGGGAGAGGAAGAAGCAGGCTCTCAGCAGAGGAGCCTGATGCGGGGCTTGATCCCAGAACGCCGGGATCACACCCTGAGCCGAAGGCAGACGCTTAACGACAGAGCCACCCAGGCGCCCTAGATTTGAACATATTTTTAACAAAAGAATCATGTTTCGTGATAGGATAAGGATTCTAAAAGAGAGAAGCTCTTGAGTTATTAAGATATAAGGACTGTTGGGGGAGGTGATAGGAGAGAAAAGAACAGTTTAAATCTGGGCATGAGGATTAGAGATAAACAAATGAAGAAAACTCATGACACAGAAATTGTAGCATTAGGACAAAAGGGTAAAGCCAGTAGTTTACTGGGTATGTGTTACAATCACTCTGGAGCCAGGCCAGTTATAGAGCCCGCTGACTGGAGGGACGTGGGATGTTTTAGTAAAGGGTGGTAGGACTACCAGGCCCTGACTGATTTTTCCTGCTCATTGCTCCAGTTTCTTTTTTCGTGGTTTCTGGACCTCACCTTTCCAGTTTCAGTCTTTTGAGTAGTCCACCTTGATAGTGCTCTCAAAATACATTGCCCAGAATTGAAAACAGTACTTCAGTTGCCTTTTCTAGGGCACTGTGTGTTTTCTCTCTTTTGACAACATGATTAGAGGGCTTGTTCCCTTTGGATTTCATTCAATTGTATTCAATTTATATGAATTTTGTAAAATTCTCCTGGTAATTATACAACTTCTAAACATGAATGAAACACCTTTTTAAGGTTATCTTGTAACTTTAAAATTTGCATTTACATTTTATTACTATCAGCCCTTTATTCTTGCCTGGCATTTAAAGAACTTTTTCAGATATTCATTCTGAATTCCTTTTTATTAGAGCTCCTAGCTTTGTGTGAACGGATTTTACTTTTATGCCTTTGATTTCATCAACTGAATATTAATATTGAAGTGATCAGTGTGAAGGACAGAGGTTTGCTGAAAGCCACAAGAACTAACTGTGCAACCTTAACTTACCCAGGAATCTGTTTGACTACAGTTATTGTGTCCAGCTCCTCGTAGCTTTGAGTCCTCTTAAATGAATCACCCCTGTTCATCTGTTGTTTGTTTGTTTGCCTTTATTTCTACCTTCTTTCCACTTATGTATCAGGATGAACTTTACCAAAGCTATTTGGAGTCCAGTAAAATATTTATTCCTGAGTTTTCTAATTTTCTATCTATAAAGAAAGTAGTGCTAATTTGATACAGTTTGTAAGTGATTCCATTTTCATTTTAGGTACTTAGAAGCCATCTCTTCATTCAAGCTAGAATCTTGCTTGTGCCTTAACTCAACATCACTAATGTATTTCTCTAAACGTGTATTTCCTCCCTTTGTACAAAAGGCATTTGTCTTGTTCCCAACAACTTTCCTTTGTGTTTTATTATTTCATGAAGTAGTTTTATCTAGTGGGCTTGGGTTTTTGAGGAATTTACTCAAATCCTTTGTGCCTCAGTTTCCTGATCAGTAGCTTGGAGATCATGATAGTATCTACCTTATAAAATTGTTGGAGAACTAGATTAATTGAAATCCTTAGAACATACCTTACACTAAGTAAAAGCTCAACAAATATTGATGTTCTTTTTTCAGTACACTAATCTTGACTAAGAAGCATGATCCATTTACAACCCTAGTGTGAAAATGCTCTGGGGAACTGTAAATTGTTGAATAAATACAAAAGTTCCTTTCACTTACTAAGCTTGAGGAGTGAAGGGATTATGCTGGGAACTTAGTATTTAATTATTTCTGCATACCCAGCATGTGGGAGACACCTATGCAGGTGAAATATGTAATAATGCAGGGTTCTGTTTATCCATCCAACATCTGAAAACAAAAACAATCTGAATTTGAAGTTAAAATGCCAGGTATTAGAAAGATAGGGTCTGCTATTAGGAAAAATGGATCAATTTATAAAAGAGGTAGACATCAAGAATGTTATTTCTATTGTTAGGGAGAGCAAATTAGGACGGTCTTGCTGGGCAGTGACTCAGAGAAGCAGACGACAGAGAAAATGGGCGCTAAAAAAAGACCAAACCCTGTCACCAGAGAATCTATATGCCCTTCCTCTACCAGGCTATACGATGCTCCTTTATGATATAGTTCTTCTATTGTTTGCTTTGATGTTTATTTTAACCATTTTCCTTTTTACAAAGAAAACTTGTTTGGAAGCCAGGGTGGAGAAGAGATGAGGAATAGTATCTGCGCCCTAGGAGGTGGTCAGCTGTCATTGCAGTCCCAGAATCACTTGCTTCGAAAGTGCTGAGCGGGGTACTCTTTCTTTGGGGTAGCACCTGTGCTCTGTAGAAGACCTAATGTGTACCAGTCTTTAAAATCTAATTAACAATGCTTCCTGGGACAACACTATCACTGGCTGAAGGATTTTAATGGCAACATAAAAATTATAATTGCTAAAGAAGGTCAAGTTAGCCCAGGCTTTGTTATTTGAAATCACAGCAAATCAAAGATTGATTAAAAAAAAAAAGTATCAGTCTCTCCACTTACCAGTCAGAAAACATTTCCACAGGAGGTATCCTTCTGTGAGTACTAATACTTGCAAAGGAAGGTAAAATACAGAGTGAGAGTTTTGATTTAAAAAAAATAAATGGCAGTTTGTTAATTTCTTTTTAAGGTATTAATATTACTCTCTTTTCAGCTGATTTTAAAGGAATTTGATTGACCTTGGTTTTCTTCAGGCTATATTAGTTTCACTTGGCTCAAGCACGTGGACATTTTTAGTTGTCTAATCAGATCTAGAAATTATTTGCAGCATGTATAAGTGTACTGAGAATCTTTTTAAGCAAATGAAAAATAATTATGGAAAGGAAACAAAAACCCCAGAGTTTCCCCTGCTTATCTCTCTTCATATGTATCCCACCCAACATGCACTCCGTGGTCTGTAGGATCATCCACTGTTCTGAGACCCCCTGAGGAGAGGTCCATATGTGCTCACATACCTGCTGTAAGCCTCCCAGGACCCCATTAGGGGCACTGTAGAGGGCTTACCTCACAGTGTCACTGTTTGTATTACTCTGTTTCAAACTCAGTGTGGGTCAGTCACCCTGTCTGTCTTTTATTCTTTGCCTTCTTTTGTGGCTATGATGTGTAATTTAAGTTTTCTTCAGAATGCAGCTTTCCACTTACCCAAATTTCAGACACTCCCTTCTGAAATTCAAGTTTCATGGGTCATTTGGCACAGTTACTGGCTTATTTCCAAATTTGCCATCTCCCTTTTGTTTAGTATTGCTGACATTTTCATGTTTATTCATAAAAAGTATCAGGTGAATTTACACTGGCACTAGGAGAAGGTGGCCTCTTTGCCAACAATAAGTGTCATTTGGGATGTAGAGGGATTTAGAGCTATAATAAATTGTCTCATTCTAAGTGAAGTAATATATCAAAGTCATAAATCTTATCTTTCAAATGCTTTTCTTTAATTGCAGTTACTGGGTGTTTTTTTGTTTTTGTTTTCTGTGTCAGTAGCAAGAAAGCTTTGATTATTCTTATTTTTAAAGAAGGTTTAAAATGTTTTTACAGATACTATTTTTTGTTTTTGTTTCTGTTTTTACTAAGTTACTGGTTGTTTAAACTGTTAAGCTCTCAGAGTTTTTTTAATGCAAAATTTCCAAGTTGAAAATTCAGAATTTCTTAGATGTATTTTTTAAATAGAAATAGGAAAATTCAGTAAAGATTCAAAGAAATACATGATGATGTTTTTCACTGATATTTTTTTCAGTTATAAATGAAAAATGATCAAGTTAAAGGATTACCTATTCCATTCTTAACAATTCTTAAATTTTCAGTTTAAGCCCTACTTTACCTATAGACCATTTAAAAAGAGTTATAATTGATCCTGATATTACACCCTTCTGACCATTTGTAGCACATTCTTAAATTTAGCCTATTATTTTAGCTCATTTTAGCCCAGCTCACATCTAACATGATACTATATTTCATATTTAAATGTTATCTAGTTGTCCCATGTATTTAATTTTCTGCTTATGCAATGAGTAGAAATCATATCTTTTTTAAAAAAGAAAAAACAATAGTAATACTTGTAATTACCAAGTGTTTACTCTGTGTCGGGCCCTGATTATTATGAAAATAAGCTGGAGAGGTAAATAAATGTATTATACTCTTTCTTTTTTTAACAAGGAAACCGAAGCACAGAAAGCTTATGTATGTCACCCAATGATACATAGCTATGCAGTGGTAACGTCGGGATTTGAACTCATTTGAAACGATGTGACTCAAACCTGTTCTCTCAACTGCTAAACTATTCTGCCAAATAAAATATACCACCCAATGAACTATTTGTTAAATAAATTATTTTTTATAGGTCAATCTGAATTCTGCCACTAGTGATTAGTATAAGCATTGTTAATTATTGCAGTCAAATTAGTGGTTTATTCAAGGTTAATCCTTGGGCATAGAGGGTTACACATAATAGTATAGAATTGAAGTAGGTAAATGCATCTAACTTCCTAGAGTGACTTGTGAGTCCCAGTGACCTTTATCAGGATGTGCGCATGCTATCTCCTAGGCAACAATTACTCAAAGAAGCATAGGGTTTCACTGTAGCCACATTGGTTTTGCTATGGTTGAAGCTTTGAAATGATTAACACAGAAAACATGCTTATTGCTTCTTAAATTGAACTTGGTTAGTGGAAGCTACTCTTGGAGATGTTTAAAAATGAGATGGGCTCTTCATCTTATCCAAATATCTAAACAATGACATTAAAAGCAGTTCTGGGGCTCCTGGGTGGCTCAGTTGGTTGAGCGTCAGACTCTTGATACCAGCTCAAGTCGTGATCTCAGGGTCCTGGGATTGAGCCCCTGTTAGGAAACTGCACTGAGCGTGGAGACTGTTTGAGATTCTCTCTCTCCTTCTGCCCCTCCCTTCTCGCATTCTCTCTAAATAAATAAATAAATAAAAGCAGTTCTGAAGTCAGTGGCCAGGTGGTAGGTTTGCCCTAGGCTTTAGAGTTAAAACCTATGTGAAATTCTATATTTCTGTATTTACCAAAGAAATATTTTTAATGGCTTTGTCCAGAAATAATAGGTGGTATTTACAGAGAGAAAAACCAATGGGTCAGTGATGGGGAATGGCCATTGATCCAATCTTGACCTTTATTGATGGGTCAGCCCTGGCCTTCTGTGGCCTCTTCACAATGTCCCTTTACTTTTCTGGAGATTGTAACCTGCAGTATTCCAGGTACCTGCCCGCAGGAGCTATTGCCTTCATCCTGGATGGTTAACCCATCGATTTGTCTGCCCAGGTGGCAAGCCAAACAGGTCTAATTCCAAAAGAATTACACTGAGTGAGGGTATTACAGATTATGCTTACAGTATACATCAACGGTTGTGAACTTGTGTGTACACATGTGTATTTAAAACACATCCAAATACCAGAATCTGGTGTTCTCTCGAATGCATTAAGTTTCATTTACAAACACAGCACTATATATCCACTTAGTGTGTTGCCCTCTCAACTATTTGCTGACCTACTATACTTACATAATTTTCAAGCAAGTTTCATATATTTCAAGTAAGTATTACTGATTTGGGTTTTTGTTTGTTTTGTTTTGTTTTGGCCTTGGCTGTCTTTTGGGTAAGTTGTGCTCCACATGTTACCACGTGGCTCCACTCAATTTAACACTCCGTGCAGCCGACATTATGCTTCGCATTTGTATTAATGATAAATTGTGCATATTGATCAAAATTCAACAGCACAATATGTGAAGGAGTTGTGGTATATTATGAATTATGTAGGCTTTTGTAAACTGTCTAGGAAAGTTACCAAAAGATGGACATTATTCCTAGGTAAGGACCAATCCCAATATTTTAATGACCTAATTAGACACATCATTTTCTAAATACAGCCTCCTCTTATATCACAGATTGCTTTTTCATAAAACACACATTGTAGCATGATTGTCAGTATTCACAATGCAACCAAATATTACTTGCCTGTTATCATTTTATGAGGAGAATGTATTTTCTGGCACCAGTTATGGATGATATTTAGTTTGCAATGTTGCGTTCCTTCTGCATAAAGAGTATGCAGTGTTTCCTGGTGCTTCTTTCAGTTCTTCTTTGTGCGTTACTAAAGTTAGGATCCATTTGGCAACAGGGCATGCTGTGAACCTAACAGTGCTGTCTCAAAACATATGCTGCAGATATTTTGCTATGATGGTACGATCATAAAACTAATAGATGCCACTGTTTAAGTAAGGCAATTAGAATACCACTGGCTTTGAACAGTATCAGAGAAAAACATTTTTGACAGTTTTAGGAATCCTTGAAAATAAAATTATATTAAACATTTGCATTTGATTCTTTACTGTGTTAGATCCATAGATAGCAGTACGTCATTTTAGTTAGAATAGAGGTTTTGAAATCTTTGAAATCTGGGTTGAAATTCCAAGCCTGTCAATTATGAGCTGTGTGTCTTTAGACCATTCTGTTTATGAGCCTCAGATCCCTCATCTACTAACATGAAGATAACTACAAAATGAATAAATGAGAAGTTGTATGTAAAATATTTAACAATACCAAGTAATAGTGATCAATCACTTAACTAAATGATATTTAAAAAATTAAAGTGTGTAATTCACTACAGTATATACCAATTCTCACAAGTTTTTACTTATAGTTGTCTAGGGAGAGGGAAAAATTATTTTTCCTACTACCCTCCTAGTTTTTCTGTCTGAGGTCCTACGTGCTGGATTGACAAAAGACAGATTAAAAAGAGAAAAAACATGCAAATTTAATATAAGTTCTATATGGCATAGGAATCTTTTTAAGGAAATGAAGACCCTTTGAAATATTAAACCCGAGAGCTTTTATACTAGTTTTAACAAAGAGCAGAAAATTGTGGGGAAACAGAAAAGGATAAAAGAGTATGAGCGAAGGGTAATAAACTGGGGGAAATTTAGGCCTGTTCTTTTGGATTCTTCTCATCATCCCTCTGTCTTGCTCTTAAGAGCAAGGATGTTCCTTTCTTCTGGGTACAAGGAGGCAACGTCTTACAAAAAGGTCTTATGACCTGCCTCAGGTAGTAATGGGAAGGTTAGAAAGTCCTTGTACCACTGTTTCTCACAATCCTTCAGCTTAAAATATTTAATATGCCCAGGTGCCATATTTAAGGAGGCATATTCTCATCCCCTTCAGGGTCCATACTGGTACATAGCTGATATCATTATGTGATATTTAAATTCAAGAGACAGCTGCCGTTTGCATGAAGGCAAATGATGTCTTATTCTTTTGTTTTTAGTTCCTTTTGTCTCTTGATACAGCACTCTGTGTACACGTATGTTCTGCATTTCTGCATTGAAATGTGTTGTTTTAAAATTAAAATTGTCCTTTGTGACAAAAATGACTGTCATATGCTTTCAAGACTGTCAGTTAAACCTGGGTATCTGAGTTGCATAACACCCAGATGACATGGGAAATTATGAGGACTGATATTGCAACACTTCTAAGTACCCTCCTCATTAAAAAGTAATTATATATACATGTAATGATAAGACTTTATTATTATTTAAGTATGTAAATATGAATGCATATTATCGTATCACTGTTATATTCATACACCTAGTCTCGTTGTCTATTAATTATGTCCGTATTTAATGGTTATTTTTGCTTATTCCCTCCAATGAGGAAATATTTTGGAGCTAGTTATGCTTCTAGGATGAGGACTGAGTGTACTTTCTTTTTTTTTTTGTAAGTTCTTCCTCCATCTAAAAATTAGTTTGTATTAACTCATCATTATGTTCATTAAGTCAATAAATCAGCAAGTATGTATTATGTACCCAGTGTTCACCAAAGCATGCATTCTGTTGCCTTTAAATTGCTTATAAATATTTCAGGTTGCTTTCTAATTTACTCTGTAGATTAATTGACCTTGATCTACTTTAGATTTAAATTATGTTCTCTTGGAATCTTAAAAGTTACAAGGGCTCATTTTCCATATGTAAGTTAGTAAATAAAAATATATGAGTTAAAATTGCAAGCATTCCTAACTCTTTCATACTCTTTATTCAAGAATTCTTGAATTCGCTAGTGTTGCACTGTATGTTAGCTAGCTGGTCTATTCTGTATTTTTACAAGCTGGGAAGTAAGACTCTAGAAAAAGAGCAATGGTTTTTATGCAGGAAGTTTTTTTAATAATTTCTTACGATGGAGGCCTATCTAAACACATTTTCTCTTGCCAACATAGGAAGGGCTATCTAAGGGCCAAATTTAACTTAACGTTATCATAGCATAAAGTAGTAGAAAAGAATTATTACTTCTGCTGAAGCCGCACTTGTCAGTGGAACCTTAGCTGCTTGTGAACTCAAGACCCAAGACCAAAGTGATTTATCTTCCTCTTTCTCCATCCCCAAGATTGACAAAAGAATAGACAGAATCAGCCACAACAAGTTCTATTTTTCCTCTCTCTGTGCCTGCAGCAGTACTTCTGTGGAATATGTACATTTTAGACCTTTAGCTACAGTCCTTTTCTGAACTTCACGTTCTCAACGGCAGGTAACTGGAAAGGATGTTAGAAAAATAAGCTAGTAATATTGCAGTAGTATTTTTTTTTTTTAATTGGAGAAAAAGTGAAGAAAAACTGCTATGTTGGGCGCCGGGGTGGCTCAGTGGGTTGAGCGTCTGCCTTTGGCTGGGGTCGTGATCCCCGCGTCTTGGGATCAAGCCCCACGTTCGGCTCCCCACCAAGGGGTAGTCTGCTTGTCTGTCTCTCTCTGCCCCTCTCCCCTGTTCCTATTCATACTTTCTCTCTCTCTCTGAAATAAAAATAAATAAAATCTTTTATAAAAAAAACTGCCCTGTTAAAAAATGAGATTAACAATATTTTTGCGGTATCCCAAATTGAAATGATACTATTAAATAAATATAAAACTGGGCATTATGAAAAAATAGAAGTTCAAGATTAAGGTAGGTGCTATTTTGTTTGCGCACGTGCATGCACACACACGCACACACGTGCGCACACACACGCACACTATTAGCGGATGCCTCTGGCATACCTTGTATACCCTTGGCTCAACTCTGATTTCACCCAGACCCAAAGTCAACTATTTTGTTGGCACTCAGGCCTACCTCTGCTACCTAATTCTCAACTCAACTGCCTCCTATTTGTCTTTGAGCATTCTGCCATAAGACTTCCTCAAGGCCAGTAGTCTGCTTGGCTAGAACCAGCCATCTGCTTGTGGACAGGGGAGTTCACTGGGGAAGGAGGACCTGTGTATCATTACCAGCTTCATATTCCCCAGAGATCTTAGCAGAATTTGGTCCTCCTTGCCATCAGTAACAACTTCAATAATAACATATATTGTAGCTTTTCTTCTTTTTTCCATATCTCTCTCCCTGTTCCTTAACACTTGATTCCTGGGATTACCTCCCAAATAAACTACCTGCCTCAAAGTCCTTATCTTGGCCTCTACTTTCTGGGGATCCCAAATTAGAACACTATACCGTATAGGAACATTTGCATTTATTATGTTTGAATACTCAAAACATTTGTAGACATAATCAACAAGTATTTACCAACCATTTAATTATTTAGTGTTATTATGAAAATATCACACAGCCAAAAAAAAAAAGAAAAGAAAATATCACACAGCCTTCTGTAAATCGGATTTGACAAAATGGTAATCATCTTACCACCTCTTTTAACATTTAACATATCATCTACCTTCTTGGAAAGCAACTGTCATCTTGTTGGTGAAGTAACATTTACATGTTTGAAACAGTTGGCCAATATTATGAGAATCTGATCCTTTCTGGCATTTTACTCATTACTGAATTTCTTGTTAGCATACTAATTAGAGTGATGTCTTACTCCAGATCTCACAAGGTGATCAATTTCAGCAAAACTTTCTTCCTAAAGCTTATCTTTCAAAAGCAGGCTTTCCTGAAAGCTGTGGTTTACGTAGGAAGTTGTGAAAAAGAGGAGGGATTTTACCCGATTTTAGATGAATGTATTGGAGACTGTGAAAGTCAGTATTTTTGTAAGATTTTATTTATTTATTTGAGAGAGATAGCATGATCAGGGCAGAGAGGAGCAGAGGAAGAGGGCAAAGCAGACTCCCTGCTCAGCGGGTCCCCCATTCAGGGCTCGATCCCAGGACCCTGTGATCATGACCTGAGCTGAAGGCAGACACTTAACCAACTGAGCCACCCGGGTGCCCTGTAAAAGTCAGTATTAAATTAGTGGTAGAAGAGAATCAATATGTTTCATCCAAAAGAGATGGTTAGGGAGAGAGTGATCCTATGACCACCTTGCTTTTTCTTGTGTAACAATGGAAGTTTATGTGAAAAAAAAAGTACATAAAAATGAAAGCAAGGCAGTCATTCACACACAGCTTTTCAAAGGGAAAATAAAATGTGTCATAAATAAAAATTCTGGCATATACTTACTGAGATATTTTGAACTTGTCATAGGTGTGTAAAAGATGTAGTGTAGTTATTTTATGTTTGTGTACATGATCTGGCTTACTAAATATCAGTATTTTCTGGGACACCTGGGTGGCTCAGTTGGTTAAATGTCTACCTTCAGCTCAGGTCATGATCCCAGTGTCCTGGGATGGAGCCCCGCATCGGGCTCCTTGCTCAGTGGGGAGTCTGCTTCTCCCTCTCCTTCTGCCTTTCGCTCCGCCTGCTTGTACTCTCTCTCTCTGTGTCAAATAAATAAATAAATGAAATCTTTTTAAAAAATCAGTATTTTCCTTCCGTTGTACTGTCATAACCAAGGATAAAATGATTGTTACATAGAACTGGGAGAGAACAGTTTGTATTATCCCATGTATCTATTCTAACTTTTGCATGCTTAACTAATTGGTCAGAAGGGCTATAGAAGACCATTTACAGAAGCCATATCTATAACCATCTTCTGTGGGAGATAAGGGACTGGAAAAAGCAAGAGTTTGTCCTCAAAGTCAAAAAAAAAAAAATTTCCCTCTACAATACTGTCAAGAGAAGTACTAACTATTCCAAATATTTTGTTTATTCCTCCATTATCAGTTTAAGAATATGGACTAAATTTCCTTTAATTTTTATTTGTCCGAATGCAAATTAAGTTTGTTAATGACCTATTTTTCTGGTGGTAACACTAAGAATGGCATTAAACTAACATCATAAAATTAAACCAAGTAACTTAAGATATCTTGCTTTTTCCTATAGTGAAGGAGTCATATTGCTGTCAAAACGGTAGATAAAATCTTTTAAAGTCTTAATAGACCCTTTATTGGCCCTTTTCTAAATATTCCCAAATGCATATCAGAAATATAGATCTGGTCCTATTAAACTGCCATTTTTTAACATTAACCAAGTAGCATTGCTGCCAGGAGGAAAAACAGAAAGACAATTTATCTCTGTGCCTTCTTGAAGTTTGCAAGATAAATATGCACCAATTTTAAATGAAAGTGAACATCAGTAAACTAGATAGATTTATTGAGTTAGCTTGTGGCAAAATGAGCTTGCTCCATTTTCACATACTTTTTCTGGTAGTAAATGTTTTAATCTATTGATGCCATGGAGAAATGCTACATTAACTATAAAACAGAAAGAGGGCACTGTTCAATGATGGGACCAATAATACGTATAATGCAGTAAACACTTTGCAAGAATTTAATGGCCCTGAATTCAGATAGACAATGCATAGTTTACTAAGCTGAGGGAGAAGATTCATTAGACTGCTGGCTCCTTCAAATACATAAACTCGACTTAGACATGATATGAAGACATCAGTTCTTCAGTGGCAGAAGAAACTACGTTTCATTTCAAAAAGAAGGAAAAACCGTTCTCGTAGGTTGCTGCACACCAGAATTTTGCGTTTTGTTCTTCCTATGGTAGTATAAGCATTTGATTCTTACTTTTGCTGTGAGGGGTTTATAATTTTCCATCACAAATCTCTCCTCTTTATTTTTTTTTAAGATTTTGTTTATTCATTTGACAGAGAGAGAGACGGCCAGCAAGAGAGGGAACACAAGCAGGGGGAGTGGGAGAGGGAGAAGCAGGCTTCCCTCTGAGCAGGGAGTCCGATGCGGGGCTCGATCCCAGAACACTGGGATCATGACCTGAGCCGAAGGCAGATGCTTCATGACTGAGCCACCCAGGCACCCCAAATCTCTCCTCTTTAAAACTGTTAGACACAGTAGAGCCTAGAACCTCACCATGATCGGAAGAATCCATGTTACACATGGAACGAGAGAGCTGATGTTCAGAGAAGACTTGCAGGTTACGATGCCATTGCTTGGGATTAAAAAATATCAACCTGAGAAGTCTAAGAAATGTAAAACTTACCTCCTCACTCTGTTTTCAACTCTATGTGTCATTTATTTAAAAGTAGATAGCAGATTCTGAAGTCGTATACTTTTTAGATAAGTGGCAAATCAGCCAAAACTCACAACTTGAGATTTCATTCAAAATATCATGCATCGAATGTATTTTTTTCAAACTTTATTGACATTCGAAATAGGGCATCAGACTGTTGTGTTACTTCATTTTCTGGATGAGAAAAATTGTCAGTAATTTCTTGGGAGATGATGCAGACCATCCAGTGACCATAAACCTCACAGCCAGATTGTCTTTTTTCAAATCCTCATTCTGTTTCTTACTAGATATGTGACCTTAAGATTTGTGAACTTGATTTTTCTGCCCCACACTTTCTTCATCTATAAAATGGTGACAATCTACTTACCTTAAAGAGCTGTTTTGATAGTTCAGTGAGTTAAAAGTGTTTCCACACATTAAACGTTTAACAACTGTTGGCTGTTTTTGCTCTAAGTGCTTGTTGTTTCAAATTATGCATTTATTCAGTCATATTTGAAAATGCCCCAAACTGCAAGCTATTTTGTTTTCAGTGTTCATTATTGTAAAATGTAGTGTGATGGAACAGAGTATAGTAGTTTTGTTTGGTTTTAGTAGTTAGGTATTAAGCCAAAACTCAAATGGATTTATTAATTAAACCTCATATTTAGAAAATATTTACTCCAGCACAGCAATTATGCAATCCATATCCACATTCTACTTTTAATTGTGTTTCTTTTTATTTTGCCTTTGGTAATATGAGTAAGGTTATACCAGTTATTCAAGAGCATCAAAGGTAAGAGGCCCCTTGTACTAATTTAATAAATTTAAACTATTTATTGTGTAGCTTCTCTATTCCAGGTACTATTCTAGATGGTGGGACTCAGCAGTGAATAAAACAGAGTCCTTGAATATATATGACTAGCTTTCTAATAGATTAAGAGAGTGTGTCACAGTGTGAGGGTTTCTGAGGAGATATAGTTTCTATTTGAAATTTATTTGGTGTTTAATGTTGTGTTTTTTAAAATAAACCAACTATACTTTAGTAGATATCAACTTTTTTTGTTTGGTTTGCAAGGAAGTTTATTTCATTAAAAAGTTAAAAAAAAAAACCCACACCTAATAATATTATACCATGATATTTCCTTCCTCAGAGCTCTAACCAGCAAATTCATTTTTATGATCCTTCTGCAGATAGCTTGCAAGGGAAAACAAACAGTTGGGGGCTAGTTAGTTTAAACAGACAGTAAAGTATGTTGCCACTAGTCCAATCGAGAAAAGAATAATGATCACTTGTTTCATTCTCTAAACTTGCTTTTCCCCTAATTTGACACATTTCACTATAATAAACAAAAAGTGCATTCAGTGAATTACTGAGCAGATGTTGGTTGAGTGTTATAAAGAACGGGAAGGAAAGCATACTTCATTATTTATTCGTTTTAATTTAATTTTAGATTTAATGTCTCCGCTTTGGGTGTTGTACCACATTACATACATTTTAAGGGCTGTCTGCTCATTTCTTTTCTCAACTTTGACCTTGCTAAGGCACAGAGGTCACTCGAGAAGTATTTATTTCTTCTGTCAGTATCTCTCCAAGGAACAACATAAATCCATCAAGAAAACAGATCGTGAAGAATATACTCCCTTTCTTCGGAGCGTGCAATTCTTGTGTCAAATATTATAACATTGCAGAGCTAGACCCCATTATAAATGCTTTCAACTGCGAGTGGGAAATAAATAGAAACTATGTTTGGCTGGGCCAGGGGAATCTTGACACAGAATTGTCACAGGTGCAATGTGATGGACCCTGAAGAATTAGAGAAGAAACAGGAAACTCTCAGGAGAAAACTGCTACATCTGCAGTTTGCTCTAAGCTCTGTAATTCATAAAACATGTTTTCTTCTTTCATTAGGAAAAAAAGTAGCAAACAGTTTTATGTATGCCACCTTCCCTTTTTTTGGCGTATTTAATCCTTCCACCCGTGCATTTCTTTCCCCTCTGCAGACATTATAGATTTCAGTCACAACTAGCTCCTCACTTTACAGGTGACCAACATGTGCCCAGTGAGTCTGGAATCGGACACTCCCCTAAAAGGTGTCCCAAGAAAGTCTCTTGTCAAAAAACAGATCTTAAATAGATGGTTCTGAGAAGAGATTCTTTAGCAAAATTTAGCATAAGTTTTTTCAATATAAGTTATTACTGGTTATTAATACTAACTTTAAAAGACTTTTGTTTCTTTGTTGAAATCAAAATAGATATTATCACTAACAGTAGGCCATCAAATCACTTTCTATACCCATTAAATATAACTCAGTGGATAAAGCAGAGCTGACATTTAGAAAGTAATAGAAGTAGCTAAGAACTCTCTCTCCTCCCTCTGCCAATGAAAGTATTCAATGATAATAAATAGTGCAAGTAGCTTGCACTTGAAAGATAGTTGTTTAGCACTCGGGCTCTTTTGCTGTTTTTCTTGTTGTTTATTTTTTTATTTAAATTAAATTAATTAACATAAAATGTATTACTGGTTTCAGAGGTAGAGGTCAGTGATTCATATTAAGACTGTACTCAGTCTTAATACAACACCCAGTGCTCATGACATCACCCAGGTACCCCATCTGCTTTATCCCCTTCCCCTCCAGCAACCCTTAGTTTATGTCCTATGATTGAGAGTCTCTTATGGTTTGTCTCCCTCTCTGATTTGTCTTGTTTTATTTTTTCCTCTTTTTCCCCTATGATCATCTATTTTGTTTCTTAAATTCCACATATGAGTGAGATCATATGATAATTGTCTCTCTCTGATTGACTTATTTTGCTTAGCATAATACCCTCTAGATCCATCCACATCATTGCAAATGTCAAGATTTCTTTTTTTTTTTTTTTTTTAATGGCTGAGTAGTATTCAGTTCTATATATATATACCACATCTTCTTTATCCATTCATCTGTCGATGGACGTCTGGGCTCTTTCCATAGTTTGACTATTGTGAACATTGCTGCTATAAACATTGGGGTAGCACTTGAGTTCTGATGTCAGAGGCCTGACATTGGATCCTGGTCTGTCACTTACTATTTATTTAATTTATATGTATCATGGTTTCTTTCTTTCTAATATTGAACTAATAATGCTATCTACTTTATAGTGGTAATATAATTGTTAAGTGGATAATACATGTAAATTCTTTAAAACCATAAACTGGTAATTGGTAAATACTCAATTAATATTAGCTATCCTCGTTATTTTTGTCATCATCACTTTTCTAGTTTGCCAGAAAGCAAAGCATAGAGGCTAAGACTGTAGGCTCAGAAGTTCAAATACCAGCTCTACTAAGTGGTAATGACCTCTATACTCGGGTCTGCCCATCTGTATAATGGTGACAATAATCTCAACAGGGTTGTTCTGAGGATTAAATAAGATGAAGTAAATTGTGTATTTAGCAAAAAGACTTACATACCATAAATGCTAAGTAAACTGGACTAAAAATAGCCTGTTTCAATGTTATTAAGGAGGAATTTCACAGAGATTACAAAATCTTTGTTAACAATTGAATGTAGAATAAATATTTTGCTATGTGCAGTTCTATAAATAGATAGTGAGAAAGATAATGAACTCCACTATCGAGAGATAAGATGTACTAAGGAGAATTTTGTGTGCTACTTAGCAGAAATGAAAGACATGCTTTCCCATCTGTAAGATTTGTCCTCTTCTCCTTTGTTCATATCGTTGAACAAACCATACCGAGTTTATATTTGTAGCCATTTGCCTATGATTTTAAAAGCATGTCAGTGCCAACATTTATTGACCAGCTGTTATAATAAGACAATGAGATAGAACCCAGTAATGCCTGGGTGAATGGTATAGGGTTCTCTGCCTTCAAAAACCTCCATATATTTCCTGAAGAAAGATAGAGAGAAGATAAAAATACCAAGTGCCAAAGAGAATAGCGAGACAGTATAAGTATAATGAACTAGAATTGATAATTGGCAAACAGTGATCATGGGATAAACATCCAGTGGGTTGTTTTCCAACTAGCCCATGAGCTAAGAGTATCTTTTACATTTTTTCAGAGATGTTTAAAAAAAAAAGGAAAAGAAAAAGAAGAAGACTGTGATGACAACAGCTGGCCTGTTTGTGGCTCATAAATCTTAACTTACTTACTTTTTGTCCTTTTGTAGAAAAAGCTTGCCAATTCCCAGACTAGAACATTATTGAAAATCTCCCTCCCCCACAAACTAAGTTGAAATTATACATTTATTCCATATGGTACTGGTAAGTAAAGCAGTATTTATGAAGGAAGAACTTATAACCGAGAGATAGAGTTTGGCTTAACTAGGAATAGGAGATCTGAGGCATTCTGAACAGGGCCACAGAGTGAGAAAAGTTGAAAAATAAATATAAGTGTGGAGTATATGAAGTAAAAATAAATAAACCATTGTGAAGAATATGATTAGCCTATATGATTAAAAAGACATAAAATTGGAAAAATATTATAAGAAACACACTTTTGGAAATTTATGGTAATGAATCTGAAGACTTGGAATTTATTCAGATGCATTGATATTAGCATCTCAATTTTCAAACACCAAAAAAACAAATGAGTAAGAATCTTAAATCTACTTTTCAAAAGATTCAGTTAGCATGTATGGGATATATGTGCAGTGTGTATTTTTGCTAATGACTTCTGAGATTAAGTTTTTTTTGTTTTTGTTTATGGTTCTAGGAATCCTATCTGTATTATTTATCTTGTTTTTATTAACCATGATGTTAGGTAATACAAAATATTTTCTGCTTTTTGGCTAGTGAATCCAGTCCCAAATTGGTTGGGGTATTCAGAGTACTTCTGCAAGGTACCAAAGTATGTAGTAGCTCCTCAGATTCCTAAACTACTCCTCAGGGTGTTTTTTGTGTGTATCGGGTTTTTTTCCCTTTAATGATGACTCTGTGCATTTTGTCATCTCATTCTCTTGCACCAGGTGATGATAAAAACTTCCAATTCCACGATTAAATCACAAGATCCTAAGAGCTTTTGTAAGACTGAAGGAACAATGTTGGGTCAAAAGCAAAGCAACTTGATTTCTTTTAGCTTTTGATGTTTCTCATCAGAATATTAGAACAGTCATTCCTGCCCCCACAATACATAAAATTGTAAAATGAATCAAAAAATATTACATTATTTCATAATTTGTTTTTAGTACTATTAAGAGTTAAAAAGGAAATTGTGATTTGGTGCTAATATCTAATTCTCTGGCTTCATTTTTTTAATTTGTAAAATATTATCTGAGACTAAATGACATCTAACATAATATTCAGCCCCCAAACCACAGTAATTATAACATATTAACTAAATCTAGGATTAGATTAGATTAATTTTGAATATCTTATTTATTGCATAAGCAGTGGATGCATAGAACCTAGTAGTAGGAATCAGTCAAAAATAAATTTCTCAGGAACAAACGGGTGACATTTTCCATAAGAAATTTGATTTTAGCTAAACTGCTTCTCCTCTTGTTTTTAACTTTGGTTTCTCTTAATGATTCCCTCTCCCTGCTATTCACTTCTATTTTTGTCTGTTTTTAATCTCTTTACACAGATTCCCCTGAATGCATTTAAAAATAGCTTATTTTTGGTAAATTATTACACTGAAAATCACTGATTATTAGACTGTAAGTTTCCCTAAGGCAGAGATCAGTTCCTCCTCTGTATCATATTCATGGTAGTACCACCAAATTCATAGAGTTTCTTTGAGGATTAAATAAAATTATCCACATAACCAGTCACATAGTACATATTCAGGAATTGTTAGGTATTATGATTGTTATTACTTCTCTCTGTATTCACAGCTCTAAGGGTCTTGCAAACAACAAATACATTCCATGGGCCTAATACAAATATGCATGTGTGTTTATGTATATAGCATAGTCTTATACACTCTGAAGGGACTCTCCCTTTGTTTTTGTTTTCTGTTTAGCAACTTTATTTTTTTTTACGTTTTTATTTATTTATTTGTCAGAGAGAGAGAGAGCACAAGCAGGGGGAGCATCAGGCAGAGGGAAAAACAGTCTCCCCTCTGAGCAAGGAGCCCAATGCGGGACTCCATCCCAGGACCCTGGGATCATGACCTGAACTGAAGGCAGACTCTTAACCTACTGAGCCGCCCAGGTGTCCCCTTTCAGCAACTTTAAATGCCATGTGGTTGTTACATAGTGGTGACAAATCATTATGACAAGGGTATATCATTGATGAACCAAACGTAATGTTGACTGCTACCAATGCCTTTGAAAAATTATCTTTCTAAAAGCTATTACCAATATATTCCCCAGAGTCTACTAATAGCACCATTTTCTTTTAAAATCTTAAATTAACCAAAAGATTTTACAGATCCGTCAGAAAAATGGAAATTTACTACAAAACAAAAGGTCGCCTCAGTTTCTGCATCATCTATAGATATTGTATTTAAATGTTTAAATTAGAATGTGGCTAGTGAAAGCATCTTATGAATTACTGACATTTTCAATCTACACACTCCAGGATGAAATTCATTAGAAGGTAATAATTTTGAAAACACATTATATAAAGCCATTGTAGTACAAGGTGCTTGAGCGGCACTTTTATTCACTGATGCACGGGTATTATTTGAAAAACATAATTTAGAAGCTGAGCTGCAGAGATTACCCGTCTTTCATTAAATAAAGAATTAGCACCTTATTTACTGAAAGAGACAGATGTCTGTCAGAATTTTTGATATGCACTATACCAAAAAAATTAATGAACTTCACAGATCTTTTTATTTCTATTTACTGAAGTGCTTCTGTATTTTCTTGGTGTATGTGAAGGGGAAAAAGAGAATGTTCTCTGTTTCAGAATAATGAGAATTAACAGGACATGAGGTATGCAGCACAGGTTTGTTTCTAGTGATAAGAAGTATCTTGTTTCCTTGGCCAAGAAATGAGGAACCACTGTTTTTTTATTATTTTATCTTCTCTGGAGAGATGCTCTGCCTCACACTCAGGGTCAATAGCACTGAAGAATGTGGCATCCAGTCTCATTCTCTGAAATGCTACAGTGCAGTTCATCATTGCATGGAGGCCTAAGAAATACTCATTGAGCTTTTTCTATGTGCTGAGCACTGGAAATGCAATAATGAGTAAGATCAAAACTTATATTTGAATTCCAGCTCTACCACTTACTAACCAAAAGAACAATGCTTCTTTGTACCTGTTTCCTCACTTGAAAAGTTAAGATAAGGAGAGTATCTACTTCATAAGGTTGCTGCGAGATGGTTAAATTAGTGTTGTATGGCACACTGCAGTGCACTGGGTGGCACACGGTACATGCTTAGTGAAAGTTCGTTCTTACAACAGAGTGCCTACCCTCAGGAGGATTCCGTTTGTGTTCTTTATCCCTCTGAAGTGCACCCCTACCTGGATTTGTTGACAGAAGGGAAATGGAGAGCGAGAATGCAACAGTTTTACTGAGTTTGCTTGTTGTAAGAGCCAGTGTAGGGTTAGATAAATGACAGACTCTGCCATCTACCAGTGTTGTTCTTGGTCAAATCTTTTAACCTTTTTAGTTTTGGCTCACTTGTCTCTGATACAGGAATAATAAATACCACATCACAGTGTTGTTTGAAGAATTAAATCAAGTGATTCACGTGAAAACATTTTGTTAAGTTATAAAGTGCTATACAAGTGAAAGTATTATTGTAAACTTTTGATTATTCGCTTATAGCGGCTTTGTTTATGGATGATACACCAGCAAATTTTCATCCAAGACTGATTTTTTACTACTCACTTAGTTTGCCTTATTGCTGTCTCCTTCACTGCCCGGCTGGCTAGTGATAAGCGTACCCAAATATATTTTAATAGTACAGCCAGATGTAACCAAGAAAATAATACTGTTTAAAATACTACCAAATTTCAATGATAAAAATAGGTATTGGTAAATTATTTAATGTTCTATAACTATCTCATGTTCCCCATAAGTGTTTTTTATTTATATTACAGAGGCCTCATTGGATTATATAACATAGAAAATGTATGGTATGACTTACAGTTTAAAAGAAAAGAAAATTTAAGCTACATTAGAATTAGACACAATTTCATAGTTCTTAGTTATGACAGTTTAGTTCTAACAATTTTTAGCACACAACAATTTTATTTCTTTGTAATTTGCAATGCAATTTGGAAAAGCCTGGCAACGCATGCATATGCTCTCTCATCCATACCTTTTCTAATTAAAAAATGCAATTCAAAAGTACTACATATGGTACAGATATGAATAGAACTAATAACATCTTATTTTTCTAAACAATAATATGTCTATTGGCTATATATTATATCTCTTTTATGAACTGTTGGGAAATAAAGGGAAAATTTACTAGTCTTTTTTTTTTCCGTTTCTGCCTTTTATACAGAATAAAATTACCCTTAGTTTGAATTTGTCATTTACTCTAACCACAGGATGTAGCTTATGACATTAAGTTTGACAAAGGACAACAATGAAATCACTTAAGGAAATATATAAACATATTTGCAGAGGCTGAATGGACAATAAAAATAGTTTGGGGATTAAAAGTGAAGAGAGAAAAAGAGAGTAACTAGTTCCAAAGAGGATTGGAAATGAACAATGACAGCTATAATGCCAGAATTCAGGATATTGGACCAGACCAAAAGACAGGAGGTACTGAAGAAGGCTGAGCACAGATGTCATCGTACAATTCATTTATTTATGATCTCATTACAGAGAGGAGAAAAGGGAGCATTTTCGGTCTGTGTTTTTAGATCATTGCCCGCTGTTTTATAGCAACACTTTCTTCTTGCCAATATAATCCTCAAGACTATCCGTACAGTTTTTTTTTTAATTTTCCTTTTTTCCCCCTCCAGTTTTACATTTAATGAGTTGGCGATACATATTGCTCATAAATTGTACTTTCCTCTACATCCATTAAAATATACAAAGACATTATACAGATAATACCCTGTATGTATGTGTATAGCAAATCCAGATTTTCTTCACCACTTTTTCTTTTTGCTATATGCTTAAAATACTAAGAAGCAGAATTAATCACCTCTATTTGGATTATATATTAATTCAGTAGCTGTTCACTGAGTACTTATTATGTGCCAGGCACTGTGAGGTTATGAAGGATATAGTGGCAAGGGTGTTAACTTGTATCCGTACAATTTGTTTGTATGAATATTTTTCCCCCCAGGGGACAGAAGCTTCTAGAATCAGAATTAGATGATGACAGTGACTGGCTAATCCTAAATGTAACTGAGCTTTTCAATGACAAATTATGTTTGCCTTGCCAGTTTTTGTTACGGGAATATGATTTGTGTGTGCTTGTTTCAACTTAAATTATAGGATTGTTTTACTTGAGTCTTGAAAATAGCAAATAAATGATAAATGAGCTACAGCCAGTCATGACATAGGCAAGAACATAATAATTTTCTCCAAAGTGAAACTGCCTAATAAATCTTAATTTTGAATAAACAGCAAGTAACAGAAACTAGCTTTACTTATGCTACAGCTTATGCCAGTTTATTTCAAATTAGACCGAGACCAGAGAATTAAAATTTCTCAAGTTAGACCAAGACCAGAGAATTAAAAGTAAAATTTTACCTAATGACAATTGAGAAAACAGAAGTAAAAGTTCCTTGAAAAATAACAATATCCATTAAATTGTAAGATAGTATTTACAAGATAACAAATACCTTATCAACACTTTGTATCACATATCCTGTCTTCCTCATTAAGTATTTGTTGAAGAAATACTAGTCACCAAGAAGTTAGGATAACTGTGCTTTAGAATAAGACGAAGAGTTTTATGTGAAATAAAACTAAAGTTGTGTGTGTATACATTTTATACTTCAGAATATAAGGGGCACCTGGGTGGAGTCGGTTAAGCGTCTCCCTTCCGCTCAGGTCATGATCTCAGGGTCCTGGGATCAAGCCCCGCATCGGGCTCCTTGCTCAGCACAAAGCCTGCTTCTCCCTCTCCCTCTGCCACTCCCCCTGCTTGTGCTTTCTCGCTCTTTCTCCCTCTGCCAAATAAATAAATAATGTTTAAAAAAGACTATAAATCCTCTGTATACGATTCTTAAAAGTATATATATTTAGAAGTATTTCAAGGAACAAAATTAGTTCTATCTATATTTTTATAGTCTAGTTGCTGAAAAATGTCAACTTCAGTATGACTTCCCACTCCCAACCTCCACTTTCATTGTAATGTGCCTTGGGTCCAAGCTTTCTAGACTATTAAATTTCTTAAGGTGATTTCTTACACTTCTTTTAGTTGTCCGTCTGAACTCAGATTTGTGAGTATTCTAGTCACAAAATGAAGTGCATCTGCTAAGTAAAGGATTTAACTGACCTGTAATGAGGCATATAATCCAGTGAACACTGCAGTCACTCGATAAAGACTGAGGATGATGATAAACCATAACAGTATATATAGAGTTGCTAAAAGAGTCCTAGAAATACTATTAAAATAAGATTTGTATGTTGATGAGATAAGGAATCTTTAAAAAATAACCCATTTGCAACTTTTTAAGCATAACTTTTAATTTCAGATTTATTTATTTTAGAGAGAGCAAGAATGAGTGGGGGGATAGGGAGAAGGAAAGTGAGAGAATCTCAAGCAGACGCCCCTCTGAGCATGGAGCCCAAGGATGTGGGGCTTGATCTCAGGACCCTGAGACCATGACCCAATGCGAAATCAAGAGTCGGAGGCCCAACTGACTGATCCACCCAGGTGCCCCAAGCATAACTTTTGGTATAGACTAGTTTTGTCTTCTAACACATGTGATACTGAGCTTTCAAAAGAGTCATTGGAGAGAAATGAGTGTGATTTTGGACAATAGAACACAAAAGAGCTTAAGTCAAAGCACAAAAATCTCACCCAAACGCAATGACCCAAAACAGTATTCTCCCTTGTTTTGAAACTTCCCTAGAGTTTTATTTATTGTGCGATATTTCAGTTCATCCATTCCATTGAATTTTTTTAGATTTATATCAACTGCAATCTGTGATTTTTAAGTTTGTGTTCTGAACCCATTTTTCCCCAACTCTTCCCCTTGTTTTTTGGTGGTGCCTGTTCTTTTTTCTGATGTAGGCAAATTGTGTCTAATGAGACAAATGTTTATGAGATAAACAGGATGCTTCTTGGTGAGTTACATGAATATGTTACAATTTCTCAAAATTTTTCCTGACTTGTATTGGTCAGTACTTTAAAAATAAAAATGGAATCTAATTTGAGAGATACGTAGCCATAACATGGCTGAGGATTTCAATTTATTTTTACAAAGGTGTGTTAACTTGATTAAGAATTTCAGAAAAGGCCAGAACAGATGGCTCATTATTTATGTCAACCTTCTAATAAATTTTTCTGAAAGATACTTTTCCATAATATCAAATATTGATAAGTGGGAGGCAAAGAAGTTTCTTCAATAAAGATTATGAATCCACTTATTTAGTATGAGAGCATTCCCTGTAAATGTGTAGCCTCATGAGGTTTATTTCTCTTAAGACTGACATGGAAAATCTTAGGCCTGAGAAAATGAGTTGCAGAGTAGTTTCTTCTGAAGAGATCAATCCTTGAGATGGGTAAAAAGCAAGACTATTATGTTAAGTAGTGGTATAAACTATAATAGTTTATAAATGAGACTAGTCAAGCTATTTGAAAGCTTTATGTATATAATTACCTTCCTAACTTGCAAAGAGAAATATGGGTGTTCTTATTATGAGTATTGTATTTCCTATGTCTATAGTTTGAAATTGTATTTTTTTTCAATCTTAGCTTGAATAACTTTTGCCTTATGTTTTCTAAGTCTGTACTGTGTTTTTAAGTTTATAATATGATTGCTTTTTAAAAAAATAATTTTACTAGGGAAATGTTTAAAAAAAAAAAACCTATGTTCAAAAAGCAAGTATGAGTGAAATAAATTATTTACTTTCAGTTTGGAAGAGGTGAATAAAAAGTGCTTGGCCAATACCGTACCATTAATCTATTCTCTTTTCTCCTTTCTCTCTGTACTTCTCTCTCTCCAATAGAAGTGGAACAAAAAGGTAATTAAATACCTTTCATAAATTATATACTATTTATAGGCTAAGTTATTTAACAGTTTAACATTTAGTTAAAATAATTTTGTATTAATTCTTTTTTATGAAAATTTATTTACTACTTCTGCTGCTCAACTTCACTTTAATCTGTTGTGATGAACAGTGCTGGTTTGATCCTTTTATCCTAAAACAGTTTAATCATGTAAAATTTTCAACCATGCATTTTCTTCCTCATTACTTTTAAATAAGTAGTTAGAAAATCCAGTAGATGGTGATGGATAGTGATGCTTTAGATTTGTTTTTATTTCTATACTAGATAATTTTCCATAGCTCTGGTGTGGTCTCCCCATTCCTTTATTTTTAACTATTGGGGGAGAAGGGGAGATGGTTTTCTGAAATACCTTCTAATAATTTACATTAGTAATCATGGGCTCATTATTAACCAACTTAAAGTTTATATACAATTTTGACAACAATGCCTATCCATTCTTTATAATTATAGGCATCATATTAGAAATTCTTCTAATCATCAATTTTATCATTGAGTATAATTTGATGAAGGCCCTCTGTCCTTGCTATGGAAGATTTTGGTGATCAACTTTGCTCTTGAACTTTTCATTTCCACAAAAGTAAAACTTTGGACATTTTAATAATGTACTCTCCTTTTTTAATAACGTACTTTCCTTTTTAATAACCTTCACATCCTAGCTGAATTTTATCTTAGATCATTTTCCATTGGATCTAGGCTTATAGTTGCTGTTAAAGAGCTAATCACTAATATCGAGAGAACAATACTTTAATCATTAAAATATGGGTCAACATACAAATTCCTTATGATTTCTTAATTTCTCCACCCAGTACCCTTCTAATCATTTCAAACGTTAACAGTGGACTGCATGATTATTTTTCAGTGTATTTGCTTTGCAAAAATACTAGAGCAGTGTTTCCCATAGCAGGTTCAACAGAACACTACACTTTAAACAGGCTCTTTAGAAAGGGTTCCGTGATCAAATTAGTTTGTGAAATTTGTTCATCTTCCTTACTTCTGCCTTGGAGATTCACTGATGTACCAAAGCTATTAGAATCTCTGCCACAATTCAATTTAATCTGATATTTCTTAAACATATGGCTAAGGTTCCCTGTTTTCTTTCTGTGTGACATCTAGTTATACCACTTGAAACGGATGCTTCAAGGACCATTCTTTGGGAAACATTGCTTATAGCCCCTTCATTATAAGCGAGCCAAGCTTTCTTACCACTGTTCACACCGTGTGCTACTGAATCATTCTAAAAATAAAATGAATCAGATAATTCCTGCCCTTTTCCAATCTGAAGTATGAGCAGCAAAATATTGTAGCAAGTAATCTTGTTTTTTAATGTTCTTCTCATGTAACAGTAAAAGGTACATGTTTTTAAGTTCCAATACTACTGTATTTAACAGGACATTTTTAACTGATTAAAATCTAGATCTTGGGTTCTCTTCTCTGTAACCTTTCACCTTTTCTTCTTTCCTTATTCCTTCTTTCCTTTCTTTTTCTTCCTTTCTCTTTTTCCTCCCAGTATCCATCCATCGCTCATTTTTAATTGTGTGGGTTGCATGCTCTGTGTGTGCTTTAGCAGCTTTAAGAGCTTTGTTTTTGTTTTTTGTTTTTTGTTTTTTTCTAGAAGATTCAGTGGCCTGTATTACAGGGCTTTTCTTTTCCTTTATTGTTATACTTAATTACTATTGGATTGGATTTCTATTTATTTCTTAATGATAAGTTATTGAATGGCTAATGTCATCAGAGTGGAAACAATATATATATATATATTTAATTTCAAATAAGATACATAAAATATTATGTATAAACATTTGTATTTATTTTATGTCTATAGAATCTATAGACATACATCCACCTGTGTATGTCTATCCAGAAATATTGTATCACGTTTTACAAAGGTAAAACTCAAAGGAAAACACAAGTACTCATAGAGAGGCCACACTTTTCAGCAAATGAAATAAAAATGATTTTGAGCAAAAGTCAGAATTAATATGTAAGACACTTTGTGTACTCAGAAGAATGCAACGAAAGAATTAACTGGTGGTGGGTATCTCTTGTTAGAGTTACATTCCATTTGGTGAAAAATTAAAATCTATGACAAAATATTAAAATTAATGTGTCCTGGACTACTAAAAGGAGTATACCAGAGTGAACATTTGTTTGAATCTGACCACCAATCTGGGGCATGGTGCAAAGACCCTCTACAGGCTTCTGACAAGATTTATTATATGCCCTGGACTCCCTACAGAACTGATACCCTGACTGAGTACTCCTCAAAAGATGACTTCATTGCCGGAAGGCCAACTACAACCTACAAGCTCCCTCACAGGGTGGATGGCACAGGATTTGTAGTGTATGATGGAGCTTTGTTTTTCAACAAAGAGCGCACCAGGAACATAGTAAAGTTTGATTTGCGGACTAGGATAAAGAGTGGAGAGGCGATCATAGCAAATGCCAATTACCATGATACCTCCCCCTACCGATGGGGAGGCAAATCTGACATAGACCTGGCAGTGGATGAAAATGGACTTTGGGTAATCTATGCAACAGAACAAAATAATGGTAAAATTGTCATTAGTCAATTGAACCCTTATACCCTACGGATTGAAGGGACATGGGATACTGCATATGATAAAAGATCAGCTTCCAACGCATTTATGATTTGCGGGATTCTGTATGTGGTCAAATCTGTATATGAGGATGATGACAATGAGGCCACAGGGAATAAGATTGACTACATTTACAACACCGACCAAAGTAAGGATAGTTTGGTGGATGTACCCTTTCCCAATTCATACCAGTACATAGCAGCTGTGGATTACAACCCCAGGGACAACCTTCTTTACGTATGGAATAACTATCACGTCGTGAAATACTCTTTGGACTTTGGACCTCTGGATAGTAGATCAGGTAAGTTTGCCTTTTGATGATACTCTAGGGGGAGATATTCACAGTGTGATTTTGTTAAGTTTTTTTTATGTGTATGATTAGACTTCCTTTGTTGTCTTGCTTCTGGCCTGTGTACCTGAAAACTGTTCATTGTCTTTTCATCTAAAAAATGTTGCTATTAAGCACTTTCGGCTCTTAAAAAAAAAAAGTATAAGAAACTTTTTCTCCCTTGTGCAGCTAGTCTTCAATCTTAAGCCCTTCTCTGAAGGGCATTCTTATTATCAGCTGGTTAGTTCTTTGTGTAGTGAAGTACACAAAACCTTTACTAAAATAGAATGCCATCCTGTCTAATTAATGTGACATGCCCTCAGAAGTGCTCTCCACTTAGAAAAATGTCAAGGACTGCCTTGGTATAATGCTTCAAGAGCCCTATGCCAATATATTCACTTTGCAGAGGGTGTCATATATGACCACCCCTATTGGGAACGTTGTCAGTTTGAGTGTACGAATGTCTGAGTGTACCTAATTGATACATACAGAAAAATGTTTATAACTGATGAATACAGAAAAAAATAGACCTCAATTTTATAAGAAAAAACAATGCAAAGCACTGCTTTGAGTAAACCAGAGATAATCTTTAATCCCAATTCTTTTCTTTAAAGATTTTATTTATTTATTTGAGAGAGGGAGTGAAAGAGAGAGAGAGAGAGAGCCCTTGAGTGGGGGGTGGGGCAGAGGGAGAAACATACTCCCCGCTGAGCACAGAGCCTGACTCGAGTCTCGATCCCAGGACCCTGGGATCCTGACCTGAGCTGAATACAGATGCTTAACCCACTGAACCATCAAGGCACCCCCCACCCAGTTCTTTAAAATTGTCTTTTTCCTCTCTAGGACATACCATTTCCTTTTAATGTTGTTTAAAGATAGTCATAAATTGCGTTATTATTTTAATTTTTATTTACACAACTGAACAGAATTATCTAAGTTTAGAGGTTCAGCTATTTTAACTAGCAATATTGCTGTTCTTCATGATAAAGTATAATGGAAAACTAAGATACAGGTGTCTGAATTTTGATAGTAATTTAGCAATTCAAAGTTTACATTTTGTGTCTTTCAGTACTGACATGTTAGTATAACTTGTTTTCTGCACTGTTCTTACCATGCTTTACTAGCATGCTGTTCTACTTCCTAACTCAGTTCATTACACACATATCTTCTTATACAACTAGATTCTAAGTTCCATATGGACACTAGTATAATATGTGGTATATATAAAAGAAAGGCTCGGTAACGCTTTGCTAATGAAGGAGTGAATAGCTTTCCACTTCTCACTCTGATAGAAGGAGAAATTGCCATTTTCTCTAATCTCCAAGACGCCTTAGTCAGAGTGACAGCAATTCTTTCCATGGCCAGCAATGCTGATATTATATTGAACTGCCCCTTATGGAGGGAGAGGCCTAAGTATGTAACAGCAACAAAAGCAACTTCTCCTTACTAAATCCTCAAAAAATCTCCTAGATCAAGTACAGTACCTGGCTCACCGCTGTACAGGTAAGCTTTTTCAATTTGTTACACCTAAGTGAGAATCGACCACCTGGAGGATTCTGGGAAGACTTTTTTTTTTCCCATAGCTGTGATATTCTTAAATTAAAATTTGTATTTTGTCAGTGAAAACTCTGTTTATGTGTGGTTCTTAGCCTCTTCTGGCTTTTAAATTGCAAGAGGACATAATTTCTAATTGCCTGCAGATAACAACTCATCTTTAGTGGTTAATCAGTGAAGAAGAGACAGTAACATGTTTCGAGTTTTATTTATTGAAAACATTATGCGTTATTTTTATCGCTAATAATAAATAAGTTAAATTTAATTAGTATTCCAGGTTTTGACTTGATGAATTAAAGCAAATTCTTAGTTCAGTTTTTTAAATTATCCTGAAAGAGCAAGACGATACCGTAGTCCCAACTATTTAGAGACTTGACACAAAGATATTTCCGATGGATATTAATAAACTTATATGTGTGTATACCCTTATATGATCAGTCATTGTGGACATAAGGAAAGGTATACCACTGATTTAATTTTATGTGTTTGTTTATGGGAGTTAAAATATTAAACCATCTTGCCCAAATATACTAGTATTCGTGTTTGTTAAAAGGATGTTATTAAAGTGGCAAACACTGAGAAATGGCAAATCAGCTTTTGAAACAAATTCCTAACTTTTGCCAGGAGATTCAGTTTTCCCTCTCTTTAAACAACAATGAAGACCTTGTATGTTTTGCAAAGAGTAAGATTCCATCTGTATTAAATTTATAAATACAATCGCAAGGAAAATTATCAATTTTCATGCGTTAATGCTCAGATTTAAAAGCCAGCCTTTTGGTGTGGACTTACTGCAATTTAGAGGTGGAAAGAATAAGTGCAGAAGTAAATTTTATGCATTGTATGTGTGGATATGAGAATTTCAATTAGCATTAATAGAGGCTGTTCATCTTATTCCTTGCAAACAGTTTCAGCTGGGTGTTTTTCTTTAGTAAATTAGGTTGACATTTTTCAAAGAAATTGCCTTTAGTGAATTCTTATTATGGATCTTCTCATGTGTTTATGTACAGAAACCAACTTATTATAAATATGTTAGGGTCAAAAAGGCTAATTCTGCGCTTGTAGATCTAAGGCGTATTTGCTGTTGCCATCTGTTGGAAGCAAGCTTTTTTGTTCTGGTTTTAACTGAGTTCTAATCAATGAAAATTCACACTTCTGAAGTTCTTATGCAAAGGGGTATCTACGTTATACTTCTACTGAATATCACTTTTCTGTACATTAAAAGATCTGGGGGGTGGAAGTTAGGGGGCAAGTCTGTTTCTCTTGTATGCATAAAATTCCTTTTGGAAAGGGTACAGACAGCTAGCATGCCACTCTGAACATGAGCTTGGGAGTCTGAAGGACTTGGATTTGAATTTTGTCTCCAGTGCACAATGCTCAGCTTCTTGGTCTTGGTTTTCTCAACTACAAAATGAAAAAAAAAATAACCCGATCTCTGAAAACTATGGTTAGATTTTAATGAGATGTTTGTGGTAGGTATCACAAACTTAACCAAATAGCTACACACCAGCCCTGCAAAAATCATTCTTATCCACATTTTCTAAATGAGGAACCTAAGACACCATAGCTCGTTATTACTCAAAGACCCCACAGCTACTGAAGTGCAACCCAACTCCAGATTCGTATTCCCTCCTGTAACACTGGTTGTGGAAAGTGTTTACTGAGGCTGTGCCTCTAGATTCGTTCATTTGATGGAAGTGATCTCAGTATCCCCATATGCCAGGCACTTTCTAGATGCAGATCTAATTTGTAGTTCTCAGGGTAAGATTACCATAGATATGTGCTCTGGAAAGTTGTATCTGTTCGTCAACCGTGAAATCAGATGTATTTTCTCATCTTACAAGAGCCATTTTAAATTTTGAAATGGTGAACTTTAAGAAGAATAACAAGGATAACAGTGTCTCAGAAATATCCTAAAAGTAGTTTCAGAAATCATTTAACTTCAATCCCTTACTTTTCCTAGCACCCATTTTCAAACTGCTAATTTTCCTGCCTTTGTTGGCTTGGCTTAGCTACAGGACGTCGGTTTATATTCTTTTTCAAAGGAAACCATCCTGGGAATGGTACAGTCTGTGAAACAGGTTGTTTTCAACAATAGCTGTATAAATTAATTAATATTAATGTGATTTTTTTTAACTTGTTTTCCAAATGTTCATTGTTAACTTTAAGTGAAGTTTCTCCTGGAAAAATGCTTTAATGGGCCTGGTCTTCTGGGCCAAGTTTTAAAAAGCTTAAAATTTGTTCTCATTTTTGTTTAAAAACCTTTTCGGAACCATCATCATGTATTTTGCATTACATTTAAATAAATGCAAGTTTTCCAGCATTTTCTGTAGTCTCCCAACATGAAAGTAATGGAAAATGAATCCATATTTATGCAATATTGCTATTCACATAATTTATATTTGCAACTTTTGTAGAAACAGTTTTTAATTATACCGTTCTATCTCACATGGTCAAGAACATACAGATGCAAAGAATTTCCAGTTTATAAAAAGCTTTTGCTCCAGAACTAACGAGATTTTGATTTACATTGAAATAATCTTGTTGATATTGTTTCAGTCATTTTTGTTTACAGGTCCCTATGGAGTGCCTGATATATTATAGGTGCTCTGTCAAGATTTGTTGAATGATTTAAGAAATCAAAGAATGAATTATCATATATATTAATATTCAGAATATTATGAGGATTAGAATATTAGTCCTAAAATTTGTTTTATGAAGATTACATGTATGCCTCTCGGGTACTCCCCTTCACTCTTGGCCTCACACTGCTATAATCTAGAAGTTTTATGATTCATCCCAGTTATTCCCCACCCCCAACACCCAGCCTCTTCCCTTCTTCACTCAGATTGTAAAGAGCTTTGGTAACCTTATGCAAGTTTAGCAGGTGTTAGGGAGAAGTGCCAAAGCACATTAACACCTAATGCACTTTCTTTCAGAAGTAATTAGAAGAAATTAAAGTTGGTAGTCTTAAAATAGGGAAGAAAGTGAGCAACAGTTCAATGAATTTTATATTCAGATCATATTCTCAAATTTTTCAGTTGATGAATTCCAGGGTTTTCTTTAAGTTCAAAAAAACGGAATGTGTGTCATATTCAGAAATGAATAATAATCGTATTCTGTTGAAAACATACTTTGCAGAACGGCTGACTCAGTTTGGGACACTGGTATCCAAAGTGCGTGTCAGCATTAGCAGCTGAGTATAAAGTCAATGTAAACGTGCTTCCTCCCTTTTTTTCTGAGGAGAAAACCATACCTAGAGCTATCAGATCTAGAATTTTTTTTCAAATGTACTTTTAACTGAGCGTTTATCCTATCTTATAAAATATGATAGGAACTACATTTTCATCATTGCTTTCAGCTGGCTCTTTTGCAAGATAGACATTAAAACCCTCCAAATAATGCTTAGCTGCTTCACAGGTTATTTGAGCGATTCTCAGGTTGGCATTGTAATTCTAGAACTCCCTTCTATCCTGATACATCCCGTGTGAGCGAATCAGTTGCATACCTCCCCGTAGCTGTTATTAATAACGGACTGACTTTCACTCTGTAGTTGTCTCAAACTGCCTTATGCCCAGTCCATTATTCATTAATAAATAGGACTGAAATGTGAGGTATTTTCTTTGCTCTTCCCCTTCCAGTTTTTTTCTTAACTGCCCATAGAACAATCTAAACTTTCCTGGTCAAACATGCGAAGTTTTCCAGTATTTCCTACTGAAGGAGGAGGAAGTAGACTTAGGGTGATAGTAAGAATAGTCAGAGAAGCCCACTTCAAAAATGTCTTAAAGTTAGCTTGTCTAACTGATCTAAAAATCTGTTGGTTGAGATTGAGTGAAACACATCAAGTATTCGGTACGAACAACAGAACCATAAAGACAAGCAGTTACTGTCTTATGACTGTTCTGCTTCCTGAACACAATCCATATTTTCTTGAAAGCCATTTGAGATTATGTAAATGTATCCTTTCTTATATGCTGAAGATAACAGAATCTAAAACAACAACAAGAAGCCTACACATAACAGTTTAACAATGCAGATAAGGTGAACCTTCTGTCCTTATAATATGCTAATTAAGTGCATTTGTGTCTCCAGTACAGGCTGTGACTATGTAGTGATAAATAAGAACTTTAAACACACATGACACCTCGTTAAAATGTAATTTTCACATCATATATCTGAGCCCTTTACTTTGACAGCTGAGTAATGTGAGTGCTGGGCAGAGAATCCTGAACATTTTGAAACTGTCACGTGTTTAATAGGTAGCTGAATCTGCTTCCCGAACAGTTTAGTTAAATATGGTGCATCCTAATCACAAAAGAGAGCGTGGAAGGAGCAGGATCTTAAATCAGACTTGTCCTGAACCCGTGGGTTAGGATTGCTCCACAGTTCCACGTGAGAGGCCACATCGTCTCTACAGTTTAATTTACATCATCTTAGTAACTGAGTGAACTTTACAAAAAGAAAAAATAGTCCGCTACTTGTTGCTAATTTCATCCCGGTCTGTATATTTACGCATCAGCTGTTCCCCTGTCTGCAGAGGAGCCCCTCTCCTCCTTCCCCGGGCTGCTTCACTGCCTGGAGTCCAGCTGCTGCCTGAAGGGCGTTGCTGCTGCTGCTTTCTCAGGGAGCCCAGCCAACACTTGAGAAATTTGCCCTCGCTAGTCCACTACCACTCAACATCAGCTGAAGTCTCTTCTGTTTGTTTTTACCTGTCTTGTGTTTTCCTTTCTTCGTAACTGAGGGTTAAACCTTTTCAGAATGACACCGTCTGCTTTTCAGGCTCTGAATATCAAATCACAGTCCTGTACAGAGCAAAGCTTGACCTGCCTTTCTACAGCCAAGCCCAGTGTTAGCCACTAATCTGACATGTAGGAGACAAGATGCAAAGGATAAAGAGGTTCACAAATGATACTAACTTACTATGTTTTTTTTTTCCCTACAAAGTGATGTCCCTGATAAATGTATAATTATTAGAAATGTAATCAAAATCGTCCACATGCAACACACAGTCATAAAAAGATGACTTGTGAATCAGCTTCCCACTCACACCAGCTGTCCCTTCTGTAACCATTTCACTGCTCATTAGCACGGCCACCAGAGGGCAGGCAGGTGGAACGGAAATAGTTTTGCTGCTCAGTATTAGCACATCTCCTCAGGGTTGGCAACAGTCACTAAAATGAGATTTCTGATTATCTAAGGGTTCCACTTCGGAATACTCTGCGTCTGTCCACATTAACACGGATGAATGAGAATTGATTTTATTATGTAGCAAAGCCTGACATTTGCTTTATTTCTTTGTGTTGTTGTTGTTGTTTTCCTTTCAAGTTCTAGGTAGCGGTCAAGTACCATAGAATAGGGTTGACAATCAAAAGTATGACTTTAAGGACAAGGGTATTTCCCTCTTAAGTACTTTTCCATCAGGAAGCTAAATTCTCAAATTATAATGAATAATGACCAAATAATTTAAGATACATAAATGACAAGTAAAATCTGTGTTGTACAATTTTGGGGAAGAGATATCAGATTTCCCTAAAAACAAGTGGAGAACATTTCCTTCTTATTTGCTTAAATAAGAACTCTGCCTGTTTCTCTTTATGTTCTTCAATAGTACAATTTGTGGTCAAACTTTACATCCACTTACCCCAATTAAGGTACAAATTAAAATTATCCAGTCCTTTCTCTCTGAAAATGTCTTGTGACTGAAATATGTTAGCCTTAAAATTTGGATTTTTAAAAATAATGTTAGAAAAAATGATTCCACCAAAATTATACGAACATGAGTGAATTGTTAGGTATTTGTTGATTTCATGATTTAGAATGATCTCTTACACTAATTATTTTAAAAAAATATAAGAAATGTCTTCGAAGAAACTTTTGCCTTTAAAAAAAAGAAAATGGCACTTTATTTAGAAATATCCTATTCAATAAAAAATATAAAATGGACTGTGATTTTTAAAAACAGTAAATTTTCCAAAATCTATAATATTGCTATATAGCATACATATTTACATATTAAACAAAAAATTTAGACTTTTATATTTTATAGAGAAGCCCACCAAGAGACATAAGTGGTAATGGTTGAAGGAGAGGAAGCTTGAAAGTGGAACTGGAAATACTAAGAAAAAGCCAAAGATTAGAAGTGACATTCAGGCACATAATCAGACCTGTTGTAGGAAAGAGAAGCAGGAAGTCAAAATTGGATTTAGGTCAGAAGTCCAATAACTGGTCCTCCCTCCTTCCTGTCTTCCCTCTCTTCCTCCCTCCCTTCCTCCCTTCCTTCCTTCCTTCCTTCCTTCCTTCCTTCCTTCCTTCTACCTGACCTCCCGCCCTCCCTCCCTCCCTCCCTCAGTTCCTTCCCTCCTTCCTTCAGTAAGCATATTTCTAAGTATAGCTAAGGCCACACACTGTGCTATGCTCTACTGCTACACCTGTGAACGGGGCAGATATTGACCCTATCTATTCTCACCGAGCTTAGAGAATAGTGAAAACAGGCGCCTGGGTGGCCCAGTTGGTTTAGCCGTGACTCTTACTTTCCGCTCGGGTCATGATCTCAGGGTCATGAGATTGAGCCCCAAGCCGGTCTCCACGCTCAGTGTGGAGTCTGCTTGAGATTCTCTCTCCCTCTCCATCTGCCCCCCCCCCAACTGGCGGTCCTTTACTCTCTTTCTCTCAAATAAATAAATAAATCTTTAAAAAAATAGTGAAAACAAATAAAAGAAACAAAGAGGGTTGTCAAAAAATAGTAGTATCACCTATTTACTGAATGTTCTCTTTTCTTGCCATTTACATAGATTATCAAATTTAACCCTAACAAATATCATGCAAAGAAAGCATCATCGTCATTTCCAGATGAAGAAATTGAGGGTTAGAAAAGGTAAATAATGCAAACGGTCCAGAGCTGCAGTTAGAATCCTAGCCCGTCTGACTTTCCGCTGTGTCCTATTGCATTCGTCAGTGATTAAGAGGAATACAGGTGCCACAGCCAAGGAGTAAGGGGAAAGGCAGGAAGGCAATGTAGATGTACTAGCATGTAAGTAAAGCAGCTAAGCTGAAGCAGGTGAAAGGCAGCAAGGACACATCATCCTCGAGTTAGAGCAAGGGCAAGCAAACAGCACCGGCTACTGGAGAGCACCACCATCCCCTCCAAATTGCATGAGGTTTCACACACACACTTTCACCCTTAAAAAAATGCTATGAGGTACAGATGAGGAAACTAAGACTGAGAAACATAGTCACCTGCCCAGAGAAACTTGTGATGTTGATGTGAGTTTCAGAGAAGCTCAGGTGTATTTGACTGAATCACGAAGCCACAACATTTTATAGTTACAATGGAAAAGATTATAATGCACACAAGCATACGATAAAATGTGATGTTATGGTGCATGGTTATGGTGTGTGTGGGGGGGTGTGTGTTCTTGGAAATGCTTGAAGAAACAGGTGTGATTATTGGAGGATTAGAATTAGAAACTTTTGCAGAAATTCTGAGCAGTTTGACAGACCATAGAGATTTGGGGACTGGCTCTTTATTAGATTTAACTCTATATTATTATTTCTGTTTTCATAATTCAGATGTGTTGCTACCACAACTTTTATGTTCACTGTCTATGGGCAAGATTGGCAACATGGTGGAAAAGCAAAATGAAGGAAGAAAGGAGTTAGGGAAGAGAGAAATAAAAGGGAAATAAATATGTTTTGTTTCCTAAAAATAAATGGATAAGAAATGGATGAGTTCTCTTTTTTCAAAGGGAAGGTGATGAAAGAGCACGCATTTAAAAATGTTAAAAAGTTATTTTACACGATTGATTTAATTGCCTTAAGTGGTTAAAGAAAAAATTAAGGACATAGTGTGGGATGCTTTTTTTTCTTTTTTTAAATAATAATTTTTTGTTATATTCTGTTAGTCACCATACAGGACATCCCTAGTGTTTGATGTAAAGTTCCATGATTCATTACTTGCGTATAACACCCAGTACACAATGCAATACGTGCCCTCCTTACTACCCATCACCAGCCTATCCCATTCCCCCACCCCCCTCCCCTCTGAAGCCCTCAGTTTGTACCTTGATGGTTGGAATGTGAATTGTCATAATCACCTTGGCAATACCTGGTAAAACCCTTTCTGCATGATAGGCCTATTTTGTATAGTAGCATATCTACTTCTAGGTTCCCTCCCTAGAATAACGTTCATGCTTATATGAAGAGAGGCTCGTACAAGGGTGCTGCTATGTCATGTATAGAATAACGTAAAAGTGGAGTAGCCCAAACTGTTCCTCAGTAGGTGGAAGGATACAGGTTGTGGTAGGAAAGGAAGACGGAGCAGCTTGCGTGCAGTTGCACAGGTGAATAATAAGCAGCTGGAATAGAAGATACGAATGAGACAGCCATCTGGCTGCACCAGAGACTTTAAAAGCCCCGGTCAGTGTGGATGGTAGAGGGAAACAGTATGTGATCACTTACCCCTCAGAAAGTAATATACCAAATCAACCGTTGGTACCTGTGAAATGGTAAGTCAGAAAAAGTCTTGAGGTGACATTTCCCCTTCTAGGAATATAACCCCACATGGCTTTAATAACTCAAAGAAGCCAGGACTACAACTTCCCAGAGCACCAACAACCTTTACCTCTTTCTCTGAAATCATTAGGTTTTTAGTAAAAGAAGCCCTCTCGTCAGAAAAGTAAAATTTTACTCTGGAGTTTTAATTGAGTGTGACCCATAGTAACTATCATGTGTTTTAGCTACTGAACCTATTAAACAATTCTTGAGAATTTAATTGCTAAAAAATTAGTTTTGTATCACCTTCACTGAATTTTCTCCTGAATAGGAATGTATTATCTTGCCATGTATTCTGGATTCTTACGATAGCTTTTAGTGTGATCGTAATTTTTAAGCTTTCAGGAGCATGGCAGAGTACCTCAGTTGATGAACAGGACTACTGACTTGGCTGATCATGTTCCAAAGTTAGAAATTTAAAATACCACAACAAAGGTTCAAGTACCCAACTTTGCAAGCATGAAAAAGCTGTAATTGTCTAAATCTAACGTGAACAAGATGTATATGAATGAAGGTGGGGGTTTTAGTTCTCAGATTTAATGAAAAAGATAAGCCAATCAGACAAGATATAAGCCTTAAAATGTTGAATTTCAGGACAATTCACATAAGGGATATAAAAAATATTCATCTAGTGGAGTTGCATTGTATATTGGGATTAGAGTCTAAAGTATCAAAGTAAAAATTAAGCATAATTGAATGATTTTTGAAACTCCTTTAATAGTTTATAAAATGTAGTGAGTTTTTAAAATATATATCCCTATAGAGTGCTGAGATAGTAGGATATATTATGTGCAATGTATACTCTACATACCAGAAAGTACATTTACAAAGCATAATTTTATAGTATTTTAAATACATAACTATTTGAATTCATGTCAAGTAAATGTATCTGTGATATACAACTTTTCTGTATTAACAGAGAGTTGCATAGTTATTTCTGTGTGGATGAATCCTTTCTACGAGAACTTTTCCCCCGAAACAATGCATATATTCGTTTAGATCATTTATTAAATGTCTCAGTAGTGCAATTAAAAAAGTCATAGCATATAAGAATATTTAATGAGGGGCGCCTGGGTGGCACAGCCGATAAGCAACTGCCTTCGGCTCAGGGCGTGATCCTGGCGTTATGGGATCGAGCCCCACATCAGGCTCCACTGCTATGAGTCTGCTTCTTCCTCTCCCACTTCCCCTGCTTGTGTTCCCTCTCTCGCTGGCTGTCTCTATCTCTGTCGAATAAATAAATAAAATCTTTAAAAAAAATATTTAATGATATGAGAAATGTTCATTATGTATTGCTAAAGTTTTGGGGTTTTTTTTAAGAGCAGGTTTAAGTGATTGGAAATTTAGATCATTATACATTTTATCTGCTTTTGTTTATATTTGAAGATTTCTATAAAAAGCTTTTTAAAATTTGTCAGGATAAGCATTTTAGTAGTAACAGTACTAATAGTATATATTTTAACATGTATATTATTCAAAGTTTTAATGGAAGTTAAGCTCTAAATTGTTCAGTTTTGAGCTTTTTTAGGTTTTACCAAATTTCTTTGGTGAATGTGTTCAGTCTTTGCAGTAGTGAAATACATTTCTAAAAATTGAGCTAATACCCCACATGGATAGAATACTGATAACCTAGAATTCTATGATGGAATGTAAGAAGTCCTTCTAATTGTCTCAGGACAGTCACAAACTAATTAATTTGCACTGGGACCCACAAATAAGAAAATGCCAGTCTTACTGAGAGAATAAAACTATAAGAGAGGAGACTTACTCTATTTTTAGTTTTTTGTATTTTTGTGTTTTTCTTTGTTAGAAAAGAAAAATGTCTAGTTCTTAAAAGTATTGGACATTCCTAGAGACTTTGCTTCTACTCCTTGGTTACAGAGCCCTGCAAAAGTGTATAACACAGATTGAATCTACTCTCATACAGAATCCTGAAATAACAAAGTAGGTTGATCTCTTACTCCAGAGACCTTAAAAATAGTTCCAATGTTTCATTACATTATTTGGTCTAGTGGTACTCTATCGATTTTGACTTAAACAGTTCAAACCATAAGTTTTCACCAGTTGCTTGTAAGGGTAAACATTGCAAAGGGAAAAACATAAAAAGAAAAACATAAGTTTTGTTGGATAACAAAAATTCAATCAAGTAAATTTTAAGATCTAATTGGTGTTATTGAACAATTCATGAATCAGGTAGCAAGCCATCTAGCAAGTAGAAAGGAGCTCTAAGGAGCTGTACAAAATGTAAGGCTTTAGGGGCACCTGGGTGGCCTGGGGGATTGAGCTTCCAACTCTTGATTTCAGCTTAGGTCATGGATGGAGCCTGGGATGGAGCCCTGCATTGCGCTGTGCACTCAGCGAGAGTCTGCTTGTCCGTCTCCCTCCCCTTCTGCTCCTCCCCCCATCAAATAAGTAAATAAAATCTTTAAAAAGAAAAGCATGGAAGACTTTACAGGCAGGAAGGGGGAGGTTTAAGGAAAGAAGAGATTACCTCATCTTCTTTTGGGAGTTGGAGAGGGTCTATGTGGCAGATTACCTCATTGGTGTTGACTAGAAAATTCCAAACTGGTTAAGACAACATTCCTTAAAAAAAACTGAAACTAGAGTTAGTTTAAGTATTAAACTTTTGTTTGATGATGTGGGTTCAAGTGACACTATTTTGAGTCTGTGTTTCTTTTTAATAGCTTAAATATGACAACATTGAATATGAATGAAAGGAGAGTCAACAATTCCAATCAGAAATGAAAATTTTTTTAACTTTTAGCTTTGAAAATAAAAGTCAATATTATTATTTTTTTATTTACACAATACCCTTTTTATGTTCATACTTATATTTCTTAGAAAGAATAGTTAAGTATGGTCATTGAACATTGACTATTAGCCATTAAAACAAGATATTCAATGAATATTTTTGATGAGAGAGATGCACTGAGAGTCATTTCCATGGTATAATATTAAAAATCATTTATGCAGAAAGTATTAGAATGTTTTATCACAATTTTGTATAATTATTTTGGGTAGCAAATAACTTTGTTCTAGTAATCAGGGGGTTTAAATATTTTGGAAGCCTCTTTTATATTTCTTCGTATAATAAAACTTCAGTGTGTGCAAACTGATTGCAAATAAGTAATGCCTAAGTTATATGGAATAATGGATCTCAAAGTATGGTCTAAGGAACTTGTTACAGATGCAAATTCTCAGGTTCCATCCCACATCAAATCAGAAACTCTGGGGATGGATACCAGTAATTATTTTTAATAACCTGCTAAATTTGAGAATTACTGTATAATCCATAATCCCTACAAGGTTAACATATACTATATTATAGAATATAATAAAAACATTAAACCGTTTTTGTTTTGTTTTTAGAATTTCTATTACTATTTCGTTGATTGCTTTTAAATAAATATTTCCCATTTCCTATTTAATGACTACTGCAAAGAGGCTGTATAACTCACTACTGAGGAAACGTTAAAATGCAGATTTCCTGTCTGTTTCCCATCTCATCATCCCTAAGATATTGATTTGGGATTTTTTGGTGAAGCCCAGGGATAGTATTTTTTAGAGTTGGTTCTGGGTTTGGAAAATAATCACTACTCTAGAGTCTCTAATGTTTTAAATAGGATTTATATCTTAGCTCAAATATTGTCTTAATGCATTAAGAATCTGTAGTGCAGTATATACTCACTACCCCCTTCTGGGCTAAGGCTGCTCTGGAAGTAAAATGTATCACTTTGTTGTATTAAATGACCCTGTTTTGTGTCCTCATAGAATGACTACCTGTGTGGTTGACAGAAACGAACAGCAGTCTGATACAGGATGGGCAAGTCCCCTCTCAAGCTTGTCCTGGCAAAGCAAGGTGCCATTCATCTTCACCTTGAATAGCTGGAATAAATTAACACAGTGAGAAGAGCAATGAGACTCTAGGCAATCACGGAGTGCTTTGCAACCGCTCATGGTCTGTTCATGTGTTGGCAAAACAAAACAAAACAAAAAAGGTGGAAAATGAGTAGGAAAACAAATTAGAGCTGTCACTACAATTGAAGGACTGTAGGAACCAGGAGAATCCTATCCTCACCATGTGCAGAACCTCAGACTTCTATATTTTAATTTAGGGCAAAGGTTTCTTTCATACTCAAAAGTAGGGGTAGGTAGAATTCCAAACCTTTCCTTTATGTTTGTAATTTGCCACGTGTACTAACACCTAGTCTGTCGCACATGATGGTTTCTTCTGTCCATTCCCACTGGCTCTCCTAAACATGGACAGATGAAGAGCTGTTTGAAAACGCTGTGCTGCTGTCTGATTCTAATCACTCTTTCTGACCATGCCCATTTATTCTGCCTATTTGAGGCTGCCACGAGTGGCACTCAGCTTTGCCTGCTGAGATCTGGGCAAGTGCAGAGAATGTTCCCATCCTAAATCAGCCTGATGTGTAACCTTTGCTTGGCCCAGCCCCCTGCTGCTCGCTCTTTTCTCCTTTAAGACAGAAACATCTGGTGGCCTTGACCCAATAGGACTGTAAAATTTAAAAGCACATTTTCAAATATGAATCCATTGAATTAAATAGTCTGACATGCTTAAAGGAGACTCAAAATTTTATCCTTTTTTTTTTTTCATTTTTAAATTGAAATTGTGCATGGAGGTGCTGTCTCACTTAATGAAATAACTATTTTTAAGAGAAACTTTTCTTTATGTTGAATTTTCCCTTCACCTATTTTTTAATGTATCATCAGGGTTAACCCTAGAAGTATTTCACTTAGTAACTGCGGTGAGTAGTTGTTCCAAAGATATTTTCTTTCATTTCCTTTAATTCTATTAATTTTACACCAACTCTTCCCCCAGTTTAGAGCTGAAAATGCGCTCATTCATTCCCATTGCATGAGCTTCGATTTATTTGTTTAGACTGTGTTCTGATTACGATATAAGGTATTCCTGCTGTTTAAAAGAGTATGCATTTAGTAAAAGTAATAAAATGATGTAAAGCCTCACACAGACCTTGCAAGTTTTTTTGCATTTCTAAAGTATAGGAAAAAGGAGAATCTAAAAGATGGATCATCTTCTTGTTTTACAATAACCATCATGATTACTTATTTTAGATTCTAAGTATATTCTCTGAGATAATTTGGAGGCCTTTTAGATTTTCTTAATTTACATAATAAGGCTAAAAAATTTTACATAATTCACTGTTAACAAATACTTACCGAATTCTTAATTTTGTGTCTAGCTCTACTCAAGGTCTTCAATGAATTAGAATGAATATGTGTTGGAATGATCCTTTTAAATGTTGAAGCAATTCTGTTTAGCCTTCAAGTGGACTGATTATAGACTGCTTGAAATGGGATGAGGAGGGCAGACTTACCCTTTGGCAGGGTACCGATGAGGATGAGTACTGTAGGCAGAGATGTAATGCTGACTGCATCCTAAATTTGTGAGCTATTGGACATACCCATGGCTTATACTAAATTCTTTTATTTTTCCATTAATGAGAAGGAATAATATTCACTGATTCAGTCTGTAGCACTTGGCTATTGTTTGCTGAGCTGTATAAACAATGAGCAGCTGTAGCATTGTTTATATTACATGATTTTGTTTATTCATTTAAAACATTTTATGACAGTAGTGCGCCTTAGCAGCATGCGTATGGTAATGAAGAAGTTAATTAGCAATATTGAGCAAGACTTCAAGAGATGAGTTTTAATAAGTAGTGCTAAAAATATTACTGTAGTCATCCACAGATAAACATAATAAGCCTCAGACAAATGAGAAAAATGGTCAGATTACAAGAAAAATCACATTAGACTCCTTTGCTTTCAGTTGCAAAAGAATAGTACAGATAAACACATACTCATTCACATACTGAGGACAGTGACTGTAATTCCCCTGTTGTTTTATTTTTCCCATAACATAAAGCTACTTCATGGGTAGAAAATGGAAGATTACTTTAACAAAAAATAAGCAATTATCTTTTAATAACAAATTCACTCTGATAGAATACTCTGCCAGTAAAGAAGTCAGACAGCTTACCAAGAATCCTAGAATTATATGAGCTCTCCAGCCCAGAAATATTGATAGACATAGTCTGAGTGTGTTAGTTGGCTTCATTTTAGAGCCAAAGAAATCTTAATTCAAGCACCAGGAAATCCATAATTGGAAAGAATCCCATAGTTACTGCTGATATTTTCCTCTAATTATAAGTGACTTTGATGCATCATAAGCCCACTTAAGAACTCTGGATTTTGATAAGAGAAGTATTCCCAGGCTCCATTGACTAGAACTGTTATTATCAGAAATTCACTTCTGTTGGCTATGCATTAGAGTGTCATGTAGCATTTGATATAATGATATGAAAATGCTAATATTGGAGTATGTTGATATAACATCAATTTTGCCTAAGGGCCAAACAGAGGTTAAACTTCCATTGCTTGGCATTAGTAACTTAGCAGATACTATGGACTCATTTTGTGAATTCGTTATGATTGGGGCAGGGGATGTTGCTTTACTTCATTTCTTTATTTGTTTTTACGCCACCATCAGCAGTGTCTCTTCTCTAGGCCAAGCTCTGAACGGGTGATTAAGTGTTCCGATAGACTGAAGAGGTTACTTTTGATCAGAAAAAGGGATTTTTTTTCTTATTTATAAACATCATATATATGGGTCTCATATGAGTGAGAAGTACCAAAAGTTATTAAAGCCAAGAGAAGTTCGATTGGTCGTAGGTGATATTTTAAAAATCGATGGTTCCAGGAAATTGTATGTAAAGCCTGTCAATGAGGATATTTTGTTAGATGAGTCATGACCATACTCAAAATATTTGATTTCATTTGTTTATCATTCACTGAGTGTCTATAATGTGCAAAATGCTTCCCTGAGTGCTGTGGGAGATAAAGAGCCCGAGCCCCATAGGTGAGAAACTTATAACTGAGTTAGGGAGGCAACACACTGGAACAAAGTCCCATCATGGCAAGTAACCAAATTGTGTAGTATTATTTTTTTTATAAAACTTACCAATTAATATACTAAATCTTAATAAATAAAATAATAAATCTTGCAAGATCGATCAGAGTCAGCCTAGAAGGTGGTCTTCTGGGCATGTTGACAAGCTTTGTCATTGACCCTCTCCTGCTAAATATTTTAAATCAATAACTTTGGTGAAGATAGAGAAGATGTGACAATTTGCATTGCTGGATGACAGGTTATAGGGAAAGAATATACTAATAGACCAGATTATAAAATCAGGAATCAAATGGTTTTGGACAGACGTTATCAAGGACCTGAAGTGAAAAAGATGAAGTCTAACACAGATAAATGTCAAGTCCTCTCTTTCGGTTTGCTTGCTATATGATTCCAAAATGAGAAGATTCTGCTAGACAGTTGTTCATGGGGCCCGAGGTGGGGGTGGGAGGAGAACTTCAGTCATTTTCAGCCAGCAAATCCATATTAGTTGACTCACTCTTTGCCAGTCACTGCATAATATACTGGGGATGCAATGACTCAAACATGGTCAGTCCCTGCAGTCAATCACAAGCTTGTGGGATTTGGGGAACCACAGATTAAATTTGTATCAATAGTTTGGATTATAAGGTGGGAAAGATGAATGCAGTCTATTCCAGGAACTCTTCTGCCAGAGATTTTCAGAATAAATTCAAATAATTTTCTTGGTCTCTCTTTTTCTCCCTTTTTCTTCAACCAAATAAAATCTCATCAATATTGTGCTACTACTAACATGATCAGAGATTTCTTACAGTAACTGTCATATTTCAGTGACCTCATCCTTCTCATAGTGCTTGATTATTCTTAATGGTTTTAGTGAAACCTCTCTTGCTAACATTAATTTAATGCAACATTTTCAGAGTAAAACCCTGGTCATGAAGAAACAGTGGAGCTTTTGAAATGGTATTTTTAAGAATTACTTCCATAAAAGGGAATTGGATTCCCCCCCACCCCCCGTATGCTAAGCCTACAGTATTTTTAGGCCATCCATAAATAATCCATAAAAATTAGAGTGTTGGCATATCTACTGTGGCTCAGTGATACTAGCTGTGTAGTGTTATGTAATTGGACAACAGAAGTTTCCATTATAAACTTAAAGGCTATATACCTAAGAGAGTTATATACTTATATATACTAGCTGGGTAATATTTACAGATTCATCTGTAGAGCTGCTGGTTTTGTGTTTCTGCTGATACATATCTGTGTTAATGCTAATAAAAAGCCATCATTGTTTTGGTTGTTGTTTTCAAAAACACCTCTTTCTCCTTATTAGAAATGTGCAGGGTTTTAGAATGTGATCGGTAAACAGTTTTTAGCATTCAGTAAATAGTTCTCTTATTCTTTTTCCTATAGTTCAAGCATTCCTTCATGGGTTCATTCATTCTGTTTTGAGTGAAGTTATTTGGTGGGTGCTGTGTCTGGAGGTAACATATATAGAAGTGCGATTCTTACCAAAAATGAACACAGTCCACTTCAGGACACAGAACTTTTTTTTTTTTTTAAGATTTTATTTATTTTGAGAGAGAGAGCACAAGGAAGGGGGAAGGGCAGAGGGAGAGTGAGATTCGGGCGGGCAGGTTCCCACTGAGCAGGGTGCCCAGTGGACCTGGAGCTCGATCCCAGGACCCTGGGATCATGACCTGAGTCAAAGGCAGACGCTTAACGGCTTAACTGACTGAGCCACCCAGGTGCCTCCAGGACACAGACTTTAAATAAATAAACCAAATGGAGAAAGACTAGGAAAAGCATTCATAAAATGATAAAATAATACTCAAAATGGTAAAAAGGTGGGAGAGACCAAGGGAAATAAATAAAGATGTGAGATATTTGGTAAGGCATCCTTACTTTAGTTATTGTTGCCATTAGCCAACAAAGTATTACATTCCCCATAGCTTTTATGTTTTTACTTTTTAACAAATCCCCTACCTGAAAAGGACATCATCCTATTGGATAGTATAACGATTGAATTTTAAAAACTATAGTTTTTCGTTTGTTTGTTTTCCCACAGATGACCTTATAAACCAATAGGATATATATTTTTTACCCTAAATGACTTTTTGATCAGAAAAAAACCAAAATGTTCTAATGTTTGCCCATTATGCTTTCACATATTTACTGTAATATAATTTCTTAGTTGATAGTTAGATTTTGAGAGCCATTCCCTTTTTTGAAAAAATACAATGGTATTCATCATTCGGTACCCAAAAATAACTCTTATATCATGAGTATAATAAGCCATACATCCAAAACAGCCTGATTAACTTATTGATAAAAACAAATTTTTATATTCAAAAACTCTCATTTTATAATAACAATAAGAAAAATTTTATTTTCATGAAATCTTATCCTGATTACTTAAAAATTTCTTAAAAAAAGCAAATGCCGGAGATGTACTGTATGGTGACTAACATAATAAAATAAAAAATCATTATTAAAAAAAAAAACAAATGCTCCACAAAGCGATGCTGCTAGTACTGATGGCATCACAATATACAAAAGATAAAGAGCAATCTGAAACAATAAGTAATTAAAATAAGTTTATTAACAGTTCTTAATTTCCTGTACTCGGTATGTCCTAGGAGGTTGTGAGAGACACGAGAAAAAGGCACAGGGGGAGTTGCTGTAATATGCCATAAATGACAAAATTTGTGAATAACTCATTAACATCACAATGGAAAGTATCATTTCTCTTTAATTAATACGTCACATAAGATAAATTATTGTTTTCCACTAATTACAGATGCTATTCAGGTATTATTGAACATCCTAGAATTTTGTAAAAATCTCCAGTTATCCTTACATTATTTTTCAAATATTCCAGCATTTAATAAATATAAAAGTATACTCATGGGTTAAAAAAATCATATGACAGTGAATTTGAATTAAATAATATTTTACCTGATCATATCTAACACTGTATTTTTTGAAAATCTCATCGTATGTTCTTTATAATATTATGAAGTAACACCATCAATACTGTTTGGGGGGATTTCAGTATTAGTTTATGCCTGTAAAGGGGCATAACAGTCCAGTGGAACTTAATATCCAAAACAAACCCCTTGAAAATAATTCTGTTTTTCTTACAGTTTACAAGAATTCTAAAATTATAAATTGCCAGAATTGCTAATGAGATATATTATTTTCTTTTATTAAGACTCTACCTCAGTTCAAAAATATTTTCTTTTTTTTTTAAATTAAAGAATATATATAGTAAAAAAAATCACTCATTTTAGTGTAGGTTTCTGCCAATTTTGAAAAATGCTGTCATAAACTCACCACCACAAACAAGATGTAGAATAGTTCCCAAAAAATCCAGAAAAAGTTAAGATGGCTTATATTGGTACATAAAACAGAATGAGAGCGTATAAATTAAAACTGAGAAAGACTAAGAAAAATAAAGAAAATTAAGTGAAGGAAGTAATGAAACTGAAAATGCCATACTACATAACCTGATATCTGGCCACAATTGTGACAGTAAGGATCCATTTCTATAAGTAAGAACAGGATTTTTAAAAATTATATATATATAAGTTTAAATTTCTAACTTATAAATAAATTTATGAATAAAATTTATATATAATTATATATGTAATTGGATATATATGTAACTTAGTTATCAAATACTAGAGTTGAAAAAATAATGAGATGTTATTGTATCCATCTTCTCTCCCTATACTGAAATACCTATGTAATTTCTGGGTTATCCTCTTTCTTCTTTGTATGACGCGGGTTCCATTTTTTGAGATTGGATTCTGCTCTTGAGAATTGATTTCATTGTTCCAGCATAGTAAGCTCTTCCCACTTCCCTTTGGACCCGGTTGCAGTAAATCAACATTTTAAAAAATATGTAATGGCCCATCAGAAATTTAATTATTGCCCCTTTTTAGTCTTTTCCCCTCCAGTCTGAACATCCTTCATATTCAACCATGTATCTTTACGACATGGTTCCCAAGACATCTTATCTCCTTTTTTTTTCTTTCCATTCTCAAACTAGGCACAGCATAGAGATATAATGTGATCATTACAGAGGTGGTTTGACTATTATCAACAGTAACCACTAAAATTTATTGAGCCTTTCATTTAACCGTGAGGTTTTATTTTTCTTATTTTACAAATAAAGAAATTGGGAGTTACAAAGGTTTAACTATATCTCCATGATCACAAAGCTAATAACAAATATATTTGTTCCCTATTTTAAAACTTAAATTCATTCTAATTATGGGATCTTATATGAAGTCAGTTCTTCACTTTGAAAATTTAGAGAATAGGAAACATTTTAATAAATTTTAATATAGGAGACAATCTTAGAAATGTATACATTTATGACATAAATACATGCATTAAAGCTGTGCTATTTATACTGTTCACTTTTTCAGTTATTTTCAGAATATTTTTGTTAAATATACCTTAAATTTTAGAACAGATCTATTGTTGGAATGAAAGTATATATTTTCTGGGCACAATTTGTGCTAAATGATACAGGTAAAAAATATGGATATAAGTTGGTCTTTATTAACGAAAGAAGAAATTCAGAGATTAGAAGTGTCCTATGAGGGCTTTATATGACACACTTAAAAACAGACCAATTAATTATCAATTTGCTGAGGAAAGCAGTTGCTTTGTGGTTTGCTAAAGGAAGATCTCAGATTCTTTTCTAAGGTTTATCAAATATGTGGGCAATTATATGCAAAAATCTTACTCATTTAAAGCTTTATTTATTTCTTCGTAATTTAAAATGTATTACTGTTTGTGTAGTTTTTCTGATTATGCATGAGATATTATTGCTAAGTAATAGCATACTAAGCTTCTTTTTAATTGACAAGTTTGAACTTTAAGTATTTAATTGGTACTTCATAATAAAAATGACTGATAGTCCACTTCCAAAGAATTCTCTAAGAAAAGAAATAAGTCTTCATTACCAGCAAGATGTAATTAATTTTTAATTATTTTCATTTTTTCCAAAGTATGTTCATACACTAGAACATACATTATGTAACTCGATTGCTGAAGCTTTCAAAAAGATACTGAAAAAGTGTTGCAAAATTAACACTGGTATGTACAATATAAATTGCAAATGCATGAATGAACCATGCCCTTTTCTCAGCACCTATTATTAAAAATAGAATGAAAGTTTTCCTATTTGAATCCCTCAGAAAATGAGTCATCCTGAATAGCTGAATTTTCCATCTAAATGAGAATGTTTAAGCACTAACACATTTAAGACACATTTTAATCATTTTGGAAAGATCCTCTCTAAAATCTTTGCACGACACTTTTTTTCTTTAGCAAAGATAACTCAATTTTTAACTTTTTCTTTGTCACTTCAGATCATCATGCTTGTAGGTTTGAACCTGTCCTACATATTTCATATTTAAATACATCATTTCAAAATAAATAGGTTCTTTTTTTTTTTTAACTATGACTTTGTGGGAAATTAAGTGCCCATGACTTAGAACATATATTCGTTATAAACATTTATAATTCAAATTAAACTTTGGGACTATCACACAGCTCCTATGACGATAGTTGGCTGTACATCTATTTATGTAATCATAAATTACTCTGATAACTCTGAAATAATGCATTTGTCACATTATTTAAGAATCATCAAAACGGGACGTAGAACCGTGTTTACACAGTAACAACACCTCCCTTGGATCCATTCACTTCAAATTCTAGTAAACTAGATTTATTTATTTTTAGTGACACAATCTTGGAATTCCCTCTTTCTACTCCCATTAGTTCCACTGGCTGATTCTCTATTCAAGTAGGGGATGGGAGAGATTAAGATATTATAATTTCCTGAATACATATCAGTATTCTGAAACCCCTTCATCCTTCGGAGTTTCACTTGTTGAGAATGGCTGCTATGGGTCCCTGTTTCTGATGGAAGTGTGTCTCCTTTTAAGTATTTGGAGCCTGAAGAGCAGGAGAGCTGTCTCAGGCTCCCAGCCTCACTCGCCTATCCTCTTGCAACAATTTATTTAACTCCCTGCTTCTAATCTCAGATACTACTCTCCACCTTCCTTTCCACTCTGTTTGTCCTGCATATAGCTAACAGATATTTCCAAAACTGAAAATAATAATTTAAATCCTATAGTTTATTTTCTTGACTCCCTATTGTTTTATGATAAACCCTATGAATCTGTCATGAGAAATATGACCTTAACACGTAATCTACACCATAAACATGGTGCAATCACAATTTCACCTAGTTTTGTACTATAAATGAGAAAGCATTCTATTTAATGTCCAAAAAGAAAAAAAAATAAGTTTAAATTTAAAAATAGATTTTAAACACATTAAAGAGCTCGAGAAGGTAGAATAAATTCCAAATATATATAATGATCTGCATACTGAATAATAGGAAATCTGTTTTACAAAAAAGGATGCTAGGTGCTATCTTCATGATGCCATAACTTACTTATGGATACAGTCATAGTTGATAAGGTTATATTGCTTTAAGAGAACCAGCCAGATCATATTTATTTTTGCAGTTAAAAGAGTCTTAAACATGTGACCTAATTTAGTTGATGGTACTCATACAAAATGTCATTTCACCAGTTCCTCTACTTATAAATTTGGGGGGAAAGGGGGTCACTGTTATCTGAACATTAGTCAGGGGGTAATTTTGTCCTCACAAGGTTAAGGACATAAGTGGATGAATTATTGCTCCATTATGTCCTTAGTATTTTTTTCTATTGTAGGAGTTTGTACCTTTGTGATGTCCTTTACTAACGTATTCAAAACAGGAAGGAAATTTCTGCCTGTAATACTTTCTGAAAAGACCAAATTGGTTGGTTTTTAAACCAATTATTCTAGAAAGAGAACACCTGTCTCTTCTTAAATAATGACTGTGATGTTTTCCCATGAATTCAGTTTAAGAGATAATGCTAATCTGAATAGCCGTGATTCATTTCTGGTTGTCTATTTCTCCCAATTTGCAACAAATAAAAACTTCCTGTTATTGAGGTTCCTGGAAAGAAAAGACAAGTGATTGTTCACTTTGCCTGTGGAGATGTTCTTAGTGAAGAGGAACTCAAATATACTTCGCAATGATTGACTGACTTAAAGAATAGGGTAGCAGAGTTGTAAGAGGCACTTGCTCATTTGTAAGTCGCAGAGCCCAAATGAGGTAAACGTTAGGTGATGGCTTCTTCAGTTTTCTGTCATGTTTGCTTGTGAACTAATGCCCATTTTGAGCATAGATCTTAACTGCAAATTATTCTAGGAAAGTCACTTATTGCTGTTGCTTTCACAATTACTTCCACATAAATAACTTATCTCTTAGACTCTTTTCATGCCTAAGCAGCTCAAAAAATTCCTGTGCAATAAACGCATTTTACATGAATAGTTTTATGTCAGGACACTGAGGAGAAATTGAAGAGCTATTCATTGCGTTTTTCTGTATATCAAATAGAAACAATAATAACTATTCTCTAAAAAAATGAAAAAAAAATCAGTTTGAGCTCACCCTAGATTTAAAATAGAATAGATCAAGAATGATTAGGAGTGGCTACTGACTAGAATTGTTGAGTTTCATCCCTTCAGTTCTTATGTGACCTTGAGGAAATCATTTGAACTCATCTCTGTTTAACTATGGCTAGAGTGTACATATATTATGCAAATTTTGAAAATAAAATATATAAAGAACAGGACAAGTCACTTGTCCAGTTTATTAACTACCCTCTTCAAAGGAATACTTTTCAAGTATTCATGGGAGCTTCCATTGTTTCTTGGAAGTATGCCAGATTCAGAGAGAAACCCAAAGGAACTACTACTTTTTGAAAAAGGATTACTTTTTTTTAATTTCACATGCCCAAACAATTATTCTGCAACTGTGTTGAAAAATACAAACATAATCTGATCCTGCTTGCATCTCTTATCTCATATCCCATTCCTTACTCCTAGCAGTTTGCACCCCAGCATAATGAATGCTGTGGTCCCTGTGCTTTTTCATGCAAATGAACCTCCCCACAGTCTGCTCTCTTAATGCTTGCTGCCTCTCCTCACTCTGGAGGCATACTCCTCTGGACCTTTTAAGATTGCAGTGATGATGGGACACCTGGGTGGTTTAGTCAGTAAAGAGTCTGACTTGATTTCAGCTCAGGTTATGATCTCAGGGTCCTGGGATCGAGCCCCATATCCGGCTCTGTGCTGGGCATGAAGCCTGCTTAAGATTCTCTCCCTCTCCCTCTGCCCCTTGCTCCCCGCAACGTGTGCCTGCATGCTCCCCCCCCCCCAAAAAAAAGATTGCAATGATGATTGCAGTTCTCAAGTTGGAACACTTGAGAAGAGAAAGGGGAGCTATAAAGCAGCAAGTCTGAATGTAGGTGTCAGGAAGATCTTATGGTCACATTACTTCACAGCCATCTGGAGCCTTATCTCTTCTGTGATGATTTCTCCCAAAACAGAGATGTTTGTTTCCTATTTTTGTCGCTGTTGTACCTCTTATGGCACTTAAAACATTGTAAATGTACTATCTGGATACCTGCCTGTTTCTCCCATTAGAAAGGGTCTTATAAGGCCATAATCATGCTGAATCCTCATCCTACTTTCTTCACAGTTTTTTTCCACCCCAACATATTTGAGGGACTTCCTTCTTTTATCAGTGTCTGTGCCTCATTACCAGAATAATTCTTGGTGGAGATGGAAAGGCTGTCTCTCCCTGGATTGAAGATAAAGGGATCAAATCAGAAACTGAAGTCAGAGCTCTTATGAAATTCGAAAATGCCCTGAAGGTAATTCTGAGGGAGATGTGGCTAGATAATCATTAGCTTAGCACATTATATGCATTTAATAAATATCTGTTGATGAATTAATGAAAGAGGTACCTATTCTAATAATAAAATTATTTATGACACAAAAGGTTTACTGATTTCCCTTTTACCTGTTTTTCATGCTAAGTCTAAATGTCTCTCCCTTTTTTGTATTTGTAGTTGTATTTAGTATTGTTGTTTAAGTTAGCTATGTGTAGTTTCATTGTGGTTTAGTTTTATTGTGTTAGTTATTTGCCACATATGATTTTAAATTTTTCCTTAGAATAGTTTAAAATTAATGGGTCTCATTCTAACAAATAGGAATAGATTTCTAAAGCAAAACAGAAAAAAAAAAAGCAGTTTTTGCCCCTTTTATGTTTCGGGTTTTATAATTAAACAATATGATTTTGTGGTAGAGCTGTTTTCCCCTTTTCTTTAGAATTTTCAAAGTTCATCATTTACAGCCTTCACTTTTGTTTTTTTCTTCTCTTAAGCTGGCTTTACCTTTGCTTCTCAAGCATGCCTCTTTGGTTCTCCAAAGAATTAGAGATTTCTCAGGAGTCTTTGCCCTTTTTTTTTTTTTTTTAAGATTTTTATGTATTTGGGAGAGAGAGAGGGAGAGCACAAGTGAGGTGAGGGGCAGAGGGAGAAGCAGACTCCTCACTGAGCAGGGAGTCTGACGTGCAGAACTCCATCCCGGGACCACAGGACCATGACCTGAGCCGAAGGCAGACTCTCAACCAACTGAGCCACCCAGGCGCCCTTGCCATTTTTTCTTTACGTGATCAATCCAAATGAAATTTGATGATACTTTCCTTCTTTCATTTCTCTGATAGCTTTACATCCACAGTGAAGTTAAGCAATGTTAATTTACAACATAAGAAAGTCAGAGTTTGGGTTAAAACTCTGGCATCTAAGAAGGCTACTCAGACTTTATGACACATGATGACTAATGTTTCAAAGTAATTATTTAATTTTAGATGAATGTGGACATTAAGTAGCCTTCAAAAGGGTATTTCTAAATCAAAGTCCTTAGTATTAATTTGGGGGATCCTATTTTCTCTGATATTGCCACAGATTTGAGGTAGATTATGTGGGGCAAACAAACATAATTTAAACATAATTTAGTTTCCTCATTGGCTAAACACTGATAACAATAGCACCCACCCTCAGATTTATTGTGAGGATAAAGATGAGAATATAAAATATTTATCAGTTAAATATTCAAGAAATATCCTCAACATTATTGTTATTCTCATTTTCATATTACCTTAAAACAGTTTTATCTTTACATAACCAATTGATAAAACAAGAAAAAAGTCTCTATGTTTAACCAAATGTTCGTGCTGTTAAAAAAACATAAATACATATACTTTTTTAGATTAAATTTGGCTAACATGTAGAATTGAATTCTCTTTCATGTTCAACTTGCATATCAGGAGCCATATCATTATTAGTTAAGTAATTAATGTGTTGTCATTCTTGTTAGCTATTTTATTTTTATGCCTACCTCTTATGAACTTCTTTGTGACTTTAGAGAAGTCACTGGATCATTCCTATATGTTAATATAGGAAGGCATAGTCTTCTATTAACATTTGGCAAGTGGAAAGGTTAAGATGATCAAACAATACATAGAAAATGTATCTCAGTCTTCATTATCCATACTGTGTTTCATTTCCACCTTTGTATCTTATGGACAAAATCTGGAGCATGCATTTTATGAAGCAACTAACCCCCCCACTTGTTAGTTGTACTGTACTGATTGATAATAAAATACCAACAGGGACAGTCAACTATTACTAGGTTTAAAAATTTCTCAGAGCTAAAATCATACCAAAACATATTGGAAAATTTTCTCATTTCTGAGTCCTATAGTATGTGACTTTCCCTTATGATAGCATTGAACGAACAATAGGTACACACAAAGCAGCACCCATATTACTTTGTGTGTATGTGTGTGTGTTTATGTGTATATACGTCTCAGAATGGAGATCTTTGATGTAGGACTCACTTCCATTAGATGAAGCTGCATGAAACAAAATGGTCTAAACTATTTGTGCCAAATAATTCCTGCCAAGGATAATATTGTGCATCTGCCTCTGCCTTACTTAGCATATTTCTTTAACCAGAGAAGGGACCCTGTTGAGAGGTTCCTTCTAATGAGTTTAGAATATCAGATATTTTAGCATTAACAGTTCAAGGTGGCACAAGGAGGATTACTGCTTTCTTTACTGTTCAGGTGAAGGCTTAGAATGTTAGTAGCAAGAGATAACTACAATTATACCAAGTCTTCTGCTTAGTATAGTTCATATATTGGCTCTTTTAGTAGTCGCAGTAATTCAAAGATAGGGATTGGCAAACATTTTCTGTAAAGGCCCAGATAGTAAATATTTTAGATTTTGCAAATTACACCTGGTCTCTAGTACTGCTGCTACTGGTGGTCTTCCTCCTCCTTCTCCTCTACCTCCTCCACTTTTCCTCTTTCTACTCACTTTTCTTCTTCTAACCTTTTAACAATTGAGAAACAATTTTAGAACACAGGTCATATAAAATCTGGCATGAGCCAGATTTGGCCTGTGGACCATAGTTGACTATGTCCTTGCTCTATGAAATATCTTTTACTATCCCTAGGTTACGGTAGAGAAATGGAACCTCCTAGAGGCTAACCAACCTCCAATTAAAGACAGTGCTTTGATCCTCAGCTAAGAATATCATCTCCAAATACCACCTCCTAATCACCAACCTGTGTTCAAAGGGATTTGATTAGCTGTGCTGATGTTGTCTTGTTTGTCTCAGAGGAAACAAGTGTGAGGTAGTGATGATCTAAACGAGGGTAACGACGGTAGTTCAACATTTAGGTGCTTATGTGGCAGGCACTCTGCTTCATATATATGACTTTTTTTTTTTTTGAAAACCCTTATCAGAATCCTGTGAAATAGGATTGTCATTGTTTGCTTTTTACAGATGAAGAAACTGACACTATAAGATTAATATGACTATGGCCACTGAGTCTGTAAGTGATATCACTGCAGTGAGGACACACAGGTCTTGTGTCTCTAAAACCTGTATTCTTAACCATGACACGACATGGCTTCACCACTGAGGCTCATGTGTCCTGGAAAACGTAACTTTGATGACAGTTAGTGAAACCTATCTCAGCTAAGCCTTGTCAAGTCCACCAAAGACTAACCTATCTAAGCACTTAATAACAGTGAGCAAAGGAATGAAACAGAAGCAGGCTGTGTGTGTGTGTGTGTGTGTGTGTGTGTGTGTGTACATATACATATCCACATACAGTGTCTTAAAATCAAATTCTGTTGCTTTATAAATATTTTCACATCTATGACAATTTTTTGTTTTTATAGATAACTATAATATAAATGCTTAGTACCTGTAAATTATGCTAATAGAGCTTCCAGTTCTTTGAGCATAAAGCTAAATTCTTTTTCTAATTCCTGTGATTAAGACTGCAAACATAAAAGTAGGATAAATCTGTCAAAAATGAACAATTTTCACAAAGAGTTCAGATTTTTCAGCTGACAGCATTTTAGCACACAGAGGGGAGTTGTCAAAATTTCACTACAAGGCAGTTTCGCTCTATACAATGATATATTTTAGAGTTTATTGAAAAGAATTAGGTGGTAAATTTTACTGTCGTCATCCTAAGAGAATATCCAGATCCTTTTATTTCTCTGTGTGCCAATCTGGTCCTATTATGCTTGGATCATTCTTACCCCATGTTTGTGACCATATGCATACAATACTTTTGTGTGGAATTTTCCGAATTCAGGTATTTGGGGGCATATATATCTCCATCAACTAACTGACTATGCTAGGAGGTCCTGCTGGACTGTCTTCTTGAGAGATTTCTCCCAGATCTCATGGATTGATAAAAAGGAGGAGAGATTCTGACCTAATTGTGGGGAAAATAAGTGTCCCCCTGTCTCTTTTCTTTAGAAGAACAGTCAATTTCAAAAACCTTACATATATTCTTGTAAAAACCTCCTCTGATCCTTCATCATCTTGCCTCATTATATCATTATACATATAAAGAAATTTGAACACTGAACTTATAATGAATATATTTGAACTTTTCTGCCCTTTCCGAAGTAAGTTGAGGCACATTTAATTTACTATGACTGGTATCCACAGGTCTCATTCTAATCCTCTTGTAAATTTGCTTCTCTGAACTGACTTAGAAGCTGAGAGAAAAAATGCCTAATGGGCATCATTTGAGAATAACATATGATGAGTAGCTTTTACTCTGAGATCTTGTATCATCATACCTCTCCATTTATAACATTTGTTCAGTCGAATCCAGGCTGCTACTACTTTCCATATCTCAGACCCTTCCTTGGAAGTGGGGGCTCTAGAGGAGGTGTTACCATTTTGTTGCTCTCCATCTATGAACCTTGTTCCAGGGACCTTTAACATGCTTTACCATTCCTCTTTTTGAGTTAGTGTTACTTGATGTTTTCTGATCTATCAGCAGGGAGGACAGGAAAATTTAACATTTTATGTTTTTCTTAGCATGCTGGGATAGTCTTTGAAGTGGAACTTTAAAAACATAAACACAGCAGGCCAGCTTCCTGGCTCTGTACTCTAGGGAACAAACCTCTTTGTTGTAAATACCCTGGTCTATATTTTTCCCCTTGCTGCTTGCTTCTGTGGTTCTAGAAGCAAATTTTCACCTGCTAGTTTTCCTTTGAAGTAATTTTAATATCACTTTTCAGGCACCATAACCCTTTCTCCTGAACATAGAAATTCAGTCTTTCCTTTAATAACATCAACTATTTTCAGTTCTCTTAAATACAGATAAATAATTAAAATATGGTGTCAGTTTATCCAGGTTTTTCACAGTTTATCATAATGATATCATTACCGTCTACATAATAATTATTTTATTGGGGAAATAAAATGAATAAAAGTACATTAGTAGATGTTTGGTAGAATAGATATTAACTCTTCTTTAAATGCTCGATAAAAGAGTATTTCCTAAAAGATCTACTTTACATAAATACACTGAACCGAAGTCTATATTTGAGGAATTGATATGTGTCTCCTTTGGTAAAGACCTTTTCGAAAACCCCATGAATGTTTTCTGTTAGAAATGAACCAGCTGAGAGAGTTAATATAGTTACCAGATTTGTAACATTTCTCAATTAAACAAAATTGGTTGCAGCGTGAATTTGTCTCCAGTTTTGAAGGAAAATTTCCCAGATTTTTACTGTTTGCCTTGTCTGTGATTTGAAGTTTAGCAACTTTACTAGTCATCTTAATTTCTTTCATGTCACTAATGTGAAATTTCACCAGAAATGCACTAGGTTCTTACAGTGTCCAAGAAACTTGAGTGGATCCTAGGGTGATAGGGAAGACATAGAAACTGGACTTCATATGCCTCCAATCCTCACAGAGGTTTGTTTTGTTGTTGCTGTTGTTTTGTTTTGTTTTTTGTTTAAGATTTTATTTATTTTTAGAGAGAAAGAGAGAGTATGAGCAGGGGGAGGAGCAGAGGGAAAGGGGGAGAGAGAATTCAGTCAGTCTCTGCTCAGTACAGATCCCAACTCAGGGCTCAATCTCATGACCCTGAGATCATGACCGGAGCCAAAATCAAGAGCTGGTTTGAGCCACCCAGGCAGCCCCGTCATAGAGTTTTGTATCTGAATCGTCCTCTATAAAGTCTTCACTAAATGCGTACATTTAGATTACTTTTCCAATTAAGGTGGATCAGAAAAGTGAAAGGATGTTTCAGTTTTATTACTTATAAAATTGTAGCAAATGTTAAAATAAGTTTAAGAAATCCTAGAATAATTTGATAGTAGCCAAGGCATTTGTGTATATATATGTGAATATAAATATAATTACAGTTATATACACATACTTGCCATTTACATTTTTCCATGTAGTACATAATTTCTGGAGAACACACATTTTTAACCATCATATAAATTTTCATTACAGAGAAAATGAGCCTAAAACCTATTTCACTCTTTCTGTTTTCCCAGAATTTGATACGTAGGCTGCATATTGAAAAAGATGAAATAATTGGTATCTTCTTTCGATATTATTTTGATAAGTGAATTGAATATAAATAAAAATATAGGTTCAAGAAATTCGTAGGCCTACATTAGAGGGCATACCTTTAATGTAATTTTTACCCTAAGTAAAATACCAAAGAAAACACCTCATCTTTTTTTTCTCTCTTCAAAAGCACTTTGTAATATGGTGAATCATAATATTACAAGAGAATTATGAGAGTAAACATAACAAATAACTTTAGTCTTACTGAGTGCCAGCATTCGTCTTGTGCTTATTTCTCTGCCAGCCTCTCCTGAGTCACCCAATGAAATTTTATCTTTCAATTATCAAGGTTATTTGTGTCTTCCTTATAGACAAATAATAATAATAAGTATTTACTGAATATCTATTTTGAGTCACACAGATATTTATAAGGTTCTCACAGCAAATCTATGACTTAGATAATTTCAAAATAGCAGATTGACTTATTTTATACAAAACTTTATTTTCCCATTTTGCAGCATTCCTGGCCCTATTTTGTTAGCACAGCAAGGTTCTACACTTTCTCTGTTTACTATTGTAAAAATAAAAAGATAAAGGAGGAAGAAGAGGGATGAATGGGTGCAAGACAGAGCATTTTTGAAAATGCTGTGAATGATACCATAATGATGGACATATGTCATTACTCATTTGTTCAAACCCATAGGATGTACAACACTAAAAATGAGCTCTAATGTAAGCTATGGACTTTGATGATGATGACCTGTCAATGTAGGTTCATCGGTGTTAACAAATGTATCAATCTTAAGGGGGTTGCTGATGATGGCTATACGTACAGGGAGGCTGGGGACATATGTCAAATCACTATACCTTCCTCTTCATTTTGCTGTGAATTTTAAACTGCTGTAAAAAAAAAAAAAAAAAAAAAAAAAGGATAAAGAGACAGTGTAGTGTAGAGGACAGAGCCCAAAACTGAGTCGTCTGACTATTATCCTATGTCTGCCTCTGCCCTTAAACAGAGGGTGACCTTAGGTGTGTCCTGTATCTTATCAGGGCCTATTTCCACCTCTGTAAATTACAGCAGTTGGGCTAGATAATATCTAAAGAAGCCATTCCATCACTTTGATGTTTTGTTTTGTCTGATTAACCATCTCATTATATATAGTTTTGTCTTATGCTTATCATTTAATTGCAATTATCAAGTTACTACATTGCTTTATGAAATGTTCTATTTCTGATTAAAAGAATGTCGTGTACTCTGTGCCATTGGTGCATTCTTAATAATGCAGTGTAGGGATCTATATGCATTAGAAAATTGTGGTTAAACAATGGAATCTCTAAAATACCTTTTAGAGCAGGCTTGACAAAAAGGCAGAATATCAGTGTGCTTGATTGGGCAACATTTCAAATAAATAGGTATATATATGATCATGTGAGAGAGAGAGAGAGAGAGAGAGAGAGAGAGAGTGTGTGTGTGTGTGTGTGTTATAAATGTAGAGAATAACTCCAGGAAGATATACAAAGTATTGGAAAGATATTTTGCCTGTGGGAAGTCATTAGGTGGGTTAGATGCTATCATTTTGTCCCAGTTGAATATGTATCATGCATGTATAATATCTATCCAAATAATTAGTACATTGACTAATAGGATTTTTGAGAATTAAAATAAATGCCAGTTCTTAAGTTGTACATTGGAACAAACTACCACAAACTTTGAATCTTAAACAATGCAAATTTATCATCTTACATTTTTCTAGAACAAATTTCAACACGGGTCTCACCAGGCGAAAATCAGTTCTTTGTGTAGACTCTGGGAAGGACCCTTGTCTGCTTAAGCTTCTGGAAGCAACCGTCATTCCTTTGTTCTGGTCCACATCCTCTTTCTTCTAAGCCATCATGGCTTGGCTTGTCTTTCTTCCATTGTATCACTCTTAATCCTCTGCCTCCCTTTTCCACTTTCAAGAACTCACACAGTTAGCTAGGATAATCTCCCATCTCAACCTTAATCATATCTGCAAAATCCCTTATGCCATGTAAGATAACAGTCACAGATTCTGAGGATTAGGAAGTGGTCATCTTTGGGGGACCATTATTCTACCCAACACAAGCTGTAAGCAATGTATCGGAGGTGACTCTAATTCAGATACTCAGAATTAAATCAGAATTGTTCTGGCAGTGAAACGGGCTTAGGAACAAACAGCCTTTTGTATGTCCTTCATTAATTAACCAACTGGAATTACTGATCCCTGAGTTCATGCTAACGTCACAGTTCTGCTGATTAGGTTTGCCTGTGTTACTCAAAATCTGACTTTTCTAATATAGCTTGTCACAGCTCCCCACGCTGAAAACTCAAACCCTCAATTTTATAGGCCTAAATATTAAGTGCTTGGATAGTAAAAGATTTTCTTCTTACTCTACTATATACAAATATGAGCTCAGTACAATGGTGATAAAAAAATAAGAAAGATGTGTGCGTATATTTTAGAGGGTTGAAATCTGCTTCAAATCTTTTTTCCAGGTTTGGAAATCACAGTGATTCAAAGAGATCTGTATTACTGAACCCTAACCCTTTTTTAAGGCATCCATTAAAAAAAAGAAAGAAAAGAAAAGAAAAAAAGCCAGGAGAGGGCTAATATACTTACCCTCCTGTTAAGGAGAATGTAATGTTTTGCTCATCGTCTGAGAAAAGTAATTTCATAATCCTGATTATTCTGTGATTTAGTCCTTTAGTAATATAAACACTTAATTTTAGGTAGTCTGAAAATAGGGAACTAAAAATTTCTAATGTTTCAGAAATTATAGTATATTTGCCTTCTCTCTCCACCCCCGTTGGTATATTTATAGGACGTGAAAGCAGTGAGCTATAGAGTAAGAACATGGTCTCTGGATTAGAAACCTGATTCCCACACACACTATTGTATAACCTTTGAAAGTGCATTTAACCTTACTGAGCTTTTGATTTCACATTTTAAAAATAAAAAACAATATTTACCTCACATAGTGCTTCTTAGTATTAGGCTCTTAGAAAATAACTATTTTTATTAACATGATCTTCATTTTTTTAGTATATTCATTCCTGTTTATTTTTGGAGGATTTTAAAAAACTAGAAATTCAGAGAAGATAAATGCCCTGATTTCTTTTTCTTTTTCTTTTTTGGTTTATTGTTGTAATGCTTGCTACAATAGGTTTTTGAGACTTCATGGAATAATTTTTGAAGTGGTGCTTCTAGAATTCAGTGTTTGTCATTTAACTACCAAATCATTTTTTATGCTTGTGAAAGAGAGAAATGTATTTGTATGGTTTTATAAAATACATTCCCCTTTATATCTGTGAGCACCTGAAATTCATCATAAGTATAAAGCATTCCTCAGTCCAACACAATTTCAACACTAGGACCAATAGGATGTTTTTTAGACTAACAGAATTCATTTCTTTCAGACTTGTTGATTTCTTCAGACAATTGCTTTTCTGAATTTGACATTAAATTGATTTTTCATAATATAGCTTCTTGATATTTAGTATTATGATGATATTACAGCTGTTTTTTAAAAGCACTTATAATTTATTAATACACACTCTAATAATGTACAAGTGAAATTATATTGTGTCCAGGATTTGCTTCAAAACATTCTGGGATGAGGAAGAGGACACTGAAGGAGAGAGATGAGACAGTATACACCCTGAATTGACCATTGTCAAAGTTGGGTAATAGACATGTATTATTTATTCTTTTGGGGAGGTACATTTTTTTTAAATTTTTTTAGATTTACTTGAGAGAGAGAGAATGAGTGGGAGGAGCAAGGGCAGAGGGAGAGAGAATCTCAAGCAGACTTCACACTGAACTCAGAGCCTGACATGGGCTCGCTCTCGTGAGCCTGAGATAGTGAACTGAGCCAAACCCAAGAGTCCACGCTTAACCAACTGGACCTTCCAGGTGCCCTTTTGGGGGGTACATTTCTGAACGTTTTTATTTTTTTTAATCATCTTTTTTTTTTTTTTTTTTTTTTTGCCTGCCTTCCACCTCTGGTTCCCTGTCTCCTATGCCTCTAAGTCATATGATCTGTAAGCTTCCACTTGTAATGTTCCTTCTGCTTCCCTACGCCTGCCGTTGGCTTTTACTAGACTACCACTTGTATTCTCCAGGTACTGTTCTTCCCTCAGTTCCGTTACCTCAGTTAGATGCTATTGTCATGCTCTTCTCTCTCATCTCTGTCAAAGTACGTATCAAACGTCACCATGGTTGTTTAAGCCTGCATCTAAACTGAGATCTCTTTGTGAAGGGAGCATCTTATCTTGTTTATGTGGTATCATTAAGATTGGCCACTAAAGGGAGTGAGTACTGAAAAATTATTTGCTGAATGAAATGCACACATATACACACAAACAAGAAAGTTACTTTTGCTTCAAATTACTCCATCTGTTTTTTGTGTGCAAATAATATCCACTGGGGAGAAGGCCATCAGTGACCTTTGTGCCTCCATCAATGACTTTATATCTTCAATAAGTCAAGCATGCAGTTGTTTCTCTGCTACCTCATATTTTACTAAATTCCCTGAAAATAAGTATGAGTAATAAGATGAAGGGGGAAAAGGAAGCCAGAGTGAAAAGATAAGTATCAAATTGGCAACTTCACAGCTCTTTTCTTTGATGATTACTTTTGACGGGTGTTTACATCTTTACCTGAAAGTTGACTTTATAAATGCCAGATGGTTATAGTCAGACTGGGATTTAAAGACAAAAAAGAAAGCTGTTATAATGCTAGGCACACCCAGTTTTCCATCAGCACAAACAACATACTGACCTCTGATATTTTTTATCAGTAGCTGAGATTATTTTCAACAAGAAATTAAACTTTTTTTTCCTTTGAGAAAGGTGGCCTAGCTACTTTCAGAGTATTTGAAAAACTTAGAAAAATTCCTTATGCTATTCTTAAATGTAGTTTAGTATAGTTTCCCACATTCCACATGAAATCATTGTTGTCGTAGGACAACGAGGTTCAGAGATGTAACTTGCTACCATCCTAAAGGTTGTAAAAGGAAAATGATAAAATTATTTAAAACCCCAGGAGCAAAAATATTAGATCTATTTTATTGTTTTTAAGGAGGAGAAATGTCATACGTCCAGAGGAAATAATCAAGATCAGCAGTTGAAAGTTTAAAGCAAACAAACAAAAGAAAGGCATGAAATCTGCCCAGAGGGCCATAAGCTATTAAACTTGTTTACAGCACTGTATAGAAAATGAGACAAATTTGAGCTGAAAGATGGTATAACTGGAGAAACCAATGGGGACTTTATGGTAATAAACATGTTTTTGCTTAAGGAAGAAAGTTGTGTTCATCTCCCAATTATCTCCATATCTTATTTATGTCTTATTTTATTCATTGGTCATTGGTGATGGCATTAATATGTCTATGAATATGTGTAAAATTTGAAACAAATGCATGAGGAAAAAGCATCTGATACATTGTGTTCTTTCATTCTTAATTATGAAAATTAGATTTGGGCCCTTATCTATACTTTTATCTTTTTAAACAGTTTCCTATCAAACTCAGATATTATCTCTTGTCTTCTCTTGAACTCTTCAAATGTTCATGGAAATGATAATAGGCCTTCCCTGATCATCTTGTTTAAAATTGCAACCTGCCTCTTACACTCCAGATTCCCTTTAGCCTGTTCTAATTTGTTTCCATTGCCCTTCTCATCTTGTACATGCAATATTATTGACCTATTGATTTTGTTAATTGCTTACAGTCTGTCTCCACTTACATAAGATTGTGCATTATCATTTATTTTGTTGTGTGATATATGCCAAGTAGCTAGAAAGGTACTTATCACGTGTTAGGTACTCAACTACTATTGGTTGATGAATTAATGAATTAAATAATGAATTTGCAACAATAATGATAATAATGATGATGATGATGATGATGATGATGATGATGATGATGATAGCTAAAAATTCTAAGTACTTTACTGTGTACCACGTACTGTTCTAATTACTACACATGCGTATGTTCATTTAACCTTCAATACACCCCTATGAGGTAAGTGTTATTATAATTCCCATTATACAAATGAGGAAACTGAAGCACATAGAAGTTAAACAACTGGATGGTTGCTGGCTGACTAGTTATATGACTAGTGGTTATATGGTTAAAGAGTGGCAGAGTCCAGATATCAATACAGATTGTTCTGTTTTCAGGACATGATCTTATCTATTACGACAAACTTCCTTTATTTCTTAGGCATAGCCTTATGGGGGAAAAAGGTATGTATTTCATAAATAAATAGTTCTCAAGCTTTTTAACCTCTCAACACACCTGAAAGATGATGTCCCACACACCTTGAAAATTATGGCCTATGGAAGAAGGCTTCAGAGTTAAGAGAAAATGAGGGTGTGTTTATTTTTTTGCAGGCTAGCTGTAAAAGCATCCCCTTTCTTACTGTCCTCTGTCTCAAGCTTGACAACAACCACCTTGATTTGACTTTGGAAAGTCACCAATTTCTCAAGATGTGGATTTGGGACTAAATGCTCTCAAATGCCTTTCTCCCTCCAAGTTCTGTGTTTCTAAAAATCTATTTCTCTGCTCTGTTGTGCAAGTATTGACAGTAGAAAGAAAAAAAATTTTTCTTGTACCTAATGCTAGTCAAGTCTTTCCTATATTTGACCTTTAATAGATATTGTGCCGGATTCTTCGATAAAATAGAAATTAGATGAAAGTCAAAAAAGAGATGGAAGATAAAAAAATTAATGGCTTTTCCAGAATGCGTAAAGGTCTTTGGGTTTTTGCTGTGGTGCTGAGTTCTGTTGACCACCACTCTTAAAATTTCTACATCTTTGGCATACCCGACACTGGATAGTCCACACATTTTCATTTTACAATGTGAGCTGCTTTTTTTTTTTTTTTTTTTTTTTTTTTTTTTTTTTTTTGGGGGGGCTTTTTTTTTTTTTTTTTTTGGGGGGGCTTTTTTTTTTTTTTTTTTTGGGGGGGCTTTTTTTTTTTTTTTTTTTTTTTTTTTGGCTGGGTCATTTTTTTTTTTCTTACTTTCACAATGTAGATGAACTGTACAACTTCTGATTCAAATCCTGTTTTATCTTTCTATATCCATTTGGGGAGATTGGTCCCTTCCCAGGTTTTACAGTTATCTTAATAGTAAGTACAATCAGCTCTGACTTAATTACACTACCACCTATAAAAAAAATAAGTAAAAGAAAAAAAACTGAAAAACATTTCCATGATATTGGAACCTTCATGCACTACTAATGAGAAGTAAAAGGGTAGAGCCTCGTTGGAAGGCAGACTTCAAAAATTTACACAGATTTACTATATGACCCAGCGGTTCCACTCCTAGGTATATATATTCAAGAAAAATGCAAACACGTCCACACAAAAATTTGTGCACAGAGGTTCATAACAGCATTATTCATAATAATGGAAAAGTGAAAATGATTCCAAATGTCCATGAACTGATGAATGATTAAATAAAATGTAGTATGTCTATACAATGGAATATTATTTGATGACAAAAAAGAATGAAGTGCTGATTTATGCTACCACATGGGTGAACCTTGAGAACTATATTGAATGAACAAAGCAGATCACAAAAGACCACATACTTGTGTAATTCATTTATATGAAATGTTCAGAATAGGCAGACATATACAGACGGAGAGTCAATGAGTGGTTGCCTAAGACAGGGATGAGTTGGGAGGAAATGAGGAGTGACTGATAACGGGCTTGGGATTTCTTTTTGTAGCAGTGAAAACGGTCTCAAATTGATTATGATGGTGGTCGCACAACTTTGTAAATATGCTAAAATCCACTGTATACTTTAAATGGGTGAATTGTTTGTTATGTAAATTATATATCAATATAGATTTATCACATAAATATACATATATACACACATATGTATATACTTATATATGTGTATATACACATATATATAACATCAATTATGTATGTCTATATACACATATATATGACATCTTCACACAAATTTATCATTTTACCTAGACTAGAAATGAATGAAATCTCGTAAGCTACCCAACTATTTCTCTACTGCCATTGTTTTTCTTGACTCCTTAACAATAAACCATGAGCTTTTCTTTTTCTCTCTCTCCCTTTTAATTCTTTTATGCAACCTATCATTCAGTATTGTTTATTCCTTTGGTAAATACTTTGTAGGAACTTAAGGTAAACTGACAGGTGAATAGCATCACCAGGAAACTCTGTCTTCTAAATTTTATGTTCTATAAAATCAGTTTTTAAAATTTAAATTCTACAGCACAAAATTAATAAAAGAGTATGTGGATGAAACTTAACTTGGGAATATATTTCATATAAGAAACAAAGATCACAGAAAATGACTAAACTTTAGTATCAGTGGGTATATCTAGCTCTAAGGAGCTAAGAGGGCCAAAGTCAGTAACCAATAATTCCAACAATAGCCATCAAAAGAGTTCCATGAAAGTTATCAAGAAAAATTTAAAATTTTATTTAAATGGGGGAAATAAAATCCTTAACCAGTGAAATATTCTTATAACCAAAATATAAACAATTTTAAAAATTAATTTATTCCAACTTAACAACAGTTCACAAGTGGCGATCCATTTAAAAGAAAATGAAGACAAACTATTTTAAATGTTATCCTACAAATTAATTTAAAGAATTAATGCAAATCTAATCAAAATTGCAATATGATTTTTTGGCTTTAAAATACAGGGGAAAAAAGGAAAGTAAAATTCAGGAAAAATAAATAAACAAATCTGTATCTTTTTAATTTGGACAAGTAAAGAAAAAATTGGAGCAGCAGATTTCACACTTGGATATATAAAGCTTCTGTTCTAAGGACCGGGAAAGCCTAACGTAAGACAGAAGAGCATGGTAAAGAAAGTGATAAATGAGAGAGCAAGTATGTCCCCTGTCTAAAAGTCAGGGGACTTTTGTAGTCAAACTTTGAAGACAGTATGTGTTTGGCGGCTCAGTCCATTGAGCATTTGTCTTCTTGTTTTTGGCTCAGGACATGATCTGAGGGTCATGAGACAGAGCCATGCCTCAAGCTTCACATTCAGTCAGGAGTCTGCTGGAGATTCTCCCCCCCCACACACCGGCCCTCTCTTTCTCTCTCATGAATCTTTAAAAAAAATATACCACTTAAAAAATAAAATAAAAACAGTATGCATTTGCCATGCTTTTTATCTTCCTAAGCTCTTTTTGAACTGATCACATTTTTGGTTGAATATTATTCACATGTCTAGGAGAATTATACATAGAAGTTATTTATAGTTTTAGCCACAGTTTGTTATACTATTATCTCGCAGTAATTCTTAATGAGAAGGGTGGATATTTGATAGTTATTGGAGTTTTTTTCAAACTATAGCTCTCCATGCTCTGTAATGCTCTCCCTGATAAAGAGCAATTATCTCCCTGAGATTCATTGCCTTAGTTAACCACAGATTAGAATAGGTTTTATTACCTCTTACATGTTTTTGTGGAGACAAATGTGTCAGTACCACTGATCTAAAGTGAAGCAGAATTTTTTATTATGTATTTGATTAATGTAGTTAGTCAACAGCAGCCACGGTGATTTCTAGTTTTTATTCTGTGGATGGGAAATCTCAGTCACCAAACTGAAATCTATCACTGCATTTCTGACAGTCCTCTAAGACTGAGAGGGTCTGTCAATTCCTGTCACTGTAGCTCTCCCTGCCACACCTCATCCTGCAGTTTGCTGGAGTTCCCGTTGGAGAGAGAATGGACATGTTGACAAACCAAGTTCAGGACTTGCCCGTCAATATCTTCACCCCGTTCTGCTGCCTCTTTGATATCTCCAGTCCCCCTTCGGGACATACACACTGTGATCTCATGCTACCTGAAGTATCCCTGTTGAGCCCTCTTGAAGCTACGTGCTTAGCCCAAGAACAGAGGCAAATGTGACATTTAAAAGGACTTTTTATGTCAAACTAAATGTAGGGGTGACGGTTCCACAAGCAGTTACTTGTCAGGGTTTTAATCACTAAAACCTATACACTTTTTTTTCCAGGTTTAGTATACGGAGACCTTCTTTGTGAAAAATATCCTGATATACTTGAAAACACTTCAGATTTGGAGTCAATATGCCCCTGGCCTCGCTATTTACTAGCCGCATGTGCTTAAATGAGTTTTCAGTCTCCTCTGCTTGTTTCTTTGATTGAAAAAATATGAATATATTGGCATCGTACCTACCTTTACACCCCTATAGTGACATGGTTGCATAAAGGGAGATGATGTATACATGATAATTATTCTATGTGGTAAAGGTCATGTTCCTTGATTAGACATGAAATCAATATTATTTTATATGCTGAGATTATTCTGAACCAACATAAAGTGAAAGATTCTTATTTTCATTTACATGATCGATAACGTTTCAAATCCATTCATTTGTAATGACACAAGACCTTAAAAATAGAGAGCAATTTTGTAATCAGGTATGCTACGTAGGTAAACATTAGGCGTTTTCATAATTAAGATAATCTAAAGTTTTTAATAAGCTGCATTACACATGGACTTCTACAAGTGCAAAATCACTGTCTTACTTCTTTTATAATAGTGCTTTTAGTATTCCATTGAAACACGGCCAGTGAATGCACAATATTCTTAGTTACCATTATGAGGGGCTCTGTATATTACAACGTCTCCACTGTGTCTGCTGTTAGCTAGAAAAATGCTGGGAGCAACAGCAGCTACTATCAACAGGGAGCCATATTAATTATTTGAAATGTGCCTCATAAGAGGAATCAGCAGAGTTTATTACAAGTCGAATATTACTTGAAACGGGAAGGTTACTCTAACTGTTATCATAATCTATGTATCATTAACTTTCCTTGTTTAGGAAAAGAGATTAACAACCCTGTAAATTGCTATAGTAAATGTGTAAAATATAACTGCATATTCCCATTGTAGAAAGAAATTGGTGGGTCCTCCGCCTCTACCCAAACCTTTTTTTTGGAAATAGTTTTTAAAAGTAGCTTTAGAAATTGAACTGACTCCGTGATTATGCTTTCTTGCCTGAAAATTCTAATTGCTTACTGAATCATCAGAGTACAAAGTACAGCTACTTTGAACATTAGAATTTGTTTTGTTTTGTTTTTAAGCCAGCAGTTTTTCCAATCAGCATCTTGGCCTTCAAATCAACACCTTACCTCATAAAACAGAAAGTATGTTACTCATAGTGTGCGAGCTGGCAGAATGGTTTGCAATGAATAGAAAATGAATTCATCTACCTACTTTTTATATCCTGGCTAGTTATTGTTTTTCCATAAAATACACTAAGCAGGAAGGAGTAGTTTTCTAGTCAAACAATAGAAGCAAATCATAAATCATAAAAAAAATTAACCAGAGTTATAAAGTTATTTGACATTGATGCCAGTCTGCAGACTGTATGTTACTGGTTTGGGACAATGAAATAAGTGCATAAATTGAGAATAAGTGTGGGGCGCCTGGGTGGCGCAGTCGTTAAGCGTCTGCCTTCGGCTCAGGGCGTGATCCTGGTGCTCTGGGATTGAGCCCCACATCAGGCTCCTCCGCTGGGAGCCTGCTTCTTCCTCTCCCACTCCCCCTGCCTGTGTTCCCTCTCTTGCTGGCTGTCTCTCTCTCTGTCAAACAAATAAATAAAATCTTAAAAAAAAAAAAATTCAGTGTGAAAAAAGATAATATGACATCATAAAAACAAATAAAAAAGTATAAAAAAGACATAACTGCAATGTCTGCTAAACATTTTTTTTTTGGGTCCACAGGGCAGGCACATCATGGACAGGTATCATACATCTCTCCGCCAATTCACCTTGACTCTGAGCTAGAAAGACCGCCTGTTAGAGGTGAGTTGTTGCTTTATTATTATTATTATTATTATTATTATTATTAT